>NC_137792.1:45648709-45953709 GCF_963383645.1 Muscardinus avellanarius
AGAAAATAGAAAACCTAGATAAGGGCCGGGCATGGTGGCGCACGCTTGTAATCCCAGCATTCTGGAGGCAGAGACTGCAGCCTCTGCTACTTAGCAAGGCACTTCGCAACTCAGTGAGACCCGGTTTCAAAATAAATAATAAAAAAGAGGGCTGGGGGGGTGTCGCTTGGAGGTAGAATGCCCCTGGGTTCCATCCCCAGTATTAGAATAAAGTAAAAGTAAAAATAAACTAAAAAGATTACAAAATACAGCTGGGGGTGTGGCTTGGAGGGACAATACCCCTGGGTTCCATCCCTAGTACCACACAAAAAAAGAAAACATAGAAAAGTATAAATACAATAAATAACTAAAGAATTAAAATTTCCACCACCCAGAGTTACCACTATAAGACCTTAGTGCATAACTTCTTGGTGTGTGTGTGTGTGTGTGTGTGTGTGTGTGTGTGTGTGTGTGCACATTCATACTCGAACACATGCAGGCTTCTGTTTTATTATCAAATGGAAAACATACTACACATACTATTCTTCTGCCTGATTTTTTTTAGTCATCAACCTTCATTTTGCTATTTCAGTAAATTTTCCACTTGTCTCACACCCAGTTTCTATTCATATTTCCCCAAATGACCTAAAAATGTCCCTCATCGTTTGATCCAAGTCAGTATCCAATCCAGACCACGTGTTTTATCTGATTCGTATATCTTTTAGATCTCTTTGAATAGCACGGGCATTATTTCTTTTCTTTTCTTTCTTTCTATTTTTTGGTACCGGGGATTGAACCCGGGGAGGGGGAGCTACCTCTGAGCTGTACCCCAGCCCTTTTTACTTTTATTTTAAAATAGGGTCTCTCCAAGTTGCCTAGGATTTCAGTAAATTGCTGAGACTGGCTTCACCTCTGCAATCCTCCTGTATCTGCCTCCCAAGAACTGGGATTACAGGAAGCCAGACCCTTCCAACTGACACTGATCAGAAATAGAAACTGGGAAGCCGGGCATGGTGGCGCACGCTTGTAATCCCAGCACTGGAGAGGCTGACACGGGAGGATCGCGGTTCACAGACAGCCTCAGCTACTTAGTGAGGCCCTTTGCAACTCCGTGAGGCCCTGTTTCAAAGTAAAGAATAAAAAATAGGGCTGGAGGTGTAGCTCGGAGGTAGAATGCCCCTGAGTTCAATCTCCAGTATCACAAAAATAAAGAAAGAAAAGAAAAGAAAAAAATAAATAGAAACTGAGGAGCAAATAATTTTGGACTTTCATTAATTAATTAATCTATTTATTTATTTTGAGGGTCTGGGGATGAAACCCAGAGGCATTCGACCTCCGAGCTACACCCACTGGCCTATTTTTTATTCTTTATTTTGAAACAGGGTCTCACTGAGTTGCAAAGGGCCTCACTAAGTAGCTGAGGCTGTCTGTGAACCGCGATCCTCCGGTCTCAGCCTCCCGAATGCTGGTATTTACAAGCATGTGCCACTATACCCGGCTCTGGACTTAAATGTATATGGGCTAAAAATTTCACTGCTGGGGAGATTTCATATTGCTCAACTTTTGAACATTTGTGTATTATTTGGAACATTCTTTTGTGCTATTATTTGGGCTGAACATGCAACTTCTGGGGAACGCCATTGGACAATATGGCTGGGATAGACTCGGTAACCCGGCATGTGGCAAGGATACTGGAGAGAATTTCATCAGTGTCCTATTATGATTCTTTTTAGAGCTTTCTGGAGGCAAAACCGAATTGCCCATCACTGGTCCCGAGAGGAGTGGTAGTTGGTATTGAGAGAATAGTCTTATGAATGTGGAAATTTGGGCTTCCCTGGTAGTTTCCTAATTCTTTTTGTCCCCTGGTACTGGGAATTGAACTCAGGGACATTTTGCTTGTGAACTACAACCCCAGCCCCTTTTATTTATTTGGAAAGAGTCTCTACAAGTGGCTGAGGGTCTGGATAAATTGCTGAGGCTGGTCTCAAACTTGTGATCCTTCTGTGTCAGCCTCCTCAGTCCTGGGATGACAGGCGTGCACCACCACACCTGTCTTAGTCTCCTACTCTTTCTGCAAGCAGCTACACTCTTGAGGGACCATGAATATAGCTATTAAATGGAAAAAAAGAGTTTGAAGTGTATTAGAGGAATTATGATTTCCCATGTTCAAGACTGAACTGAATTATTCCCTTTTTAGTTTCGTATGTTGAAGCCCTAACCCTAGAACCTCAGATTAATGCCTATATTTGGAGATAGGCCCTTTAAAGAGATTCCAGCCAGCTTCCATTTTTACCAAGATGGGCACTGAAAGCCTTTCTGCTGGCGCGCACTGGAGAGACAGGCTGAATACCAGGCAGTATTGCATCACCTCAAAAGAAACACTCATAATCAATTAAATTCATTACATTTGAATATTCGGTTCCTGCCAAAGAACAATTTAAATCCTCATTTCAAAATAATGTGTTCACAGAGATCAAGTCTACTATATAAAGAACATCATGAATCTATTTATTTCAAGAAGCATTACAAAGTCTTTCACCGGGGCCAAAGCTCTGCGGAAGGGGCTTTCCAGCATTGCTCAGAACATACATGCTCTCTGCTACTAAATTAGATACTGTGGGACAATGGCAGGTAGCCTTAAGGTCTCTAATTTTAATATTGGTAACATAATGGGCATTTGCAAAGAATCCCCTTCAATATCATAAAAACTATCCCTGGGGACTTCTTAGAAATGCCACCAATTTTTTTCTTTTTTTTTTTTTCTTTTTTCTTTTTTGGTACTGTGGACTGAACCCAGGGGCATTCTACCTCCAAGTCACATCTCCAGCAATTAAAAAAGTTTTTGGAAACAGGCTCTCACTACTTACTGTGGCTGCCCTTGAACCTGTGATCCTTCTGTCTCAGCCTCCCAAGAACTGGCATTACAGGCAGGACCCACCGCATATTTTATATCTTATTCTGCTCACTAAGTTACTGCATTGCTGGCCTCGAACCTGCGATCCTCCTGCCTCAGTCTCCCAAGTATGGGGATTACGGTTGTGTCCTACCACACCCAGCATTAAGACAAACACTCAAAGGAGGTCTAGCTGGGTCCGTTTAGATCCACAAGGGCAAGCCACTGAATTGAACTCTGGATAATTTAGGAGCAAAAAGAATTCATTAAAAGGATATGGGGCTGCTTCCAGAATCGGTAGGCGGGCTGGAGGAGCAGGTTTACAGCTGGGAACAACACTCAAACCACGCTGCAAAACTGGTCCGGTGAGGAGCCCACTGCGGCTGGGGCACCGCAGAGCACTGCGGTCTCCGGTTCTCCAGATTTCGCCGCTGTCAACCTGCATGGCGCTCTCCCGCCAGATGCTAGCTAGCACTGCATGGGGGAGAGACTGGGGCGGTCCTCCATTCTTTGCTTCTCGCTCCCAAGTCTAGCCTTGAAGGAGAGGATGTGTGACACTCTTGCCTGCAGAGAAAGATGGGCTCTGTCACCTTCCAAGAATTGTAAGATGGGGAAGTCCCCACCCAGAGGAAGTGGGTTCAAGCGCACACCCAAAATGATAGCAAGTGATCTCACACAGGCTGACAGTCGGGGGCTGCTCGGTGTCACGTGGCACCGAGTTAGTCACTGCTACCTTATTTAGGGGCCCAGTGGAGGAAGGCGAATGGACTGAGCCAGATCTCAGAAAAGCGATTAAAGAAAGAAGAGCCCCATTTCTGCCCAGGGCCTTAATTCTTTCTACCAGACCGGAGAAAATTAGAAATGCCTGAAGATGCTGGGGTGTTGTGGTACACTCCCAAGACCCCAGTACTTGGGAGCCTTAGCTAGGAGGATCACAGGTTCAAGGCCTCAGCAACTTAGTGAGACCCTGTTTCAAAGTAAAAATTAAAAAGGGCTGAGCCGGGCTTGGTGGCGCACGCTTGTAATCCCAGCATTCGGGAGGCTGAGACAGGAGGATCGCGATTCATGGACAGCCTCAGCTACTTAGTGGGGCCCTCTGCAACTCAGTAAGACCCGGTTTCAAAATAAAGAATTAAAAAAATAGGGCAGGGGGTGTAGCTTGGAGGTCGAATGCCCGCCCCAGGGTTCTATCCCCAGATCTGGAAAAAAAAAAGGGGGGGGGGGCTGGGGTGTAGCTTGGAGGTAGAATGGCCCTGGGTTCAATCCTCAGTGCCAAAGGAGGGAAAATCAAGAAATGCCTACAAAGCTGGGCGTGGTGGCGCACGCTTGTAATCCCAGCATTTGAGAGGCTGAGACTGGAGGATCACTGTTCATGGACAGCCTCAGCTACTTAGTGAGGCCCTCTGCAACTCAGTGAGACCCTGTTTCAAAATAAAGAATAAAAAAATAGGGCTGGGGGTATAGCTAGGAGGTCAAATGCCTCTGGGTTCCATCCCCAGACCAGCAAAAAAAAAAAATGCCTACAGATCAAAGAGGCTGTGCTGGGGGCTTCTGGGCTCTGGCCTCTGAATACAACTCCCTTGTCTAGAGAGCCGGGCATGCGGACTTGCGTGACCTGCGGGTGGGTGGTAGTGGTGGGTGGAAGGGGCGTTTTGGGAGCGATCTGTACTTTTCTCAGCAGGTCATTGCCTTTGATCTCTTGATGAGCTGCACCTGAAAGTAACTGGGAACAAAGGCAATATAGTATCTTTTCTGGCTGTAGCCAATTGATTCCAGAGATAAAAAAGTCCAGGTATGACAATTATGGGAACAGCTCTAAAGTTCTCAGTGTATAAATTCTCCCTTAAATTTACTCTCCCCCCCCCCGCCATTTTTGCAACACTGGGTATGGTACTCAGACTGGGGATTGAACCTACAGCGTTTTACCTCTGAGCTACACCCCCGGCCCTATTTTTCTTTTTTCTTTTGAAACCAGGTCTCACCAAGTTGTGGAAGGCATTAGTTGCTGAGAGTGCCCTTGAATCTGAGATCCTCCTTATCTTAGCCTCTAAAGTACTGGGGCAACAGGCATGTGCCACCATGCTGGGCTTCTGGGGGGACTTTTGGGAAAGGTCTTTCTCGGTGTAGGAGGAAAGTCCCCCTTCTTAACAGGATGTCCTGTCTGCATGGAATGCTGGCACTGCTAAAGCCATCTCGCAAGTGGGAAGCAAGATAGGCTGTCCATGGAGGAAGGCAGAGAAAAAACACAACACTATGCCTTGAGGATGTCCTTTGATTTCTTCATTTTGTGTGTGTGTGTGTGTGTGTGTGTGTGTGTGTGTGTGGTACTGGGGGTGGAACCCAGGGGCTTTTCTACCTCTGGGCTATATTCCCAAACCTATTTTCTATTTTGTTTGGAAACAGGGTTTCACTCAGTTGCTGAGAGCCTCACTAAGTAGCTGAGGCTGGCTTCGAACCTGCGCAATCCTCTTGTTTCAGCCTCCCAAGTGCTGGGATTACAAGCGTGCGCCACCACGCCCAATTGTCCTTTGACTTCTGATCCAATCAACCCACAAACCACCATACTAGAATTTTTGTTTAAATTCTAGAAAAATGACCCATCCCTTTTGCACTTGGAGAAAGCTGTGCAATGGGGAGGGGATTGTGTGTGTGCACGTGCATGCACAAGAATTGGAAGTAAATTGTGAAAGTGACCAAACACATTATTGGCACCCACACTTATGGCAAGAGTAGTTTGGTGGTGGGGTTCTGAAACGATGAAGACACAGCCAGTCCAAACTAGGTGATGGAGCAGAGCTAGCGGTGGCCCGAGAGGGGCCGGGCTCATGGACTTCCTTGAGAAGCATTGATTTGGACCACAGAGCTCACACCAGAACCATGGGCAATGGCTAAGCCTCAAGGGCATCCCTTTCGTGAATGCAAACGCCAGCTTTCTTGTACTGTGAATACTTGCCACCTGTCATGTCCACAGTGCAGTCGTGCCAGGGCAGCGCAGTGGGTTGCAGACAGGCCAAATAAAGCGTCAGGAGGAATCATGGGAGACATATTATTGAAGAAGCTTCCGAGAGATCAGTGGCTGCTCTCTGATGAGTTAGTTCAGTGGCGACATACTGACAGACAGCACCTCCATCCGTCGTGGTGCTTTGCCAAACAGTGCCTCCCTCCCTCACTGTCTCTTGTCCGGTGGTGGCCAGCCAGATGAATGACTCATACCACAAGTGTCCTCAGGTCCATGCCCGTCCCCACTCACAGAGGCGTTTTATTTATTTATTTATTTATTCATTTATTTATTTATTTATTTATTTATTTATTTTGCGGTACTGGGGATGGAACCCAGGGACATTCGACCGCTGAGCGACACCCCTACCCTATTTTTTTATTCTTTATTTTGAAACAGGGTCTCGTTGAGTTGCAAAGGGCCTCACTGAGTAGCTGAAGCTGTTTGCAAACCGCGATTCTCCTGTTTCAGCCTCCCACATGCTGGGATTACAAGTGTGCGCCACCATACCCAGTTTACAGAAGGGATTTTATTTTATTTTATTTTGTGGTACTGGAGGTGGAACCCACGGGCTTTCTACCCCCCGACCTACACTCCCAAACCTATTTTGTATTTTATTTGGAAACAGGGTCTCACTAAGTTGCTGAGAGCCTCACTCAGTAGTTGAGGCTGGCTTCGAACCTGAGCGATCCTCCTGTCTCAGCCTCCCAAGTACTGGAATTACAAGCATGGACCACTACGCCGGGCTCTTACAGAATGGTTTTAGCCAAGGGGCTGCAGAAGCGCTGACATCAACAGCATCAGCTTGCCGAATTTCTTTCCACGACCAGTACTCCTGAGGAGCTAGAGTCCTAACGCACAGGCAAGAAAAGTAGCGTCTACAGCTAACACTGGCTCGCCCTGGTTCCCGTGTGTAGGAGGGAATGAATACCAGCAGCCTTCAACACCAAGAGTATCTGCACTTTCCAGCCCAGGCTTGCAGTCAGTGTTCCCTTAACATGGCTAGCCTTTGGGAACTCAAAGGGGGCCTTCAGGGACACAGTGTTTTTTGTGTAGGGGGGGGTTGGTACTGGAGATTGAAATCAGGGACAGTTTACCCCAGTCCTATTCTATTTTTTATTATGAAACAGGGTCTCACTTAATTGCAGGGTAATTGCAGGGTCTCCATATGTTGCTGAGGGCCTCACTAAATTGCCGAGGCAGGCCTTGAACCTGTGATCCTCTTGTCTTAGCCTCTCAAGTGCTAGGATTGCAGGCTTGTGCCACCACACCCAGCTACGGAAATAGTGTCTTTATTTTGTTGTAGTAGTTGTTGTTTTTGCAGCCCTGGGGATTGAATTCAGCGGCATTCTACTTCTGAGCTACACCCCCAGCCCTATTTTTTATTCTTTATTTTAAAACAAGGTCTCACTAAGTTGCTGAGGGCCTCCATCTGGAGCTTAGGCTGGCCATGAACTTATGATCCTCCAGCTCAGCTTCCCAAGTACTGGGATTACAAGTTTGCGCCACCACACCCAGTTGAAAAGGTGTTTTATTGTCCCTCTTTTTGTTAGTGATGATACGCCTCCCAAGCGTCAGTCATTACATGAAAGAAGAGTGGTCCTGCCTTTAGCTCAGGACCTCACCCTCTCAACACCCTCTTTTAATGTGCATGAAAAGAATATCTTGTTTGTGCTTTAAGATCTTGGATCATCTAGTCAAGTCTGGGGACCTTTAGCCAGAGCACTTAAAAGGTCAATATCAGGTCACCTTAGACATGTACTGGTATCACAGAAGAGTCCCTATACCTGCTCTTGGAGCCAAGGGCTGGGACACGTAAATATGTCAGCTAGAGACACAGGAGCACAGTCATTGTTACACCCTAACAAGTAAAATAACATGCCTTGCTACTAAGCTTGTTATAGAAAGCAGCAGCAATGTGGATACTAAAATTATATGGCTGGACTGGATTATAAGGTAGACATCCAGATCTAGAATATACGTATAATGATTATATTTATATTATCATTAAAAATACAAAATATTAGCCAGGCGTGGTGGCGCACGCTTGTAATCCCAGCATTCGGGAGGCTGAGACCAGAGGATCACGGTTGGCAGACAGCCTCAGCTACTTAGTGAGGCCCTCCACAACTTAGTGAGACTGTTTTAAAATAAAGAATGAAAAATAGGGCACGGGGTATAGCTCAGAGGTCGAATGACCCTGGGTTCCATCCTCAGACCCACACAAAAAATATTTTTGAAGGATTGAAGGACAATATATATATATATATATATATATATATATATATATATATATGTATTTTTTATTTTTTATTTTTTGTGGTACTGAGGATGGAACCCAGGTGCATTCTACCTCCATGCTACACCCCCAGCCCTATTTTTTCTTCTTTATTTTGAAACAGGGTCTCTGAGTTGCAGAGGGCCTCACTAAGTAGCTGAGGCTGTCCACGAACCACGATCTTCCTGTCTTGGCCTCCCAAATATTGGAATTACAAGCATGCTTGAGAATATATATATTTAAATCCCCAAATAAATATGGACCCAAGTTTGAGAAATATTTGGTTAGGGGAGTCTCAAAAGAGATTATCAATATGAGAAGAAATAATAGTAAAATCTTTTTTTTTTTGCGGGTCTGGGGATGGAACCCAGGGGAATTCAAACTCTGAGGTACACCCCCTGCCCTATTTTTTAATCTTTATTTTGAAACAGGGTCTCACTAAGTTGCAGAGGGCCTCACTAAGTAGCTGAGGCTGTCTGACCCGCGATCCTCGGTCTCAGCCTCCCAAAAGCTGGGATTACAAGCGTGCGCCACCACGCCATCTTAGTAAAATCTAAATTTGACTTTTCTTTGTAAGTCACCCTTAGGGTGACACACAAATTCAAGGCTTTGTCCAATTTTTTTTTTTGGTGCTGGAAATTCAACCTCGAGGGATCCCACCTCCAAGCTACACTCCCAGCCCTATTTTATTCTTTTATTTTTTTATTTTTATTACTTTTTTTTTGGTGGTACTGGGGTTCCTGGAAGCCCTTCTACCTCCAGGCTACACTCCCAGACCTGTTTTTTTTAATATTTTTTATATTTTTAAAATATTTTTATTTGGAAACAGGGTCTCTTAAACCAGCGCTTTGAACCTGCGCGATCCTCCTGTCTTCGCCTCCCAAGCGCAGGGATTACAAGAGTGCGCCACCACGCGCGGCACTATTCTTTTATTTTGAAACAGTCTTGCTAAATTGTGGAGGGCCTCACTAAATTGTTGAAGCTGGCTTTGAACCCGCGATCCTCTTGTCTCAGCCTCCCAAATACTGGGATTACAAGCGTGTGCCAGCACGCCCAGCTTTGTTCCTTTAATATATTGGATTTTGTTTTGTCATTGTTGTCTTGCTGTGCTGGGGATCAACACCCAGGTCCTCATGCGCACAAGGTAAGTATCCTACCACAAGCTCTATCCCCAGTCCCAAATAGTAGTTTTAATTTTAGTTCTTCAGTTTTCCTTAACTATGTACATTGGGCATATTAGAGGTTGGTTAAACGTATCATGTAAACACACTTTGCCAAAGCCAGGTGTGGTGGCACACGCTTGTATTCCCATTATTTGGGAGGCTGAGATTGGAGGGTCACGGTTCACGGACAGCCTCAGCTACTTAGTGAGGCCCTTTGCCACTCAGTGAGACCCTGTTTCAAAATAAAGAATAAAAAATATAGGGCTGGGTGTGTAGCTCAGAGGTCAAATGCCCCTGGGTTCCATCCCCAGGCCCGCAAAAAAAAAAAAAAAAAAATTACACTTTGCCAGCCAAGCTCAGTGGCCCATACCTGAAATATGTGACAGAAATCCCACAAACTTGTTTAAGCAAAAATCTTGTTCCTTTTCTTTTCTTTTCTTTTCTTTTGCAGTTACTGGTGATGGAACCCTACCTCCGAGCTATATCACCAGCCCTATTTTTTATTCTTTATATTGAAACTGGGTCTCACTGAGTTGCGGAGGGCCTCACTAAGTAGCTGAGGCTGTCCGCAAACCGCGATCCTCCGGTCTCAGCCTCCCGAATGCTGGGATGACAAGCGTGCGCCGCCACGCCCGGCTCAAAGATCTTGTTCTTGCCAGGCATGGTGGCACATGCGTGTAACCCCAGTACTTGGGAGGCTGAGACCCGAGCCTCAGCTACTTCATTTGTTATTGAGTAGAAGTTATTGGGCGGCTGCATCACAATTTGTTTATGCATTCACCTGCTGATGTCCTTTTGGATTGCTGACAATTTGTAGCTATTAAAATAAACTGGTCAGCCGGGTGTGATGGCATGTACTTGGAATCTCAGTACTTGGGGCTTGAACCTCCTTTCTCATCCTCCCAAGTACCGAGATTACAGGTATGCACCGCCATACCCAGCTGTATTTGTTTTATGAAACCCCTTTTTGTCATTTTTTTTTCGTGTTTTCTTGCTGTGTTCGTTGTTAATGTCTTTTTGGTTGCAAGCAACAGAAGCAAATTCAGATTAGTTTATGCAAGAAAAGAAATCCAGAGATGAAAAGAAACAGAGCTTTAGGAAGGAGCCAAGGTCTTGCACACTGTAGACAACCCCGGAAGACCTCTTTCCATCTCCATTGTCTGCTTTTCTGAACATATTTTCTTCATTCTTTTCCTAACAGTCAATTGATTTCCAGGCCTTTTTTTTTTTTTTTTTTGGGTGGCACTGGGGATGGAACCCAGGGACTCTTCTACCTCCGGGCTACACTCCCAGACCTATTTTATATTTTATTTGGAAACAGGGTCTCACTAGGTTGCTGAGAGCCTCACTCAGTAGCTGAGGCTGGCTTCGAACCTGCGCGATCCTCCTGTCTCAGCCTCCCAAGGGCGGGGATTACAAGCATGCACCACCACGCCCAGCTTCAACCCAGAGGCATTCTACCTCCGAGCTACGCTAGGTCTGGGCTATACCTCCGAGCTAAAACAGGTCTGGGCTATATACTTCCAGACCTGTTTTATACTTTATTTTGAAACAGGTTCTCACTAAGTTGCAGAAGGCCTCACTAAGTAGCTGAGATTGGCCTCAAACTTGTGATCCTCCTGTCTCAGCCTCCCAAGTACTGGGGATACAAGTGTGTGCCACCACGCCCGGCTGCCCCAGGACTTCTTGGCCCACACAGTGGATATGAAAATTGTTACCAACAGCCCTGGAGTTTCATCATTTAATAGAGCTGTCATACTAAAACTAGAATCTCCTAGTCTCTTAGGAAATGGCTGATCGGTTCCATCTGAATTCTCTGCTCACTCCTAGTCCGGTCATTTGTGGCCAGGGACAAGGACATGTATAGGAGCTTGGTGTGTGGGATAGCACACCTGCATATCCAGGGCAGTTTCAAATTCTCATAAGAGATGTTTTATTAGTTCATTTTTTTTGTTACTATACTGAAAAACCTCAGTCAGACTAACTTTATAAAGAAAAGAGGTACAGCCGGGTGCGGTGGCGCACGCTTGCCATCCCAGCATTCGGGAGGCTGAGACTAGAGGATCGCGGTTCGCGGACAGCCTCAGCTACTTAGTGAGGCCCTCAGCAACTCAGTGAGACCCGGTTTCAAAATAAAGACTAACAAGTAGGGCTGGGGTGTCTCTTGGAGGTAGAATGCCCCTGGGTTCCATCCCTAGTACCATAAAACAGATATAAATAAATAAAGGAAGGAAAGGAAGCCTTTTTAAAGCTCACGGTTGTGAGCGCTCAGGCGTGGCACCAGCACTGGCTCTGCTCTGCTGAAGACCTCACAGCGGATCGCATCACGAGGGCAGCGGCAGAGGTGGGGTGACATCTCAGAACAGGAAGCCAGAGAGTGACTCAGGGGTCAGGCTTGTTCTTCTAACAAGTCACTCTACGGAGAACTCAGCTTCCTACGGAACTAGCTTAATCCCTTCTGCAGAAGGCACCCTAATCACCTGAGTCTCCCTCTTGGCCCCATCCCTTAAAGGTGCCCCCTCCTACATAGCCACACTGAGGACCAAGTTTCCAACCCGAGAACCTTGTGGGGGATACACTCAAATCATACTGAAACCACAGCAGGTGTCTACTACATATTATTTTAATTACAAAAATGAATACACTGGAAAATCACAAATGTTGGTGATGAAATGGAAATATCGGAAAGACATTTTCGTTGCAGTACTAGGGATTGAACTCAGGGGGCTTTACCACTGAGCTATATCCCAGCCTTTAACTTTTTTTTTTTTTTTTTTTTTTTTGAGATAGTCTCACTAAATTGCCCAGGCTGACCTCAAACTTGTGATCTATCTGCTTCAGTCTCCTAAATCACTGGGGTTCCAGGAATGCGCCATCACACTAAGGTGAGATGCCCAAATCCTCGCACACTGCTGGTGGGACTATGATGGTACAGCAGCTTTGGAAAATAGTTTGGCAATTCCCCACTAGTGAAATATTGTCTGTCTGTCTGTCTGTCTTTCTCTCCCTCTTTCTTTCTTTCTTTCTTTCTTCCTTCCTTCCTTCCTTTCTTTCTTTCTTTCTTTCTTTCTTTCTTTCTTTCTTTCTTTCTTTCTTTCTTTCTTTCCTTCTTTCTGTACTAGGAATGGAACCCAGGAGCATTCTACCTCCGAGCAAGACCCCCAGCCCTAATTTTTATTCTTTTTTTTTTGCGAGTCTGGGGATGGAACCCAGGGGCATTTGACCTCTGAGCTACACCCCCTGCCTTATTTTTTACTCTTTATTTTGAAACCGGGTCTCACTGAGTTGCGGAGGGCCTCACTAAGTAGCTGACGCTGTCCTTGAACCGCGATCCTCCAGGTCTCAGCCTCCCGAATGCTGGGATTACAAGCGTGCGCCACCATGCCCGGCAGGCCTATTTTTTATTCTTTATTTTTTAAATTTAATTTAATTTTTTGTGGGTCTGGAGATGGAACCCAGAGGTATTCTACCTCCAAGCTACACCCCCTGCCCTATTTTTTATTCTTTATTTTGAAACAGGGTATCACTGAGTTGCAGAGGGCCTCACTAAGTTGCTGAGGCTGTCTGCAAGCTGCGATCCTCTGGTCTCAGCCACCACGCCCGGCTTATTCTTTATTTTGAAACAGTGTCTCACTGAGTTGCAAAGGGCCTCACTAAGTGATAAGTTGGGTCCTGCACTCATGTGACTTTGTGTCACATGACCTCTGCAGGGCAAGGGAGGGGCTGAAACCCCCGCGAGAATTGGGCGTTCCCGCGAGTAAACCCTCCTCTCGCGAGATGCATACCTTGAAAAGGAGAGCCCGCGTCCTCAAGCTTCAGACAGGCGGGCGGGCCCCTTGGCGCTTGCCCTGATTCCCGGGAGAGCCGTGCAATTAAAACTTTACATGCCATGTGTACCGGACCTCTCTCGTGTTTTTCACACTCTGCCGTACGCACATTATTTTTATTTTACTCCCATTAATTTTTTATTTTACTTATCACTAAGTATTAGTTGAGGCTGTCTGCGAACCATGATCTTCCTGTCTCAGCCTCCCACGTGCTGGGATAACAAGCGTGCACCACCACACGACCGGCTCAAGCTTTCCATATGACCCTACAATTCCACTCCTACGTATATTCCCCAAAGAACTGATATATGTTCACACAAATCCATGCCTGTAACATTATTCATAAATAGCCCCAAAGTAGAAACAGCTCGTGTTCATTAACTAATAAGTAAATGAACAAAGTGAGGTATATTTAAATAATTTATTATTCAGCCATAAAAAGAAGTACTGACACATGCCGTGCCATGGCTAAATCTTGAAAACATGCTAAATAGAGGAAGCCGACATAAACCGGTGGTCATCGCCGGGCGTGGTGACGCACGCTTGTAATCCCAGCATTCGGGAGGCTGAGACTGGAGGATCGCAGTTCGTGGACAGCCTCAGCTACTTAGTGAGGTCCTCTGCAGCTCAGTGAGACCCAGTTTCAAAATAAAGAATAAAAAAATTGGGCAAGGGGTGTAGCTCAGAGGTCGAATGCCCCTGGGTTCCATCCCTTGACCCGCAAAAATAAAATAAACTGGTGGTCATGCCTGTAGTCTCAGCTATTTGGGAGGCTAAGGCAGGAGGATTGCAAGTTTAAGGCCAGCCTGGGTAACTTAGCAAGGCCCTATCTCCAAAAAAAAAAGTTGAAAACTGAGGGTGTAGCTCAGGGTTAGGATCCCCTGTGTTCAATCCTCAGGACCAAATGAAGGAGGAGGAGAAAGAGTAGAAGGAGGAAAAGGAAGTGGAGGAGGAGGAAGAAGAGGAGGAAGGTGGTATCAGTAGTAGCAACAAGAAAAGTGACTTAAGCTGGGCATGTGGCACGCTTGTAATCCCAGCATTTGGGAGACAGGAGGATGGCAGTTCACGACCAGCCTCAGCTACTTAGTGAAGATCTCTGCAACTTAGTGAGACCCTGTTTCAAAATAAAGAATAAAAAATAGGGCCGGGGTGTAGCTCCGGAGGTAGAATGCCCCTGGGTTCCATCCCTAGTACAGCAAAAAAAAAAAAAAAAAAAAAAAAAAAGTGACTTGTTGTAAAATTTAATTTACAGGAAAGGTTCAGAGGAGATAAATGCTTAGAGATAAGAAGTAGATAACCAGCTGGGCGTGGTGGCGCACACTTGTAATCCCAGCATTTGGGAGGCTGAGACAGGAGGATCGCACAGGTTCGAAGCCAGCCTCAGCTACTTAGTGAGGCTCTCAGCAACTTAGTGAGAACCTGTTTCCAAATAAAGTATAAAATTGGTCTGGGAGTATACCCAGAGGCAGAAAGCCCCTGGGTTCCATCGCCAGTACCACCAAAATAAATAAATAAATAAATAAAATAAAAAATAAAAAGTAGTTAACCAAGCCCGGTGTGCTGGCACACATTCTTGTAATCTCAGCATTTGGGAAGCTGAGTCTGGAGGATCTGAGCACAGCTTCAGCTACTTAGTGAGGCCCTTTGCAACTCAATGAGACCCTGCTTCAAAATAAGGAATATAAAATAGGGATGCGGTGTAGCTCGAAAGTAGAATGCCCCAGGGTTCCATCCCCAGTACATCAAAAAAAAAAAATAGTAGTTAACTGGGTGTGGTGGTGCAAGCCTATAATCCCAGCACTTGGGATGCCAAGACAAGACGATTGTAGGTTCAAGGCCAGCCTCTGCAATTTAGCAAGGCCCACAGCAACTTATCTAGACCCTGTCTCAATTTTTTTAAACAAATTTTTTATTGAACATAAATGGCATACATTTAAACTATATTTGGTGCCCTCTCCCGCCGCCCCCGTTTTCCCTTCCCCCCTCCCACCAATGGTTGTCCAGGTTAACCATGTCTTATTCATAATTTTACACATGTTCAGATGTAGACCCTCATTAATCAAGATCAGCCTTCCTCCTCTCCTATCTTTCCATTCAAACTTTGCTGATATTTTCCCTCCATTATCCTGTTTCAAATTTTAAAAAATCAAGCTGGACGTAGTGGCTCATGCTTGTAATCTCAGTACTTGCGAAGCTGAGATGGGATCGCAGGTTCAAAGGCATCTCCAGCAAAGTACTGAGACCCTGTTTCCAAATAAAAATAAAATAGGGGTAAGGGTTTAGCTCAGGATAGAATGCCCCAGAGTTAAATTCTCTGCACCACACTCACAAAAGAAGGGAACCTGGGGATTTAACTCAGAGGTAGAATGCCCTTGGTTTAATCCCCGGCAACCTCCATAATGGTGAATTAATTATCTGTGAGGCTTGGAAAAGCCTGGTGGGCAAAGAAGGTAAATCCATTCCCAGGATAATAAGACATTCCAATGGCATCGAATCACTGTCTTCTCCACGAGGGCAGGTACCTCATATGAGCATGTCACCATAGAGCTGGTTTGACCTGTCAAGCCATAATGCCTATTTGGAAGCTCATGGCAAAGTGACAAGTTGCTGTGGTTAACAAGCTGGTCATCTGGCAAAGACCAATTCATCCTTAGGAGAAGTTGGTCCTTTGTTCCTGAGACTACCAAGCAAGCCCGCGGTGGCTGGGAAAGGAGAGACTGATCTACCAAGGGTCAGTGGTCCCCTTGATTACTGAGAGCCTCTTCCGTATCAGAGGCTTTGGGGGAGTATTTTCGAGCACTGTGGCCCATGCTCGTAATCCCAGCTACTCAGGAGGTGGAGGCAGGAGGATCCCAAGATCAAGGTGGTGAGGCTGGGCAATTTAGTGACACTTTGTCTCAAAAAAAAAAAAAAATTAGAGTCTCACACTTTGACCCATGGCGACAGTCCCATGCTTGTGCTTTTCCCACAGATCTCTGTGCCATTCTGGTTCCTGATCCTCTAACCACACCATTAGATAATGCCTAGGATTCAAAACCAGGCACGGTGGCGCACGCTTGTAATCCCCGCGCTTGGGAGGCTGAGACAGGAGGGTCGCACAGGTTCAAAGCCAGCCTCAGCTACTTAGTGAGGCTCTCAGCAACTTAGTGAGACCCTGTTTCCAAATAAAATATAAAATAGGTCTAAGGGTATAGCCTGGAGGTAGAAAGCCCCTGGGTTCCACCACCAGTACCACCAAAAAAAAAAAAAAAAAAAAAAAAAAGATATTGCCTAGGATTCAGTGTTGACCCACAGCTCTATTTCTCCTTCTTGGCAAAATGGACAATCAGGTTTACTCCTTAAAGTTCTGTCCCTAAAAAGATATTTCTTCACCAATGTTATCCTTCAGGGTCATGCCTGAGTGAAACTCACTCTGAAGCAGGCTGTTTCCAGCTGGTGATGGGAGGTTCATAGCAGCAGAACTATCTGGCAGCTATATCCAATTGTTTGTTTGAGACAAGGTTTTACTACGTTGCTCAGGCTGGTTTCCAATTCCTGGACTTAAGTGATCCTCCTGCCTCAGTCTCCCAAGTAGCTGAGACCACAGGCACACGACACTGCATCTGGCCCAGGAGAGGGTGTGTGTGTGCGTGTGTGTGGTGTGTGTGTGTGTGTGTGTGTGTGTGTGTGTGTGTGTGTGTGTGTGTACTGGGGATCTCGGATAGAACTACTCAGTGGAATTCTACCTATGAGCTACATCCCCAGCCCTACATTTATTCTTTTGTTGTTGTTGTTGTTTCGTATTGGAGATTGAACCCAGGGGCATTCTACCTCTGACCTACATCCCTAGCCCTATTTTATTTATTTATTTATTTATTTATTTATTTATTTATTTATTTATTTGTGGTACTGGGGTTCCTGGAAGCCCTTCTACCTCCAGGCTACATCCCAGACCTATTTTTACATTTTTATTTGGAAACAGGGTCTCCTAAGCCAGCGCGCGTGGCTGGCTTCGAACCTGCGCGATCCTCCTGTCTCTGCCTCCAAGCGCGGGGATTACAAGCGTGCGCCACCACGCCCGGCTATATTTTTATTCTCTATTTGAAACAGGGTCTCACTAAGTTGGACAGGCCTCACTAAATAGCTGAGCCTGGCCACAAACCTTTCATCCTTCTGTCTCAGCCTCCCAAGTACTGGGATTACAAAAGTGCACCACCATGCCTGGCTTTTATTCTTTTTTTTTTTAATTTTTTTGTGGCACTGGGGGTGGAATCCAGGGCGGCTTATCTACTTCTGGGATATACTCCCAGAAATATTTTACATTTTATTTGGAAACAGGGTCTCACTAAGTTGCTGAGAGCCTCACTAAGTAGCTGAGGCTGGCTTTGAACCTGTGTGATCCTCCTTTCTCAGCCTCCCAAGTTCTGGGATTACAAGTCTATGCCACCATGCCCGGCTCTTTTTGTGTGTGTGTGTGGATCTGGGGATGGGGATGAAACCCAGAGGCATTTGACCTCCAAGCTACACTCCCTGCCCTATTTTTTATTCTTTATTTTGAAACAGGGTCTCACAGAGTTGCAGAGGGCCTCAGTAAGTAGTAGCTGAGGCTGTCCGCGAATCCTGATCCTCCGGTCTCAGCCTTCTGAATGCTGGGATTACAAGCGTGCACCACCATGGCCAGCTCTACTGAGGACCTTTCTAATTTGCTGAGGCTGGTCTTGAACCTGGTATCCTCCTGTTTCAGAATCCCAAGAACTGGGATTACAAGCATGTACCACCATGCCCAACTCATTTTTTATTTGTGTATTTATTTGGTACCGTGGAATGAACCCAAGGGCATTCTTCAGCTGAGCAATAATATCTCTAGCCCTATTTTTATTTTTATTTTTTTGGTGCTGGAGATTGAACCCAGGGGCATTCTACCTCCAAGCTATACCTCCATTGTTTTTCTTTTTTTTTTTTCCGGTACTGGGCTGGAACCCAAAGCCATTTTTCCTCTGAGCCACCCTCCAGCCCTATTTTTTAATTCTTTAAGCATTTGGGAGGCTGAGACCGGAAAAAATAATTCTTTATTTTGAAACAGGGTCTCACTGAGTTGCAAAGGGCCTAAGTAGCTGAGGCTGTCCACGAACTGCAATCCTCCTGTTTTAGTCTTCCAAATGCTGGGATTATAAGTGTGTGCCACCATGCTGGGCAGTACACTTTCATTTTTTATTCTTTATTTTGGAATAGAATCTCACTAAGTAGCTGAGGTTGGCTGCAAACCCCGGTTCCTTCTGTCTCAGCCTCCCAAGTACTAGGATTACAAGTGTGCACCACCACACCCAGTTTCCTAGCCCTATTTGTTTTGACACAGGGTCTAGGCCTTGAATCTACATCCTC
The DNA here is from genome assembly GCF_963383645.1 of Muscardinus avellanarius. Taxonomy (NCBI): domain Eukaryota; kingdom Metazoa; phylum Chordata; class Mammalia; order Rodentia; family Gliridae; genus Muscardinus; species Muscardinus avellanarius. The sequence goes on from NC_137792.1 coordinate 45,667,209, forward strand.
CGGTCATAGCCTCTCAAATACTTGGTTTGTTTGTTTGTTTATTTATTTATTTATTTATTTATTTATTTATTTATTTATTTATTACGGTACTGGACATGAAATCCACAGAGGCATTCTACCTCTGAGCTACAGACCCAGCTTCCCCCACCTTTTTTTTTTGGTAGTACTGGGGTTCCTGGAAACCCTTCTACCTCTGGGCTACACTCCCAGACCTATTTTTATACTTTTTAATTTGGAAACAGGGTCTCTTAAGCCAGCGAGGCTGGCTTCAAACCTGCGCGATCCTCCGGTCTCCCCCTCAAAGCACGGGGATTACAAGCCTGTGCCACCACGCCCGGTGCTAGCCCTATTTTTTATTTATTTATTTTTTTGGTGGTACTGGGGGTGGAACCCAGAGGCTTTCTATTTTATATTTTATTTGTAAACAGGGTCTCACTAAGTTGCTGAGGCTGGCTTCGAACCTGTGCAATCCTCCTGTCTCAGCCTCCCAAGCGCGGGGATTACAAAAGTACATCACCACACCCGGCTCCTATTTTTTTTTCAAGTCTGGGGATGGAACCCTGGGTCATTCTACCTCCGAGTTACACCCCCTGTCCTATTTTTATTCTTTATTTTGAAACAGGGTCTCACTAAGTTGCAGGGGCTTCACTAAGTAGCTGAGACTGTCCTCGAACCGCGATCTTCTGGTCTCAGCCTCCCGAATGCTGGGATTACAAGTATGTGCCACCACGCCCAGCTACCAGGCTCCATATTTTTATTCTTTATTTGGAAACTGGGTCTCAATGAGTTGCAGAGGGCCTCACTAAGTAGTTGAGGCTGGCTGAAAACCTGTGATCCTCCTGTCTCAGCCTCCCGAATGCTGGGATAACGAGCATACGCCACGGCGCCTGGCCGGATTATTTATTTTATCATATTGTATTGGGAATTGAACCCAGGGACATTTTCCCATGGAGCTACACACCCATCTCTTTTTATTTTTTATTTGGAAACAGGTTCTTCCTAAGTTGCTGAGAGTGTCTCTAAGCTTCTGTGATCCTCCAGTCTTAGCCTCTCTAGTACTGGGAGTAAAGGTGTGTAGCACCACACCCTGCTTCCACAGATATTTTAAATCTCCCTATCATCTAGTTACAGGTAATTCTTCCGATCCTGTAGGCAAGGGACCCAGGGAATGTGAGCTACCTACTGACTTACTGTGCCTCCAGGACCTGCTTTTCCTTATGGAATACCGGGGTGGGAATGATGTATTTTAGTACTTGGTACATCAGAAAAGATTTATGAAAGCCGGGTGTGGTGGCGCACGCTTGTAATCCCAGCATTCGGGAGGCTGAGACCTGGAGTATCGCGGTTCGCGGACAGCCTCAGCTACTTAGTGAGGCCCTCTGCAACTCAGTGAGACCCGGTTTCAAAATAAAGAGTAAAAAATAGGGCAGGGGGTTTAGCTCAGAGGTCGGATGCCCCTGGGTTCCATCCCCAGACCCTCCAAAAAAATTAGCTTTGCCACCACGCCCGGCTTCTATGTTATATTTTTATTTGGAAACAGGGTCTTGTAAGCCAGCCAGGCTGCCTTCGAACCTGGGCACTCCTGTCTCCGCCTCCCTAGCGCTGGGATTACAAGCCCAGCGGAGACCATGTTTTAAAATAAAGAATAAAAAATAGGGCTGGAAACCGGGCATGGTGGCACATGCTTGTAATCCCCGCACTTGGGAGGCGGAGACAGGAGGATTGCGCGGGTTCGGAGCCAGCCTCGCTGGCTTAAGAGAACCCTGTTTCCAAGTAAAAAAAATGTAAAATAGGTCTGGGAGTGTAGCCCGGAGGTAGAAGGGCTTCCAGGAACCCCAGTACCACACACACAAAAAAAAAAATAGGGCTGGAAGCCGGGCATGGTGGCACACGCTTGTAATCCCAGCATTTGGGAGGCTGAGACAGGAGGATCCAGGTTCGAGGACAGCCTAAGCTATTTAGTGAGGCTCTTTGTAACTCAGTGAGACCCTGTTTCAAAATAAATAATAAAATAATAGGGCTAGGAGTGTAGCTTGAAGGTAGAATGTCACTGAGTTCTATCCTCAGTAACACACACACACACACACACACACACACACACACACACACACACAATAGGGCTGGAGATGCAGCTCAGAGGTAGAATGCTTCTGGGTTCAATCCCTAGTTTAGCCAAAAAAATTAATGAAATGCATCGTAACTTGTGTTGCGGTGACATCTGTTCGGTGTGTGAGGGGAGAAGTAACCCCCCCACACACACAAACAGAAACACAGAAAAAAAACCGCGGGATCGTGTCCTAAGCTAAGGATAAATATACATAGCTTGGGCAGTTGCTGAAGATTTAAAGAAGTTTATTAGAAAGATAGAAATACTGCCCCATGCCAGAGTGGCATGGAGGGGTGACTCGAATGAATACACCAAAGGAGCCGGGTGTGGTGGCGCACGCTTGTGATCCCCGCGCTTGGGAGGCTGAGACAGGAGGATCGCACGGGTTCGAAGCCAGCCTCAGCTACTTAGTGAGGCTTTCAGCAACTTAGTGAGACCCCGTTTCCAAATAAGGAATACAAAATGGGGCTGGGGATGTAGCTCAGAGGTAGAATGCACCTGGGTTCCATCCCCAGTACTGCAAAAATAAATTAATTAAATTCATAAGAAATAAACTGGACATGACAGCGCACGCTTGTAATCCCCGCACTTGGGAGGCTGAGACAGGAGGATCACACAGGTTCGAAGCCAGCCTCAGCTACTTAGTGAGGCTCTCAGCAACTTAGTGAGACCCTGTTTCCAAATAAAATAGAAAATAGATCTGGGAGTGTAGCCCGGAGGTAGAAAAGCCCCAGGGTTCCACTCCCAGTACTAAAATAAATAAATAAATAAATAAATAAATAAATAAATAAATAAAGCTAGGTATTTAGCTCAGAGGTAAAATAAAATGCTCCTGGGTTGGATCTCGCAGGTTTGAAGTCAGCCGCGCTGGCTTAAGGGACCCTGTTTCCACATAAAAAAGTATAAAATATGTTGGGCGTGTAGTCCGGAGTTAGAAGGGCTTCCAGGAACCCCAGTACCACCAAATAAATAAATAAATAAATAAATAAATAAATAAATAAATAAATATAGCTGAGGCTGGCTTTGAACCTGCGCGATCCTCGTGCCTCCGCCTCCCAAGCGCGGGGATTACAAGCGTGCGCCACCATGCCCGGCAGCCTTAGCTGCTGAGTGAGGCTCTTAACAACTTAGTGAGACCCTGTTTCCAAATAAAATATAAAATAAGCCAGGCGTGGTGGCTCACGCTTGTAATCCCCGCGCTTGGGAGGCTGAGACAGGAGGATCGCATGGGTTCGAAGCCAGCCTCAGCTACTTAGTGAGGCTTTCAGAAACATAGTGAGACCCTGTTTCCAAATAAAATATTAAAAAGGTCTGGGAGTATAGCCCGGAGGTAGAAAGCCTCTGGGTTCAACCCCCAGTACCACCAAAAACAAACAAACAAACAAAAAACAAATAAAATATAAAATAAATCTGGGAGTATAGCCCCGAAGTAGAAAGCCTTTGGGTTCCACCCCCAGTACCACCAAAATAAATAAATAAATAAATAAATAAATAAATAAATAAAATAATGAGCCAAGGTCTGAGAGTATAGCCCAATGGTAAAGCACTTGCCTAATGTTTTCAAGGCCCTGGGTTCCATTTCTACCAATGCATAGTATGTGCATGAAATGACATTTTGTGTATATGTGTATGATAATTAGGGTTGAACTTAAGACACTGAGTTACAGGTTTGAGGCCAGCCCTAGAAACTCATTGAGACCTTGTTTCCAAATAAAATATAAGAAAGGGCTGGGAGTGCAGATTGGAGATAGAATGCTTTTGGTTTCAATCCCCAGCATCCCACCAAAAAAAAAAAATTAAATTTAAAAGAGGTGTAAGTAGAAAGTAGAATGCCCTCCTAAAATAAGATATAAAAAATAAACAGGGTTCGGGGTGTAACTCATAGGTAGACTGCCATTGGGTCCAACCTCAAGTACAAAAAAAAAATAAAACAAAACAAATACATCCTGTGTAAACAGCTAATGCCAGGAAATGAATGAGTTTTGTTTGTCTTTCTTTCTCTTCTCTCCTTTGGCTCTATTCTCTTGCTTTTTGTGTGTGTGTGTTACTGGGGATGGTACCCAGGAGCATTCTACCTCTGAGCTACCCCCCAGCCCTATTTTTTAATTCTTTGTTTTTTTTATTTTTATTTATTTATTTTTGTGTAATCCAGAATTATATGGATATTAAAAAATTTAAGCTGGGCATGGTGGTGCATGCTTGTAAACCCAATACTTGGGAGGCAGAGACAGGAGGATTTTGGTGGTATTGAGGGTGGAACCAAGGGGCTTTTCTATATCCAGGCTATACTCCCAGACCTATTTTTTTTTTTTTACTTTATTAGGAAACCGGGTCTCACTAAGTTGCTGAGAGCCTCACTCAGTAGCTGAGGCTGGCTTCGAACCTGTGCCATCCTCCTGTCTCAGCCTCCCAAGCACTGGGATTACAAGTGTGCACCACAACATTTGGCAAGCCTCTGCAATTTATTGAGGCTCTCAGCAACTTAGGAAGACCTGTTTCCAAATAAAAAAAAATAAAATAGGTCTGAGACTGTAGCCTGGAGATAGAAGGCCAATGGATTTCACCCCCAGTACAAAGAAGAAGAATGAAGAAGAAGAAGAAGAAGAAGAAGAAGAAGAAGAAGAAGAGGAGGAGGAGGAGGAGGAGGAGGAGGAGGAGGAGGAGGAGGAGGAGGGAAAGATGAAGGAAGGAAGGAAGGAAGGAAGGAAGGAAGGAAGGAAGGAAGGAAGGAAGAAAACAGGGCTGGTAGTGGAGCTTGGAGGTAGAACACCCCTGGGTTCAATCCCCAGTACCTAAAACAAAACAAAACTAAGCAAAAAAGAACTCAAGACAGTACATTTATTAATTTATTGTAAAGAATATCGAATGGAGACAGATGCAGAGCGGCAGTGGTCTAGGTGGGTGGCAGGGCACAGAAGTCTCTGTCCTCTCTGGGGCGCCCCCTCCTGGACCCTCAGTGACAGCCAGCCCTGTCCTTTGCGGGTTTAAAGGAGTCTTCACTGCAGATCTGATGCGAATAGACCAGCTGGAGACCCTCAGTGAGGTCTGTGGGGATTCTTCTGGCTCCTCTCTATGTAGCATTCCTTCCCCTCAGGTATGAGAGAAGCATTCTTCTAAAACAGAAGCATTTCCGGGCCTGGCGGCGCACGCTTGTAATCCCAGTATTCAGGAGGCTGAGACTGGAGGATCGCGGTTCGCAGACAGCCTCAGCTACTTAGTGAGGCCCTCTGCAACTCAGTGAGACCCTGTTTCAAAATAAAGAATAAAAATAGGGCTGGGGGTGTAGCTCGGAGGTAGAATGCCCCTGGGTTCCATCCCCAGACCAGCAAAAATCAAAACAAGAGAGTAACATGACCACCTGCTATCAGACGGGTAGCTCCTAGAGAGGGGGTCAAAATTAGAGTTCCTATGGCCTGCCTAGAGGAAGGAGCTGGGAGCCAGCACCAAGGACAAACAAGTAGTGTCTCTGTCTCTCTTTTTATCTCTTAGAAACTGAGTGAGGCTCTCAGCAACTTAGTGAAACTCTGTTTCCAAATAAGAAATAAGTGAGGGCTGCAGGTATAGCCTGGAGGTAGAAGGCCACTAGGTTTCATCCTCAGTACCATAAATAAATAAATAAAATAAATAAATAAATATGACAATAAAGAAATAAATAATGCAGTGATTCTCAACCTGACGCTAAATGTCATGTGGGGGGGTATTTGGATTGAACCCAGGGGCATTTTACCTCAAAGATACACCCCAACCCTAATATATATATATATATATATATATATATATATATATATATATATAATTTATTTATTTATTTATTTTTTTGGTGGTACTGGGGATGGAACCCAGAGGCTTTCTACCTCCGGGCTCTACTCTCAGATCTATTTTCTATTTGATTTGGAAACAGGGTCTCACTAAGTTGCTGAGAGCCTCACCAAGTAGCTGAGGCTGGCTTCGAACCCGTGCGATCCTCCTGTCTCAGCCTCCCAAGCGCGGGGATTACAAGCGTGCACCACCACGCCCGGCTGATTTGATTTATATTTTGAAACAGGGTCTCATTGGGTTGATGAGAGTCTCACTAATTGTGGAAGCTGTCCTTGAACCTGCGATCCTCCTGTCTCAGCCTCAGTACTGGGATGACAAGTGTCATCGAAATGGCTATTTTAAATGACCTTTGAATTCAAGTGCCCAAAGTTGTTGTTTTCTTCTTCTCCTTCCTCCTTTCTTCTTTTTCCTCCTCCTCCTCCTCCTCCTCCTCCTCCTCCTCCTCCTCCTCCTCTTCCTCCTCCTCCTTCTTCTTCTTCTTTTACTGGGGATGGAACCCAGGAGCATTCTACCTTTGAGCTACACCCCCAGGCCTGTTTTTTATTCCTTATTTATTTATTCATTTATTTATTTTTGCAGTACTAGGGATGGAACCCTGGAACCCTGGAGCATTCTACCTCTGAGCTACAGCTCCAGCCCTATTTTTTATTCCTTATTTATTTATTTATTTATTTATTTCTGTGGTACTGGGGATAGAATTCAGGGGCATTCTACCTCTGAGCTACAGCCCCAGCCCTATTTTTTTTTTTTTTTTTTTTTGGTGGTGGTACTGGGGTTCCTGGAAACCCTTCCACCTCCGGGCTATACTCCCAGACACCTATTTTTTATATTTTTATTTGGAAACAGGGTTTCTTAAGCCAGTGCGGTTGGCTTCGAACCTGCATCGATCCTCCTGTCTGAGCCTCCCAAGTACTAAAATTATAGTGGTGAGTCATCACTCCCTGTTCCAGAGCTTTCATTATCTTCTTTCTTTTTTCTTGTAGTACTGGGGATTGAACCCAGGGTAATTCTACTTCTGAGCTATACCTTCAGCCCTATTTTATTTATTTATTTAATTTTTGCGGAACTGGGGATGGAACCCAGGGGCATTCTACCTCTGAGCGACACCTCCAGCCCTGCTTTTTTTTTTTTTTTTTTTTTTTTTGCAGGTCTGGGGATGGAACCCAGGGGCATTTGACCTCTGAGCTACACCCCCTGCCCTATTTTTTATTCTTTATTTTGAAACCGGGTCTCACTGAGTCGCGGAGGGCCTCACTAAGTAGCTGAGGCTGTCCGCGAACCGCGATCCTCCAGGTCTCAGCCTCCTGAATGCTGGGATTACAAGCGTGCGCCACCACGCCCGGCTTCCAGCCCTACTTTTTATTCTTTATTTTGAAACAAGGTCTCACTGAATGAGTTGCAAAGGGCCTTACTAAGTAGCTGAAGCTGGCTTCTACCTTGTGGTATCCTCCTGTCTCAGCCTCCCAAATGCTGGGATTACAAGTATGTGCCAACATGCCCGGCTTTATTTTATTATTTTCAAACAGAGTCTTGCTAGGTCGGTGAGTCTCAGTCTTTGTTAAGGCTGTCTTTGAACCTGAGATCCTCCTGTTTCAGCCTCCCAGTACTGGGATTAGAGGTGTGTGCCTGTCTAACTTTTTTTTTGGGGGGGGGTTTACGGCAATGAACTCCAGGCAATTCTACATTTGAACTACACCCCCAACTCTATTTTACTTTTATTTTTATTTTTTGTGGTACTAGGGATTGAATGCAGGGGCCTTCTACCACCACCCCACCTTTTTTTTTTTTACAAAAAAGAAAGCAAGGAAGGAAGGGGATTACATATTATTTATTTATTATTACAGGTTATTTATTTATTAGGTTCTCTTTATTTTTGCAGTACTGGGGATGGAACCCAGGAGCATTCTACTTCTGAGCTGTTGCGGATGAAATATGTTACTTAGTGATATGTTGCGGTTTGGGAAACTGTCCCCAGGGATCTTTGTTAGAACCCTAGGAATAATTTCCCGAAAACTCCCCCCAAAAACAGAAAAACAGAAAAAGATAGAAATACAGAAGATAGTTACAGCCCCATGCCAAAACGGCATGGGGGGGGTGGTCCGAGCCAATTCACCACCCCAAAGATACAGAACGTGGGCTGGACTTTTTATACCCATGACCTCCATCTTGTTTACATTATTCTGACATACTAAACGTCCCTGTAAGTTTCCTCCCCCACCAAGGTGTGGCAAGGTGTCTCTTTCACGAAGGTGGACCCTTCCTCCCATCCTAGCTAGGTTATCTAATCATGTAGATCTGTCTTTAGATAAAGTCCTAGTTCCCCTCTTCTATTGACTTGCTAATTACTTTTAGCTAAGTCAATCTAAGTTTCAATAGCTGTTTGTTTCCAGACCAAAGCCAAGCCTTTCTTTCTCCAGGTCTGCCATTTTGACACAATTATTTCTGAGATATATCTATTAATATTCAGAGCTTTCTCAAATCTTCCTAGGCCATTCCCAATACTGGTACCTGAGCTATGCCCCCAGCACTATTTTTTTATTTATTTTGAAACAGGATCTCATTGAGTTGCAAAAGGGCCTCACTGAGTAACTGAGGCTGTCCACGAACCCAGATCCTCCTGTCTCAGCTTCCTGATTGCTGGGATTAAAAGCACATGCCACCATGCCTGGTTTGTTTCTTATTTATTGTTTTTTTTTTTTTTTAATTGGTGGTACTGGGGATGGAACCCAGGGGCTTTTCTACCTCCAGGCTATACTCTTAGACCTATTTTATATTTTATTTGGAAACATGGTCTCATTTGTACCAGTATTGGGAATGGCCTAGGAAGATTTGAGAAAGCTGAAGGGTCCGAGAATCGCCCACCAACCCAAATATCAAAGGACGCACAAGAGATGTAAAATGCAAGCAAGGTTTATTGTGCTGCAGCTCTGTCCCTGGCTAGCCAGGGGTCGAGACCCAGACACTATGGTCGAGTTTCGACCCAGGGCTCACTCCACAGTCTGGATTTATAGCCCTAGGAGGGAGTGGTTACAATGTCAGAGCCCGCCAAAAGTCTGAGCCCGCCAACCTTAGAATACAACCAATCAGATACAAGGACAAACAAGTACAACCAATAAATTTAAAACATGCATCCACACACGTCAGAGCCTGCTAAGGACTGCTTATCTCCCTTATGGTATGTGTTCATTCCCTAGGGCTGCTTTCCCACCCACCTTGGCTGGGCCAGGCTTATCTCTGCGCTGAGGAATCTGCCTGGAGAGCAGATTAGCATGGCCTTGTTTGCTGATCTGGCTCAGAGATATGGGGATGGGGCCCATGTTCAAAGACCTTGGCCGGCAAGCTGGAGATTAGAGGCTTTGACCTGGTGGGTCCCCTGCCTTGGTCCTTGAATCCTGCAACCTGGGCAGCTAGGCTTACGGATCTTAATTCTGTTTCTAATCCTACCTTACTTCTATATCTTAACTCTATATTCTAATATCTTATTTCTAATCCTAATATGGGAGAAGACTTCTCTAGTTAACTTCTCATGCTGGGGGGGGGGAGGAGCGCTTCTTCCAACCTGCTTTCCAGCACCCCTACAAAAGCAATGATTATTAATATATTTCAAAACTTGGGTGAGGGGCAAATCTCTGCAAGGACTTGGTTTCTGCCTAAAAGCAGGCAACTATTTCAATGTAAAGTAATTAACAAGTCAATAGGAGAGGAGAACTAGGCCTTTCTCTATCTAAAGACAAACCTACATGATTAGATAAGCTAATTAAGATGGTAGGAGGGGTTGCCTTCGTAAAGGAGCCACATTGCCACACCTTGCTGGGGGAGGCACCTTACAGGGATGTTCTCTATGTTAGAATTACGTAAACAAGATGGAGGTCACGTGCTGTATCTTGGGGGTGGTGAATTGGCCCGGACCACCCTCCCCCCATGCTATTCTGGCATGGGGCTGTAACTATTTTCTGTATTTCTATTTTCTGTATTTCTTTTTAATAAATCTCTTTAAATCTTCAGCAACTGTCCAAGCTATGCATATTTATTCTTAGCTTAGGACAAGAACCCGCGTTTTTTTTCTGTTTTTGGTCGTCTTGGGTTTTGTTGTGGTTTGAGGGAAATTGTGTCCAGGACCCTAACAGGGGTCCCTAGGAACAGTTTCCCCATAACCATACTCTCCCAATACGTAACATCATTGAGTTGCTGGGAGCCACACTGAGTAGCTGAGGCTCACTTTGAACCTGTGCGATCCTCCTGTCTCAGCCTCCCAAGCGCTGGGATTACAAGTGTGCGCCACCACGCCTGGCTCTTGTTTCTTTTTAATTGTAAATCAGCCTGATGAGAGTTTCAGGAAATTCAGAAGGTCAGGAAACATATCTATATTGATTGACTGTTATCTATGGCACGCTGTCTGGCACAAAGTAGGGGTACAACATATCTCGTAGAATGAAAAGATGAAACTGAACACATCCTCGAATTTCATTCACATGGGAAAGACCATTGTGAGCTGGGCGTGGTGGCGCACGCTTGTAATCCCCGCGCTTGGGAGGCTGAGACAGGAGGATCGCGCAGGTTCGAAGCCAGCATCAGCTACTTAGTGAGGTTCTCAGCAACTTAGTGAGACCCTGTTTCCAAATAAAATAGAAAACGGGTTTGGGAGTATAGCCCTGAGGTAGAAAGCCTCTGGGTTCCACTCCCAGTACCACAGAAAAAAAGAAGGAAAGAAAGAAAGAAAGAAAGAAAGAAAGAAAGAAAGAAAGAAAGAAAGAAAGAAAGAAAGACCATTGTGGTAAGTATAAAATTTGTCTGGGTGTGGTGCTGCACACTTGTAATCCCAGTACTTGGGCGGCTGAGACAGGAGGATCCCAGGTTCCTGGCTAACCTCAGCAACTTAGTGATGCCCTCCACAATTTAGTAAAACTCTGTTTCAAAAAAAATTATAAAATAGCCGGGCGTGGTGGTGCACACTTGTAATCCCAGTATTCGGGAGGCTGAGACTGGAGCATGACAGTTCAAGGATAGCCTCAGCTACTTAGTGAGGCCCTCCACAACTTAGTGAGACCCTGTCTCAAAATAAAGAATAAAAAACAGGGCAGGGGGTATATCTGGGAGGTAGAATGCCCCTGGGTTCCATCCCCAGACCCGCAAAAAAAAAATTATAAAATAGAGATGGGGGTGTATTTCAGAGGTAGACTGCCCTTGACTTCCATCCCCAGAACCAGAACCAAAATAAGATGTATAATCATCACTGCAATCAACATACAATACAGTTCCATAAGCACAAGGACCCCTGTTGCTCTACTGCTTGGTCTCACCCTGTCATTTCTTACTATGTCTCACCTTGCAACTAATAATCTGTTCTCCATTACTATCCTTTTGATATTTTCAAGAATGCTATGTACATGAAATAAAAGCATGTGACCTTTTAGAATTGGCTTTTTTAGCTACAGAGATAGTGCATCCTTGTAATCCTAGTACTTGGCAGGCTGAGTAAAGCCTGGTTCTCCAAGCCAATTTATTTATTTATTTATTTATTTATTTATTTATTTATTTATTTATTTATTTATTATTGCAGTACTGGAGATGGAACCCAGGGCATTCTACCTCCAAGCTATACTACCAGCCCTATTTTCTATTTTTATTTTGAAACAAGGTACCACTGAGCTGCAGAGGGCCTCACTAAGTAACTGAGTATGGCTATGAACCTGCAGTCCTGTCTCCTCTTTCTTTCTTTCTTTCTTTCTTTCTTTCTTTCTTTCTTTCTTTCTTTCTTTCTTTCTTTTTGCGGTACTGGGGGTGGTGGAACCCAGGGATATTATACCTCTGAGCTACACCCCCAGCCTTATTTTGTATTCTTTATTTTGAAACCGGGTCTCACTGAGTTGCAGAGGGCCTCACTAAGTAGCTGAGGCTGTCTGCGAACCGCGATCCTCCAGTCTCAGCCTCTCAAATGCTGGGATTACAAGCGTGTGCCACCACGCCTGGCAAGAATTGGCTTTTTAAAAAATTCAGCAGAATGTTCTTGATATCCATCAGGTTGCTGCATGTATCAATAATTCTTTTAATTCTGGAATATTATTCCATTGTATAGATATACCAGAGTTTCCAGCCATTCTCTTATTGAAAGATGTTTGAAATGTTTCCAATATTCTTGCCACAAAAATAAATATGTTATGAAAATTCATGTACTCGTTTTTATGTAAATATACATTTTTGTTTCTTTGGAATACATGCCAAAGAGTAAAATTCTTGGGTCACATGATAATTGCAGGCTTACATTCATAAGAAACTGTCCAACTATTTTCCAGAGAGCTCATACCATTTTACATTCCCACCAGAAATACATGTAATTCATTTTTTGCATACGTATTGGGTTTGCCATTATTTTTAATTTTAGGATTTTTTTTTTGGCACTACTAGGGATTGAACCCAGGAGCATTCTACCTAGAGTTACACCCGAAGCCCTATTTTTTTTTTTTTTTTTTTTTGCAGTACTGGAGATGGAACCATTGGCTACTTCTGAGTCGCACCCCCAGTCCTATTTATTTATTTATTTATTGGTGGTAATGGGGCGCACCCAGGGGCTTTCTACCTCCAGGCTATATTCCCAGACCTATTATATTTGTTTGTTTTTTGTTTTGTGGTAAATAAATAAATAAATAGGTGTAAAATGGTATGCTTTCGTGCTCTTAAATTGCATTTCCCAGGTTGCTAGTGATTTGGAATTCGTTGTGTGTGTGTTATGTGTGTGTATATGTGTATGTGTGTGTGTGTTACTGAATACAAGGATGTTCTACTTTTGAGCTACAGCCTCATTCCTACCTATATAATTAAATTAATTTATTTATATATTTATTTTGCATACTGGGGATGGAACCTAGGGGCATTTTTTTTTTTTTTTTTGGTGGTACTGGGGGTGGAACCCAGAGGCTTTTCTGCCTATACTCCTAGACCTTTTTATATTTTGTTTGAAAACAGGGTCTCACTAAGTTGCTGAGAGCCTCACTAAAGTAGCTGAGGCTGGCTTCGAACCTGCGCGATCCTCCTGTCTCAGCCTCCCAAGCGCGGGGATTACTAGCTTGTGCCACCACGCCCTGCCGAACCTAGGGGAATTCTACTTCCAAGCTACACCCTCAGCCCTATTTTTTATTCTTTATTTTGAGGGTCTCATTGAGTTGCAAGTAGTACCTGAGGCTCTCTGAGAACCCCGATCCTCCCATATCAGACTACCAATACTAATATTAGAAGCCTGGGCTACCATGCCTAGCCCTATTTTATTTTATTTCTGTGGTACCGTGGTACTGGGGGTAGAACCCAGGAGTATTCTACTTCTGAGCTATATCTCCAGCCCTATTTTGTATTCTTTATTTTATTTATATTTTTTGTGGTACTGGGGATGAAATCCAGGGGAATTCTACCTCCAAGCTACACCTCCAGCCCTATGTTTTTTTATTCTTTATTTTGAAACAGGCTCTCATTGAGTTGCAAAGGGTCTAAGTAGCTGAGGCTGGCTGTGAACCGTGATCCTCCTGTCTCAGCCTCCCAAATGCTAGGATTACAAGTATGCACCACCACGCCCAGCTCCTATTTTATTTTTAATTTTTTAAATTTTTTGGTGGTACTGAGGGTGGAACCCAGGGGCTTTTCTGCCTCGGGGCTATACTCTCAGACCTATTTTATACTTTATCTGGAAACAGCGTCTCACTAAATTGCTGAGAGCCTCACTAAGTAGCTGAGGCTGGCTTCGAACCTGTGCGATCCTCCGGTCTCAGCCTCCCAAGCGCTGGGATTACAAGCGTGCGCTACCATGCCTGGCTATGGATATTTCTTTTCATTTTTTTCTTTTTTTTCTTCTTTCTTTTGCGGGTCTGGGGATGGAACCCAGGGGTATTTGACCTCCAAACTACATCTCTTGCCTTATTTTTTTCCTTTATTTTGAAACAGAGTCTCACTAAGTTGCAGAGGGCCTCACTGTCCGCGAACTGTGATCCTCCGATCCTCTGGTCTCAGCCTCCCAAATGCTGGGATTACAATCATGCACCACCACGCCCGGTTTATTTCTTTTATTTAATTTTTGTGTGTGTGCCTGGCAGGGTGGCTCACCCAGCACTTGGGAGGCTGAGACAGGAGGATCACGCAGGTTTGAAGCTGGCCTCAGCTACTTAGTGAGGCTCTCAGCAACTTAGTGAGACCCTGTTTCCAAATAAAATATAAAAATAGGTCTGGGAGTGTAGCCCGGAGGTAGGAAGCCCTTGGGTTCCATCCCTAGTACCACACACAAAAAAATTAAAAATAAATAAAAAAAATTGTAACTACCTGGACATTTGCACATGTGTTCCCCCAGGCTATAACTGTTTTCTTCCTCTTAATAAGGTGTTTTGCAGAGCAAAACTTTTTAAATTTGATGAAATTCAATTTTTTGATATTTTTCTTTTCTCTTATGGCCCATGCTTTTTGTGTCAAGCCTAAGAATACTTCATCATGCTTTAGGTTCAGAAGATTTGCTCCTATGATGATGATTGTGTGTGTGTGTGTGTGTGTGTGTGTGTGTGTGTGTGTGTGTGTGTGTTTTGGTACTGGGGATGGATTTTCTGTTTGAACCTATGGTCCACTATTAACCAGTTGTTCTGTAAGATTTGAGGTTTGGATGGAGGTTGCTACATTTGCTTAGGTCTATTCAGTTGCTCTGGCAACAGTGGTTGAAAAGGCTCTTTCCATGATTGAATTATTTTTCATCTCTGTCAAAAATGTATTGGTAGGGCCGGGCGTGGTGGCGCACGCATGTAATCCCAGCATTCGGGAGGCTGAGACTGGAGAATTGAGGTTCGAGGACAACCTCAGCTACTTAGTGAGGCCCTCTACAGCTCAGTGAGACCCTGTTTCAAAATAAAGAATGAGAAGGGCGTGGTGGCGCATGCTTGTAATCCCTGTGCTTGGGAGGTGGAGGATCGCGCAGATTCAAAGCCAGCCTCCCTGGCTTAGGAGACCCTGTTTCCAAATTAAAAAAAATATATAAAATAGGTCTGGGAGTGTAGCCCGGATGTAGAAGGGTTTCCAGTAACCCCAGTGCCTAAAAAAAAAAAAGAAAAGAAAAGAAAAGAAAAGAAAAAGAACAAAAAATAGGGCAGGGGATGTACTCTGAGGTAGAATGTCCCTGAGTTCTATCCCCAGACTCGAAAAAAAAATGTATTGGTAGGACTTACAGTGTGGATCTGTTTCTTTCTTTTTTTTTTTTTCTTTCTTTCTTTCTTTTCTTTCTTTTTTTTTTTTTTTTTTTTTGGTGTGTACTGGAGTGGAACCCAGGGGCTTTCTACCTCCGGGCTACACTCCCAGACCCAGTTTATATTTTATTTGGAAACAGGGTCTCACGAAGTTGCTGAGAGCCTCACTAAGTAGCTGAGGCTGGCTTCGAACCTGAGCGATCCTCCTGTCTCAGCCTCCCAAGCGCTGGGATTACAAGCATGTGCCACCATGCCCGGCTTGTGGGTCTGTTTCTGATCCTCTCATCTGGCTCTAGGTCCAGGATCTCTGGGTAAAGTTCATCCCTCCTCTAATTTTAATACAATTCTATCATAATATTCTGTTTTTATTTTTAGCTTTTGATAATGGAGATAGAACCCAGGGATATTCTACGTCGAATTGCATCCCAAACCTTTTTGTTTTGTTTGGTGGTACTGGGGTTCCTGAAAACCCTTCTACCTCTGGGCTACTCCCAGACACCTATTTTTTTTATTTTTATTTGGAAACAGGATCTCTGAAACCAGCGAGGCTGGCTTCGAACCTGCATGATCCTCCTGTCTCCACCTCCCGAACGCGGGGATTACAAGCGTGTACCACCACACCCGGCTCATTATTTTTTTATTTATTTTTATTTTTTGTGGTACTGGGATGGAACCCAGGGGCTTTCTACTTCTGGGCTATCCTCCCAGACCTATTTTATATTTTATTTGGAAACAGGGTCTCACTAAGTTGCTGAGAGCCTCACGAAGTAGCTGAGGCCGGAACCTGCGCGATCCTCCTGTCTCAGCCTCCCAAGCGCAGGCCACCATGCCCGGCCTTATTTTATTTATTTATTTTTTTGAAACAAGGGTCTCATTAAGTTGCCAAAGATAGCTTCGAACCAGATATTTCCTGTCTCAGGTTCCTAAGTGTGGGGACTACAGGCCTATGTTGTCATGCCCAGTTTTATATCCATGGAGTAAATTTATTTTTTTTGTGTGTGTGGGTCTGGGAATGGAACCCAGAGGCATTTGACCTCTGAACTACACCCCTTGCCTTATTTTTTATTCTTTAATTTGAAACAGATTCTCACTAAGTTGCAGAGGACCTCGCTAAGTAGCTGAGGCTGTCTGCGAACCGCGATCCTCCAGTCTCAGCCTCTCAAATGCTGGGATTACAAGCGTGCGCCACCACACCCGGCTCTTCCATGGAGTAAATTATAAAGTTAATCCTCACTACATCATAGGCAAAAAAGGAAAAGAAAAGCCAAGTGTGATCCCAGTACATGGGAGGCTGAGAGGATCAGGAGGAGGATCACAGGTTCAATGACAGCCTCAGCAAGTATTGAGACTCATCAGCCTAGCAAGACCCTGTTTCAAAATAAAAATTTAATAGGGCTGGGGGGTAGAGCTGGGAGGTAGAATGCCCCCAGGGTTCCATCACCAGTAACAGCAAAAAAAGGAGAAGAAATAAAAAGGATTTTAATTAACTATAATAAAATATACATGACATAACAAAAGTAAGAGTAGAGCTTACAATTCTTTATTTTTACATATGGCCACTAGACTATGAAGTAGGCGTCCTTCTTTTGAAGACATTGCATGTCTACATGGTCTATTTGGTCAGCAAATTCGTTGGCAGATGACTTTGAGAAGTAAGGCGATTCAGCCTTTATTCTTTGGTGTTCCTGCACTTAATGGCTTGCTAGGGTTGTTCAGTTTTACTTCTGACTATAGTAATTCCAAGACAACCTCAGAGACTTTCCTGTAGTCCACATCTGTACATGCCTGTTCTCTTTGTGCAGAAACATCTTTTTTTCTTCTGTACTGGGGATGGAACCCAGGGCCATTCTATCTCTGAGCTAAACCCCTAGCCCTACTTTTTATTCTTTCTTTCTTTCTTTTTTAAAGCATGCACCACCATGCCCAGCTTCTTAATTTTTTTTTTTCGATTGCTGAATTGTAGTCATGCATCTTAATGGAGTGCAAAATGGTGGAGGCATACATGTACACATCACTTATTTAGCCCTTCCCCATTTATTTATTTTATTCTATGGTCCTGGGGGTGGAACACAGAGGCTTCCTACCTCCGGTCTATACCCCCAGACCTTTTTTATATTTTATTTGGAAACAGGGTCTCACTAAGTTGCTGAGAGCCTCACTAAATAGCTGAGGCTGGCTCTGAACCTGCACAATCCTCCTGTTTCAGCCTCCCAAGCGCAGGGATTACAAGCGTGCGCCACCACGCCTGGCTTATTCTTGATTTTGAAACAGGGTCTCACTAAGTTGCGGAGGCCCCACTAAGTAGCTGAGGCTGTCGTTGAACTGCGATCCTCCTGTTTCAACCTCCCGAATGCTGGGATTACACGTGTGTGCCACCACACCCAGCACAAGAGCAACATTTTAATGCTTTTCTTTCTTTCTGTTTTTGGACTGGGTATTGAGCCAAGTGGCATTCTATCTCTGCAGCCCTTTTTATTTTTTATTTTGAAACAAGGTCTCACTAGGTTGATGAGAGTCTCGTTGCTTGATGAGGCTGGATGCGAACCTGCGATCATCTTGTCTTAGCCTTCTAAGTGCTGGAATTACAAGTGTGCATCACCACATGCCCTGCTAGTTACCATTATCTTTACCCACCATTCCCTTTTCAATTCAGACCCTCTGTTTGGGGTTATTTGCCAGAATTATATTCTTTACATTTTTGTTTTGGTGGTACTGGGGTTCCTGGAAGCCCTTCTACCTCCGGGCTACACTCCCAGACCTATTTTTACGTTTTTTTATTTGGAAACAGGGTCTCCTAAACCAGCACGCGCGGCTGGCTTTGAACCTGCGCAATCCTCCTGTCTCAGCCTCCCAAGCGCGGGGATTACAAGCGTGCGCCACCACGCCCAGCACCTTTACATTTTTCTGTAGTAAGAATCTCTTGGTTAGCTGGGCCTGGTGGTGCACTCTTGTAATCCCCGCGCTTGGGAGGCTGAGACAGGAGGATCACACAGGTTCGAAGCCAGCCTCAGCTACGTAGAGAGGCTCTCAGCAACTTAGTGACATCCTGTTTCCAAAAAAACTATAAAAATAGGGCTGGGAGTATAGCCCGGAGGTAGAAAACCCCCTGGGTTCCACCCCCAGTACCACACACACACACACACAAAGAATCTCTTGGTTAAAAAAAAAAAAACTATCTTTTTTGGTTTGTCTGAAACTATCATTATCCTATCCATATTCTTGAATGATAGTTTTGCTGAGTTAGAATTCTAGGTAGCCAGTTATTTTTATGCAGCCCACTGAAAATATTATTTTACTTTTCTTTGGCTTCCAATGCTGCTATTTAAAAGTGAGCAGTCAACCTAATTGCCATTCCTTACAGTTAACTTTTCTTGCTGGTTTCTTTTAAGAGTTTCTCTGCTGCTTCTTTGCATTTCTTTTTAGTTGTACTTTTTAAAATTCCTAGAGCATTCTGGATATGGATACTGGTTGCATGGTGCTTATTGTAACGTTGCGGAAATTCTCGAGTAGTATTTTTTCAGACATTGCCTCTTCCCTAGTTTCTCAATGATCTTTTTCTGAAATTTTGATTACTGCGTAGGGTGACACACATCTGTGGTCCCAATACTTGGGAGGCTGAAAAAGGATCCCACATTCAAGACGGGCTTCAGCAACTTAGAAACTCAGCAACTTAGTAAGACTGTTTTATTTATTTATTTATTTATTTATTTATTTATTTATTTATTTATTTATTTATTTTTGTGGTACTGGGGATGGAACCCAGGGGCATTCTACCTCTGAGCTATACCCCCAGCCCTATTTTTTATTTTTTTATTTTTGGTGGTACTAGGGGTGGAACCCAGAGGCTTTCTACCTCTGGGCTATACTCCCAGACCTTTTTTTTTTGTGGTACTGGGGTTCCTGGAAGCCCTTCTACCTCCAGGCTACACTCCCAGACCTATTTTTACACTTTCATTTTGGAAACAGGGTCTCCTAAGCCAGCGCGCGCGCGGCTGGCTTCGAACCTGCGCGATCCTCCTGTCTCTTCCTCCCAAGCTCGGGGATTACAAGCGTGCGCCACCACGCCCGGCACTCCCAGACCTTTTTAAAAAATATTTTATTTGGAAACAGGATCTCGCTAAGTTGCCGAAAGCCTCACTAAGTAGCTGAGGCTGGCTTCAAACCCATGTGATCCTCCTGTCTCAGCCTCCCAAGCACGGGGATTACCAGCATGCGCCACCACACCTGATTTATTCTTTATTTTGAAACAGTGTCTCACTGAGTTGCAAAGGGCCTCACTAAGTAGCGGAGTATCTTGCTAGGATCGCAAACCATGATCCTCTGGTCTCAGCCTTCCAAATGCTGGGATTACAAGCATGCGCCACCATGCCTGGCTTAAATTTTTTAATATTCATATAATTCTGGATTTACAGAAAAGTTGAAAGATATACAAAGAGTAAAATGAACCCTGTATTCCCCTTAAAAAAGAGTTTCCAAATATTAATATTTGTCCACATTTGCTTTCTTCTTTTCTATATAACTCTCATCTATCTTATCTATCTAGCCATCTATAATCTTTCATATATCATCTCTCTTCACCAAGCATGTTGTACACACACCTGTAATACCAGTACTTGGGAGGCTGAGACAAGAGGATGGAAAGTTTGATGATAGCCTCAGTAACCTATTAGACTCTCAGCAACTTAGCAAGATACTGTTTCAAAGCTGGACTTGGTGGTGCACATTTGTAATCTCAATATTTATGAGGCTGAGACAGGAGGATTGTGGTTCAGGATTGTGGTTCGCGGATACCCTCAGCTACTACTTAGTGAGACCTTTGGCAACTTAGTGAGACCCTGTTTCAAAAATAAAGAATATAGCCGGGCGTGGTGGCGCACGCTTGTAATCCCAGCATTCGGGAGACTGAGACCAGAGGATAGCGGTTCTCAGACAGCCTCAGCAACTTAGTGAGGCCCTCCACAACTCAGTGAGACCCTGTTTCAAAATAAAGAATAAAAATAGGGTGAGGAGTGTGGCTCGGAGGTAAAATGCCCCTGGGTTCCATCTGCAGACTCTCAAACAAACAAAAGAAAAGAATAACAAATAGGGTTGGGGGTGTAGTTTGGAGGTACAATGCCCCTGGGTTCCATCCCCAATACCTCAAAAAAATCTCTTCTACACCTTTGTACACTATCTGAAATGTTTGTGCATTAATTATAGGCCTAGTCCTACTCTATCCCTAATACGTCAATGTGTATTTCCTAGAAATAAGAATATCCACAGTGTGAAAGCCACAGTGAAGTTAGAAATAAGAATATCCACAGTGTGAAAGCCACAGTGAAGTTCCCCAGTTCAGGAAATTAACATTGGTATAATACTATGATCTAATCAATAGACCTTACTCAATTTTTACCAATTGCCCCACTAATGTTATTTATGGGGGAAAGAGTCCAGGAACAAGAATTATTTTCAAGCTGAGTGTGTTGGCGCATGCTTGTAATCCCAGCATTTGGGAAGCTGAGACAAGGAGGATTTGTGGACAGCCTCAGCTACTTAGTGAGGTCCTTTGCAACTCAGTGAGACCCTGTTTCAGAATAAAGAATAAAACATAGGACTGGCCCCGGGCGTGGTGGTGCACGCTTGTAATCCCCGCGCTTGGGAGGCTGAGACAGAAGGATCGCACAGGTTCAAAGCCAGCCTCAGCTACTTGGTGAGGCTCTCAGCAACTTAGTGAGACCTTGTTTCCAAAGGAAATATAAAATAGGTCTGGGAGTATAGCCTGGAGTAGAAAGCCTCTGGGTTCCACGAGTACCACACACAAAAAGAATAGGGCTGGGGGTGTAGCTCAGAGGTAGAATGCCCCTGGGTTCCATTCCCAGTACGGCAAAAGACAAAAAGAATTACTTTCAAGCCAGATGCTGTGGCTCAGGCATATAATGCCAGTACTTGGGAGGCTGAGACAGCAGGATCCCAGGTTCACAGCCAGCCTCAGCTACTTAGTGAGGCCCTCTGCAACATAATGAGACCCTGTTTCAAAATAACTGGGGGTGTAGCTCAGAGGTAGAATGTCTCTGGGTTCAATTCCCAAGCCCCAGTAATACACACACACACACACACACACACACACACACACACACACACACAGTAAGGGAGTAGCTCAGTGGTAGAATACTTTTGTATTCAGTCCATAGGGTACCATAGTACTGCAAAAGCAAAACAAACAAACAAAAACAAAAACAAAAATAATGTAATTCTTTTTTTTTTGTACTCAAGATTGAATCTCAGGACATTCTACCTCCATGTTATACTCGAAGCCTGAGGCTAGCCTTGAACCTGAGATCTGCCTTTCTCAGTCTCCCAAGTACTAGATTACAGGTACTTGCCGTTTTACCCAGTACACATTGAATTATTATAGCTCATCAGACTTAAAAAGTCAGTCGTGCCTACTGTCACATGCCTGTAATCCTGTAATTGGGAGGTCATGACAGGAGGATTGTAAGATTGTTTTTCTGTGTGTAGTACTGGAGATTGAACCCAGAGATATTGTGTGTGTGTGTGTGTGTGTGTGTGTGTGTGTGTGTGTGATACTGGGGATGGAATCCAGGGGCTTTCTACCTCCAGGCTATACTCCCAGACCTATTTTATATTTTATTTGGAAACAGGGTCTCACTAAGTTGCTGAAAGCCTCACTAAGTAGCTGAGGCTGGCTTCGAACCCGTGCGATCCTTCTGTCTCAGCCTCCCAAGAGCTGGGATTACAAGCGTGCACCACCACATTGGCTTATTCTTTATTTAGAAACAGCGTCTCACTAAGTTGCGGAGGGCCTCACTAAGTAGCTGAGGCTGGCTGCAAACCTGTGATCCTCCTGTCTCAGCCTCCCAAGTACTGGGATTACAAGCATGTGCCACCAGGCTTGGCTCTAAAACCCTTTTTCAAAACAAAGAAAAGCTGGGCGTGGTGTTGCACTCGTGTCATCCCAGCGTTTGGGAGGTGGAGACAGGAGGATCGTGCAGCTTTGAAGCCAGCCTCAGCTACTTAGTGAAGCCATTGCAACTCAGTGAGACCCTGCTTCAAAATAAAGAATAACAAATAGGGCTGCGGGTGTTGCTCGGAAATAGAATGCCCCTGGGTTCCATCCCCAGTACCGCAACAAAAAGAAAGAAAGAAAGAAAATAGGGCTGGGGGTGTATCTCAGAGGTAGAATGCCCCTGGGTTCCATCCCCATTGCTACAAAATAATAAATAAATAAATAAATAAATAGTGTTGGTGTGTAGCTCAGAGGTAAAATGACTCTGAGTTCAATCTCTGGTGTCATGCACATACAAAGGAATTTTTTTTTGGTGGTGGTACTGGGGTTCCTGGAAACGCTTCAACCTCCGGGCTACACTCCCAGACCTATTTTTATACGTTTTTAGTTGGAAACAGGGTCTCTTAAGCCAGCGCAGCTGGCTTCGAACCCGCGCGATCCTCCTGTCTCAGCCTCCCAAGCGCGGGGATTACAAGCGTGCGCCACCACGCCCGGCTACAAATGAATTTTTGTGCCAATATGATACTAGTTTTGTTACTGTAGCTCCATAGTATAATTTTGAAATCAGGTGTTGTGATGCCTCCTGCGTGGTTCTTATTGCTCAGGATTTCTTTGGCTTTAATGGGTCTTTGGTTTTTCCATATAAATGTTAGGACCATTTTTTAAGTTCTCTGAAGAATGACACTGGTATTATCATAGGGATTGCATTGAATTTGCAGATTGCTTTGGGTATTGTTGCTGTTTTGACAATACTAATTCTGGCTATTTAAGAGCATGGGAGGTCTTTCCATCTTCTAAGGTCTTTAATTTCTTTATTGGTCTACAGTTTTCATTGTAGAGGTCTTTTACCTCCTTGGTTGGATTTATTAGTATTTTTTTAAGTCTACTGTGAATGGAATTGTTTACTGGATTTCTTTTTCAGTGGATTTGTGTTTTGTGTATAGAAAAGCTATTGGTTGAGCCAGGCGTTGTGGTGCACGCTTATAATCCCAGTACTTGGGAGGCTGAGATAGAAAGATCACAGGTTCGTGGCCAGTCTCAGCAACTTAGCAAGACTCTGTTTCAAAATAAAAGAATAAAATAGGGCCGGGGGTGTAGCTTGGAAGTAGAATGCCCCTGGGTTCCATCCCAGTACCACAAAAAAAGCTATTGATTTTTGTAAATCAATTTTGTATCCTGCTATTTTGCTGAATTTGTGTATCAGTTTAAGAAGACTTCTGGCTGAGGTTTTTGAGTCTTCGAAGTATAGAACCATATCATCTGCAGAGATAATTTTGCTTTTTCTTTCCCCATGTATATCCCTTTAATTTCCTTCTCTTGCTGAATTGCTATAAGATTTCTTTTCCTTTTTATTGTGGTACTGGGAATTGAATCCAGAGGCATTCTACCTTTGCACTACACCTCCGGCCCAAGTTTATTTCTTATTTGGAAACAGGGTCTTGCTAGATTGATAAGATTCTCACACTACTTGCTGAGGCTGTCCTCGAACCTGGGATCCTCCTTCCTGGCCTCCCCAATACTGAGATTACAGGCGTATGCCTGGCTTGCTCTAAGATTTTAAAAACTATATTGTACAGGTGTGGAGATAGTGGGCATCCTCATCTTATTCCAGGTCTTAATGAAAAAGCTTTCAACTCTCATTAAATATCTTCTTGCTGTGGGTTTGCAGGGCCTTTAAGATGTTGAAGTATCTACTGTCTCTTACTAATTTGTTAAAAGGTTTTTTTTTTTATGATACTGGGGGTGGAACCCAGAGGCTTTCTACATCCGGGCTATACTCCCAGACCTTTTTTATATTTTATTCGGAAACAGGGTCTCACTAAGTTGCTGAGAGCCTCCTGTCTCAGCCTCCCAAGCGCGGGGATTACAAGTGTGCGCCACCACGCCTGGCTTGAACTGTTACACTTTTCTATTTCTCCACTATTCAATCATAGTAGGTCGCGGATATTTATCCGTTTCTTCTAGGCTATCCAATTTGTTGCCATATATTTGCTCATAATATTCCCCTCTCCCCTCCCCTCCCGTTCCTTCTTCTCTCTCCTCTCCATTCTCTCCCTCTCTCTTTGCTTTTCCTCTCCTCTGGTACTGGGGATTGAGCCCAAGAGCATTCTACCTCTAAGCTACACACACCCCCATCCTTTTTTTTTTTTTTGCAGGTCTCTGAGCTACAACCCCAGCCCTATTTTTTTTCTTTTTTTTTTTCTTTTTTGGTGGTACTGGGGGTGGAACCCAGGGGCTTTCTACCTCTGGGGCTATACTCCCAGACCTATTTATTTGGAAACAGGGTCTCACTAAGTTGCTGAGAGCCTCACTAAGTAGCTGAGGCTGGCTTCGAACTTGTGTGAATCTCCTGTCTCAGCCTCCCAAGTACTGGGATTACAAACTTGTGCCACCACGCCTGAGTCATAATCATCTCTTATTAGTCTCTATGTTTCTTCTTCTTCTTCTTCTTTTTTTTTTTTTTTTTTGGTGGTACTGGGGCTGGAACCCAGAGGCCTTCTACCTCTGGGCTATACTCCCAGACCTATTTTATATTTTATTTGGAAACAGGGTCTCACTAAGTTGCTGAGAGCCTCACTAAGTAGCTGAGGCTGGCTTTGAACCCGTGCGATCCTCCTGTCTCAGCCTCCCAAGCGCGGGATTACAAGCGTGCACCACCACACTCAGCTGAGTCTCTATGTTTCTATGGTATCAGTTGTAATATCTCCGTTTTCATCTCATTTTACTTGATCTTCTCTTTCTTTTTTAGTTTGGCTAAAGGTTTGCAGATTTAATTTTTTTCAAAAAACAATTCTTTGCCGGGCGTGGTGGCGCACGCTTGTAATCCCCGCGCTTGGGAGGCAGAGACAGGAGGATCGCGCAGGTTCGAAGCCAGCCGCGCGCGCTGGCTTAGGAGACCCTGTTTCTAAATAAAAATATAAAAATAGGTCTGGGAGTGTAGCCCAGAGGTAGAAGGGCTTCCAGGAACCCCAGTACCACAAAAAAAAAAAACCAATTCTTTGATTTGTTAGGCTTTTGTATTTCTAAAAATCCCATTTTGTTTATTTCTGCTTTAATCTTCATGTTTTCCTCTCTACTAATTTTGTGTTTAAGTTGTTCTTGTTTTTCTAGTTTCTTGAGGTGCAATATTAGGTTGTTTATTTGAGATACTTCTTTTTTAATGTGTGCATTTATTCCTAGAAATGTCCCTTGTTTACTGCTTTTGCTGTGTCTCATAGGTTTTTTGATGTGTTAGGTTTCCATTTTCATTTGTCTCTAGACATTTTCATATGTTTATTTTATTTACTTCATGGATTGCATAGTTTCTAAAGTCCCTCCTTGTTATTGATTTCCACGTTCATACCATTGTGGTCAGAACTGTATTTCTATTATTTTGATCTTAAACTTGTGAAGGCTTGTTTTATGGCTTAACATCTGGTATACCTGGAGGATGTTCTGCAAGCACTGTAGATAATGCATGTTTTGCTGTTATTAGATGAAAAATTCTTTGGGTGTGTACGTGCATGTGTGTGTGTGTGTGCGTGTGTGTGTGTGTGTGTGTGTGTGTGTGTGCATGTGCGTGTGTTACTGGGGATAGAACCTAGGGGTGTTTTGCCTCTGAGCTACACCTCCAACTCTATTTTTTATTTTGACAGGATCTCACTAAGTTGCTGCTGGCCTCACTACATTGCGAAGGCTGCCCTCAAAACTTTGGTCTTCCTTTCTCAGCCTCCCAAGTACTTGCATTATAGGCATGGGTCACCACACCCAGCTGGAAAATTATTTACATATCTGTTAGGTCCATTTTATCTTAGGTGCATTTCAATTCTAGTATTTCTTTATCATTTTTCTTTTTTTTTTTTTTGTGGTACTCAGGATGGAACCCAGGGACCTTCTACCTCCAGGCTACATTCTCAGACCTATTTTCTATTTTATTTGGAAACAGGGTCTCATTAAATTGCTGAGAGCCTCACTAAGTAGCTGAAGCTGGCTTCGATCCTACGATCCTCCTGTCTCAACCTCTCAAGTACTGGGATGACAAAAGCCTGCACCATGATGTCCAGCTTCCTTATCATTTTTCCATCTGTTTCATTTATCCATATTTTTTGAGTGTGGTACTGGGGATTGAACTCAGGAACATTCTACCTCCAAGCTACATCCCCAGCCCTATGCTATAGTCTTTTTTTTCTTTTACTTTTTTGCAGTACTAGGGGTTGAACCCAGAGGTATTCTACCTCTGAACTACACCCCCAGTTCTATTTAATTCTTTTATTTGGAAACGGGGTCTCACTAAGTTGTGGAGGGCCTCACTTAAGTAGCTGAAGCTGGCTGCAAACCATGATCCTCCTGTCTCAAATACTGGGAATACAAGTGTGCACCACCACGCCCAGCTTATTCTTTTTGAAATGGTCTCACTAAGTCTCAGAAGGCCTCACTAAGTAGCTGAGGCTAGCCTGGAACCTGCAATCCTCTTGTCTCAGCCTCCCAAGTACTGGGATTACAAGTGTACACCACCACACTCAGCTATCTGTCTACCTTTTTTGTGTGTGGTGCTAGGGGTTGAACCCAGGGTCATTCTACTTCCAAGATATACACACCCCGATTTTTTATTCTTAATTTTGAAACAGGGTCTCACTAAGTTGCTGAGGGTCTTGCTAAGTTGCTGAAGCGGGCCTCAGATCGATGATCCTCCTGTGCCAGCCTCCCAACTACTGGGATTTCAAGTATGTTCCTATCTATTTCTCTCTATGTCCATTAATATTTTCTTCATATATTTAGGTCTTCTGATGTTTGCTAAATATATACTTACTATTATTACTTACTCTTTATAAATTGAGTTTCTAATCATTAAATAATGACCTTTTTTCTCTTGTTAGTTTTTTTTTTTGTACTGGGGATTGAACCCAATGACATTCTACCTCCGACCTACACCACTTGACCTATTTTATTTTATTTTGTGGTACTGGGGATGGATCCCAGGGGCATTCTACCTCCGAGCTGCAACCCCAGCCCTATTTTTTTTATTCTTTATTTTGAAACAGGGTCTCACTAAGTTGCGGAGGGCCTCACTAAGTAGCTGAGGCTGTCTGCGAACCGTGATCCTCCAGTCTCAGCCTCCTGAGTGCTGGGATTACAAGCGTGCGCCACCACGCCTGGCTTGTTAATTGTTTCTGACTGCTATGTAGATCTTTCTTTCCCTTTCTTCCTCTTTCGTTGTTTCTCTGTGTGATTTGATGACTTTTTCCAATCTCTCTTGGTGAGGTCTGAGGTGCTTGTAAGCACTGGCTGAGGTGCTGGGTCCCGGGGCACAGTTGCTCAGAGCAGCGGATGGAGCAGAGTCCTAGGTTTAGGGTCTCACCAACTAATTGTGGTTCGTGGTTCTTAAAGTGCAAGTGCATCTGTGAGGTAGACTTGGATGTAGACTGCCCATAGGGGGTGTGACTGGGGCATCCCCAGCAGCTCAGGTGTAGGGGCTGGGCTGTAGTTATGAGTCGGACCCTGGAGGGCAAGGCATAGAACCAGTCAGGTAGGAGTGTTCTGGAGGTTGGGGTGCAGGGAGCAGGTTTTAGCTGCAATTAAGGAGCCAGAGGTAATAGGGCCCAGTGGCGACTCAGATTCCAGGAGACAGGGCGCTATGGACATGGGCACATCCTCGACTTGTTTTCAATTTTTGGTGCTGGGACTTGAACCCGGAGGCATTCTACCGCTGAGCTAAACCCTCAGCTGATTTATTTATTTATTTATTTATTTATTTATTTATTGTGGTACTGGGATGGAACCCAGGGGCATTTTACCTCCTAGCTACATCCCCAGTCCTATTTTGATTTCTTTATTTTATTATTATTATTTTTTGCAGTACTAGAGATGGAACCTAGGGGCATTTTACCGCTGAGCTATATCCCCAGCCTTATTTTTTATTCTTTTTTTTTTTGGTGGTACTGGGGTTCCTGGAAACCCTTCTCCCTCCAGGCTACACTCCCAGACCTATTATATTTTTATTTGGAAACAGGGTCTCTTAAGCCAGTGAGGCTGGCTTCGAACCTGCGCGATCCTCCTGTCTCCGCCTCCCAAGCGCGGGGATTACAAGCGTGCGCCACCACGCCCGGCTTAGTTTTTATTTTTTAGTTTGAAACAGGGTCTCACTGAGTTGCAAAGGGCTTCACTAAGTAGCTGAGGCTGGCACAGATCCTCCTTTCTCAGCCTCCCAAATGCTGGGATTACACCCGGGTATTATTTATTTATTTATTTATTTATTTATTTATTTATTTATTTATTTTCAGCCCTGGGGATTGAACCTAGGGACATTCTGCCTCCGAGCTACATCCCAAGTCCTATTTTGATTTCTTTATTATTATTATTATTATTATTACTTTTGTGGTACTGGAGATGGAACCCAGGGGCATTTTACCTTTGAGCTACACCCCTAGCCTTATTTGTTATTCTTTATTTTGAAACCGGGTCACACTAAGTTGCGGAGGGCCTAAGTAGCTGAGGCTGGCGGGGAAACTCTGATCCTTCTGTCTCAGCCTCCCAAGTACTGGGATTACAAGCCTGAGCCACCACGCCTGGCCGATTTTATTTTTTATTTTGAAACTAACTTGGGTGGCTGAGACAGGAAGATCACAGGTTCAAGTAGTGAGGCTCTTAGAAACCTAGTGAGATCCTGTTTCATGAATGAATGAATAAATAAATAAATAAATAAATAAATAATGGGGCTGTGAGACTCGTTTGGAGATAGAATGCCTCTGGGTTCCAATCCCTAGTACCAACAAAAAAAAAAGAAAGAAAGAAAAAGAAAAAGAAAAAGAAAGAAAAAAAGAAGCTGGGCATGGTGGCACACACTTGTAATTCCAGCATTCGGGAGGCTGAGACCAGAGGATCCTGGTTCTCGGACAGCTTCAGCTACTTAGTGAGGCCCTCCGCAAGTTAGTGAGACCCTCTTTCAAAATAAAGAATAAAAAATAGGTCAGGGGGTGTAGTTTGGAGGTCAAATTTCCCTGGGTTCCATCCCCAGATCCACCCCCACCCAAAAAAAAAAGAGAGAAACAGAATCTCACTAGGTTTCGGAGGCCGAACTTGCGATCCTCCCATTTCAATTTCCCAAGTACTGGGATCACAGGTGGGCACCACCATGCCAGGCTAGTATCCTACCATCCTAGTTTCTTTAAGGCCAGGTGCAGCAGCAGCAAGGACCCTGGACCATGGGATGTGAGGAGCACCACAGTGGTGACTCCACTCTTCTGGGAGGAGTTGTGTCAGCAACTCAGTCTCCATGGGGCTGGTCTCATTCTAGGGAAGCTATTTGGCTACAGAGTGGGGGTGAGGGAAGTGCTGTCTTAGCACAGCCAATGTTCTGTTTTCACAAGACAATGGGCCATGGTGGCAGCTCAGTCCTCAGATACCTGGCTGCTCAAGTCAATCAAGACATGATTCTAGGAGCTAGTGCCATTTTGGCTCCTGATTGGGAGGGCAAATCTGGTCTGGGAGGCCACAGCCCCATTTTCCTTGAGACATAGGGCACTGCTTTACCTGAAGCAGAAGGAGGTGTGACTGGTTTGGGTGGCCAAGGTGCTGTTTCTGGGAGGCAGGGTGCTGATTCAGTACAGACACAGAGTAGGGGATGGTTGTTAAGAATTGTATTTTTTTGGCCGGGCGTGGTGGTGCAGGCTCGAAACCAGCCTCAGCTACTTAGTGAGGCTATCAGCAACTTAGTGAGACCCTGTTTCCAAATAAACTATAAAATAGCTCTGGGAGCATAGCCCAGAGGTAGAAAAGCCCCTGGGTTCCATCCCCAGTACAACACCAAAAAAATCTGTATTTTTTCCCCTTTGGTATGGGGATAAGTCCTAGAGGTATTCTATTTCTGAGCTACACTGAAACGGGGGGTTTCTTGAGAAGACCCAGTGTTTCATCAAAGATGAAATGGAGTTTCTTGAGAAGAAACTCAGCGTTTCCTTACCGGGTTCTTGTCTACGGTGAGTGAAGAATGACACCCTCAGACCGCAGGAAGGGGAGTAAATGGTTTATTGGAAGCAGCAGGGAATAGAGAAAAGTGGCTGAACACCCCAAAGGGGCTGTCGGAACTCTGGGGTCCAGCAGATGCCTTCAGGACAATACTTGAGAGTATCCCAAACCGAATGCCTTCAGTTGCAAGCTGCTTTCTTCCAGAGTCCACGCGATCTGCCAGAGAGAGGTGCAGGTCACCTCTAGGGGCCCTGGTCAGCCTTGATGTCCAGCAGAGGCCTTCAGCTCACTACCTGAGAGTAGCCCGAGCCACGTGTCCTCAACTGCACTCTGCCTTCTCTCAAAGCTAACGCGACCTGCGAGAGAGAAAAGCTCCCCAAAGGGAAGGGGCTCCCCGAGAGGAAAAAACCGCCCTGGTGGCTGGTCTAAGGTTTTATAGATGTCTGCGTGTCCTTTGTTGGTTGTGGTGAGTTTGGGATCCTGGGAATTCTGGGAAGCAGCTCTCAGAATTTGTATGTCCTTTGAAGAGTCTGCTTTCAGTAAAGTGTCAGACTTGCTCCAGTGATGTCTCCTGGGTTTGTTGATTAGTAACCAGATGGTTTTGTGAAGCTTTGGTCCTTCTTATATCTGAACCTTCGCCCCTCGCCCCTCAGGAAATTAAGTTTTTTTTTCTTCCGAGGCCTCTTCCCTATCTGCATATTTCCTTTCTATCTCCTCAACACCCCCAGCTCTTTTTATTTTTAATGTTTAAACATTTATTTATTTGTACTGAAGATTTTTTGGGGTACTAGGGTCTTCCTAAATTGTTAAGGCAGTCCTGAAACCTGTGATCCTCCTGTCTCAGCCTCTCAAGTATTGCGATTACAGGCATGCACCAGGCACAAAACTGTCTTAATTAATGTTAGATTTAACTGATTCTTTTCTTTTCTCTTTTTTTTGCGGGTTTGGGGATGGGACCCAGGGGCATTCTACCTCTGAGCTACACCCCCAGCCCTATTTTATTTTTTATTTTGAAACAGGGTCTCACTAAATGGCAGAGGGCCTCACTAAGTAGCTGAGGCTGGCTCGAATCTGCGATCCTCCTGTCTCAGCCTCTCTACCACTGGAATTACAAGTGTGCCCCCCTCTCCCTTCCTCCCTCCCTTCCTTCCTTCCTTCCTGCCTTAAAATTTAACCCAGAGGCATTCTGCCTGTGGGCTACATCCCCAGTCCTTAATTTTGATACTGGGGATTGAACCCCAGGGGCATTCTATCTCCAAGCTATACCCCTAGCCCTTTGTTTGTTTGGTTAGAAGCAGTGTCTTGCTGGGTTGCTTTGAAAGCCTTGCCATGTTGCCGAGGCTGTCTCTGAGTATGCAATCCTCCTGTCTCAGCCTTCTAAGTACTGGGATTACAGGCTTGCGCCACCATGCCCAGCTTCTTTACAGCCTTTCAATAGAAATGCACTATCACAGATTCCCACATTTATTGGCTTACCGCCCCCTTTTCACAAAACAATTACTCAGTGTTTCCCTGGGTGATTCCACCGCCCCCATATCATTATTTTTGTGGTACTGGGGATTGAAACCAGGGGTGTTTTACTACTGAGTTACATCCCAGCTCGCTCTTTCTTTCTTTCTTTCTTTCTTTCTTTCTTTCTTTCTTTCTTTCTTTCTGCAATACTGGGATGGAACCCAGGGGCATTCAACTATTCCCCTGGCCCTATTTCCTTCCTTCCTTCCTTCCTTCCTTCCTTCCTTCCTTCCCTCCCTCCCTTCCTCCCTCCCTTCTTTCTTTCTTTCTTTCTTTCCTTTCCTTCTCCCTTTCTATTTTTTTTTTTTTGCAGTACTGGGGATGGAACCCAGGGGCATTCTACCTCTGAGCTACACCCCCAGCCCTATATTTTATTCTTCATTTTGTTTATTTTGTAACAGGGTCTCACTGAGTTGCAGAGGGCCTCACTAAATAGCTGAAGCTGCCCGTGAACCGCGATCCTACTGTCTCAGCCTCAAATGCTGGGATTACAAGCGTGTGCCACCACGCCTGGCTTTATTCTTTATTTTTTTGAAACAGCGTTTTACTGAATTGCGAAGGGCCTTTCTAAGTAGCTGAGGCTGTCCACGTACTGCGATCCTCCTGTCTCAGCTTCCCAAATGCTGGGATTACAAACCACCACACCTGGCTTTTATTTCTTACTTTGAAACAGGGTCTAATTTACTGCATGTGCTGACCTTGAATGTGCGAGCCTCCTATCTTGGCCTCTCAAGTACTGGGATTACAAGCGGGCATCACTGCACCCAGCTCTACTGCCACTTTTATTTTTATTCAACATCCCCTAGGTGCAATAGAGGCTACTACTGCCCCCCAGGATCCTCCCTTGGCCCCCTCCCCGTGGCATTTGGGCAGGCTTTGGGAATCGATGCTAAATGCGGCCTGTGGTGTAAGGCGTGCTCACAGCTGGTGGGGCCTCGCTGACGCTTGCGTGGCTGCTTTCAGGAGACGGATGGAATGATACCCAAGTGTGTTGATGCCTCTGAGCTTGTCACAATGTAATTTAA
Source organism: Muscardinus avellanarius (assembly GCF_963383645.1). Classification (NCBI taxonomy): domain Eukaryota; kingdom Metazoa; phylum Chordata; class Mammalia; order Rodentia; family Gliridae; genus Muscardinus; species Muscardinus avellanarius. The sequence continues at coordinate 45,699,828 of NC_137792.1, forward strand.
TTAAGCAGTACAAAAGCTGATAACACAGAAATGCGCAAAGAATGAGAATGGTGGTTTCTGTGAAACCCAAGTCCAATGCTTTGGAAACATCTGATAAAAGCAAATCCATTTTTCAAAAAATGGATCATAATGGCTGAGCGTGTTGGCACAGGAATGTAATCCTTGTATTTGGGAGTCAGACACAGGAGGATCACAGGTTTGAGGCCAGTCTCAATAATTTAGTGAGATCCTGTTTCAAAATCAAAAATAAAAAGGGCTGGAGGTGTGGTTCAGAGGTAGAATGCCCCTGGTTTCCATCCCCAATGCCAAAAATTGGGGTCATAGTAAATATGGGTCAGACATATTTAAAATTTATAAAGAAATCTCAATAGTTATCAGTAAAAAATAGGCAATCCAATAAGAAAATGAACTAAAGAAGAGAAATTACACTGAAGAGGCTACATGGACAGCTCATAAGCATATGAAAAGAAATTCAACATTATTAAACATTAGGTTACTTAAAATTCTGAAAGGGCACTGCTCTCAGATTGCTTCAGAATCCTTGCTAAATTCTTATTCTACTTGGGATAACCTTTGCTTTGTTTTTCATACTGGTGATTAAACCCTGGGGCATTCTACCTCTGGGTTACACCTCCATCCCTTTTTATTTTTGATTTTGAAACAGGGTCACATTGAGTTGCTGAGGGGTCTCCCTTAAATCGCTGAGGACAGCCTGCAATCCTCCTGTATCAGCCTCCCAATCACTGGGATTGCAGGCATGCATCACCATGCTGGGCTTTTTGCTTCCCTTCGAAGGAATAAAAAACCTGTTACTCATAGTTAATTCACCGTGCAGGAAAAATGAAGCCAAAGGTCAATTGGTGGAACCATACACAACGAAAAGGCCTCGATCGTTACATAAAGGTTGATGAATGACATTTTAACATAAAATGGAATTTTTAATTTATTAGTGCATCAATCTATTACTCCCTGCTTATTGGCTCTTCCCATGATCAGTTATCAGATAATAGGGCTTCTATTCCGCCAAATACCCCTTTAGAAACTGTGTATTAATACGCCAGGTTTTCAATAATCGTGTACATGTATGCTTCATTCTCCAATAAAATGTGACGTTTTCTCCAGTTGCTGCCTGGAATCATGTCATTTCGTCCTCATGGAACACATAGGAATATTAATGGTGCATTAGTCATCTCGCCGTATCGTTTGGAGCTTTGGGAGAACTAATACGATTTGCAAATGGAAAAGAATACGTGCGAAGCGTGGCCATGGCAACGGCGTGCTGATTATGCACAGCGTTTTCGTTCCCTTTTGTTCCCGGTACACTTGCGCTGGCTGCTCAGCACAAACACGCTGCAGTCGGCTTCAGAATGTGACCCTCCCTGTCAGCATCATCTGGGAAGAGTCTCTCATTTCGCCTTCTATGACATATTTCACTTGATAACTTAAAAAAAAATACACAAAAGTGCAGAGAAAACCAGAACAAACGCCCATGCACATCGCCCAGGGTTCGCAGTCATTGACATCTTACTGCCTTCCCTTCAAAGCTGGGTTTGAAAAAATGCCGTAAAAGCAATTAAGCTGGGCATGGGGATGCACACCTGTGATCCTGCCTCCTCAGGAGGTCAAGACTGGAGGATTGCAAGTTTGAGGCCAGCCTGGGTAACTGAGAGAGACTCTGTCTAATATATATAATATATAATATATATAATGGCTGGGGATATAGCTCAGTGGTAGAGTGCTTGTCAACAAGTGTGAGACCTAGGGTTCAGCCCTCAGTACTGTGTGCTTGTGCACGCGCGCGCGCGCGCGCACACACACACACACACACACACTCCCGCTCATGTATACACACTTGAGCACGCAGAAAAATTACCATAGCCCCACCCCCACCCACAGATTGCTTTCTGTGCTTTAAATTACTTGTGGTCAACCACAGTCTAAAAATATTAAAAGGAAAACCCCAGAAATAAACAATTCATAAGTTTTAAATTACATGCCATTCTGTGTAATATGATCAAGTCTTCTTTTTTTTTTTTTTTCGGTACTGGGGATGGAACCCAGGACATTCTACCTCCAAGCTACACCCTCAGACCTATTCTTTTATTCTTTTATTTTGAAACAGGGTCTCACTGAGTTGCAGAGGGCCTCACTAAGTAGCTGAGGCTGTTCTCAAACCACCATCTTCCTGTCTCAGTCTCCCAAATGCTGGGATTACAAGCGTGTACCACCATGCCCAGCTACTTAGTGAGGCCCTCTGCAACTTAGTGAGACCTTGTTTCAAAATAAAGAATAAAAAATAGGGCTGGGGGTATAGTCAGATGTAGAATGCCCCTGGGGGCTCAATCCCCAGTAACACACACACACACACACACACACACACACACACACACACACACACATTATATACAGGATTTGGTACTTCCGTGGTTTCAGGCATTCAATGGGGTTCTTGGAATATATCTTTTGCAAGTAAATTGAAGCACTCTGTCTCCCCATCTTCAATCTCCCTTTCCCCCCCTCCTTCCCTCCCTCCCTCCCTCCCTCCCTTCCTTCCTTCCTTCCTTTTCTTCTTGTCCTCCCCACTGCAGATTAAACCCAGAGCTATACTTCCAGCCTTTTTTTTTTGAAACCTAGCAAGACTTGCTAGGTTGCTGACAGTCTTTCTAGGTTGCTGAGGCTGACCTTTTTTTTATTTTTATTTTTTTCCTGTACTAGAGACGGAACCCAGGGGCATGTACCTCCGAGCTACACTCCCAGCTCTATTTTTTATTTTGAAACAGAGTCTCACTGAGTTGCGAAGGGCCTCACTGAGTAGCTGAGGCTGTCCTCAACCATCATCCTCCTGTCTCAGCCTCCCGAATGCTGGGATTACAAGCGTGCGCCACCACGCCTAGCTTTGAGGCTGACCTTGAAATTGTGATCCTCCTGTCTTAACCTCACAAGTACCAGGATTACAGTGATGCACCATCACACTCGGTCCTATTCCCCAAGGCAAGCACAACTATGAGTTTAGTGCCTACATTTAATACTATTTAAACAATTTATGTCTCAAAAGGCAATAATTATTTTGGTACTGGGGATTGAACCTAGGGGTATTCTACCTCTGAGCAACATCCCTGGCTCTTTTAATTTTTAATTTTTTAATATTTTATTTTTCATGTGGGTCATATTGAAAGTGGCATACATTCACACAGTGCTTGGCGTCCTCCCTCCCTGCACACCCCCTCCCCCCAACAATGAGTGTCCAGGTTGACCATGCTACATTCATACTTACACACATATTTGAATGTAGCTAATCTCTCTATTAATCAACCTCAGCCTTCTTCCTCTCCTACCCTTCCATTCTAGCTTTGCTGAGGTTTCCCCTCCATTATCTGGAGTCCCTCTGGTATCCCTAATACTCCCTAGTTTGGGCATATTAGAGAAAAAAAATACGTCCCTTCTATTTCCGTGCTTGGCTGATCTCACTTAACATGATGCTCTCCAGGGCTTTCCATCTTCTTGCAGATGACACGATTTTGTTCTTCCTTAGTGCTGAGTAGAATTCCATTGCGTGTATTTCCCATAATTTTGCAACCCATCCCTCTGTTGATGGAGACCTAGATTGGTTCCATATTTTCATACAGAGTGTCACTAAAATGCTAAGGGTTTCCCTAAGTTGCTGAGGCTGGCCTCGAAGCTCTGATCCTCCTATCTCATCCTCCCCAAGTACTGGGATTAGACATGCACCACTATGGCTGCATTCCTTCACAGTAGCAGATTCTGTAAACATATATTATTGCATAACATGCATGTGTTTATATATATATTATTGTGCAATTTGCTTTTTCCACCTAAATGTTAATATATGGATCCAGTTCATTTTTTTTTACAGTAATAGGGTTGGATCCCAGGGGCTCTCTAACTCTGAGCTACACGCTCAGCCCTATTTTTTTTATTCTTTATTTTGAAACAGGGTCTCACTGAGTTGCAAAGGTCCACACTAAATTGCTGAGGCTGGCCGTGAACCTGTGATCCTCCTGTCTTGGCCTCCCAAGTACTGGGATCAATAATATTGATACCTGGCAAAAACAAGTCACATTTCCCTCTCATTCTTGCCCAGAATTGCATTAACTATTTATATCTGTCAGAGGAATTTTAGAATCAGCTCGACAAATTCTATGAAAAATTATGTTGGTCTTTGAAATTTATTTATTTATTTATTTATTTATTTATTATTTATTGATTTTGTAGCAGTGAGGATTAGGGATGGAACCCAGGGGCATTCTACCTCCAAGCTACACCCCCAGCCCTATTTTTTTATTCTTTATTTTGAAACAGGGTCTCACTGAGTTGCAGAGGGCCTCACTAAGTAGCTGAGGCTGTCCTCCTGTCTCAGCCTCCCAAATGCTGGGATTACAAGCATGCGACGTCACATCTGGCTTTTAAATTTAATTTTAGATTGGGGAGTGTTAAGAGCTTTAGATACTGAATCTTATAATTAAAAAACTTCTTCTAGCCTTCCATTTATTCAAGTGGGTTTTTGCTGTCCTTTAATAATGTTTCATATTTTCCTCAAAAGCTTTTACACATTTTTTTGGGCAAATTTGTGTGTGTGTGTGTGTGTGTGTGTGTGTGTGTGTGTGTGTGTGCGTGTTACTGGGAACTGAACCCAGGGGCATTCTACCTCCAAGTGATACCCCCAGCCCTTTTTTGAAAAAGGGTCTTACTAGGTTGCTGAGAGTCCTGCTAAGTTGCTGAGGCTGACCTCAAACCTGAGTTCCTTCTGTCTCAGCCTCCCAAGTGCTGGGATTACAAGCATGTGCTACCACATCCCACTTGTTATATTTCATGTATAGTAAAATGTATTCATCTCATGCGTATAATTCGATGATTTTTGGCAACTTTATTGAGTGTGCAGCCATCATCATAAATTAATTTTAGAATGTTTTAATTTTCCCAATAGGCGCCTTCATGTCCCCAAAGACTCAGTCCCACAAAATTCTCACTATTTGATATGTCATGCAACTCCCAGAAAAGGCCTATTTGAAGGACTTGTTTTATTTGCCTTTGTTTGTTTGGTGAGAATAATCTTATGCATAGGACTTTTCTTTTAAAAAAAATCTAAACCAGGCGTGATGGTGCATGCTTGTAATCCCAGTGTTCCTGAGGCTGAGACCAGAGGACTGTGGTTCGCGGACAGCCTCAGCTACTTAGTGAGGCCCTCCACAACTCAATGAGACCCTGTTTCAAAATAAAGAACAAAAGGGCAAGGGGTGTAGCTCGGAGGCCGAATGCCCTTGGGTTCCATTCCCAGACCCATAAAAAAAAATTCAGATGCCTAGCCAGGTATGGTGGCCTACCCCTGTAATTCTAGTACTTGGGAGGCTGACATAGGAAGATTGCAAATTCTTGGCCAGCCTCAGCTACTTAGCGAGGTCCTCTGCAACTTAGTGAGACCTCGTTTCAAAATAAAAGAATAAAATAGGGCTGGGAATGTAGCTCAATGGTAGAATATCTCTGGGTTCCATCCCCAGTTCCACATATAATAAAGAAAAAGTTTCAGATGCCAGCCAATATTTTATCCATTGTATCAAGGATGAGGCTGGGTAAAAACCTTAAAAGAAATTTCTGAGCTGGGTACAATGGCACATGCCTGTAATCCCAGTATTTGGAATACTGAGACAGAATACCAGCCTTAGCAACTTAGTGGGACCCTCAGAACCTTAGTAAGACTCTGTTTCAAAATGATAAAAGGGAGGCTGAGCCTGTAGCTTGGATGTAGAGTGCCTCTGGGTTTAATTTCCAGTGCCAAGATAAACAACAAAAAAATGTCTCGTGGCTGGTCATGGCTGTGTGATCATGTAATCCCAGCTACTCTGAACACCAAAGCAGGAGGATCACAAGTTCAAGGCCAGCCTGTGCCACTTAGCAAGACCCCATCTCAAAATAAAAATATCAAAAGAGCTGGGGGGTTAGCTCAGTGGTAAGGCATCCTTGAGTTCAATCTTCAGTATGAGAGAGAGGGAGAGGGAGAGGGAGAGGGAGAGGGAGAGGGAGAGGGGGAGAGAGAGAGAGAGAGAGAGAGAGAGAGAGAGAGAGAGAGAGAGAGAGGAGGTATGGAGAGAAGGAAGGAAGAAAGGGGAGGAAGTTTCTGGTGAATGAGATGAACTTTGCAAAAAAAGAAAACCACATGATTATATTCCATATGTATATAATGCAGAAATAATCAACAAAATATTAGCAGATTGAATTTCATAGCATATAAGTAATATTGTACAGTATGAGCAAATGCAAATCCATCAATGCAGTTTAAAATATAGAAACCCATAGAATAAAGGATAAAAACCACAAGATCAACTTAACAGATGCAGAAAAAGCATTAGAGAGAAATCAGCATCTTCAAAGTAAAAATGATATAAAATTAGGCACAAAGGAATGTACTTCCACAGTGTGTTGGTCTATATGACAGACTTCTAGCTGACGGTGTGCTGAATGGATAGCTGAAAGAATTTCCCCCAAGAGAACCGGGCGTGGTGGCGCACGCTTGTAATCCCAGTACTTGGGAGGCTGAGACAGGAGGATCACACAGGTTTGAAGCCAGCCTCAGCTAGTGAGGCTCTCAGCAACTTAGTGAGACCCTATTTCCAAATAAAATATAAAATAGGTCTGGGAGTATAGCCCGGAGGTAGAATGCCTCTGGGTTCCAGTACCATTAAAAAAAAAAAAAAGAATTTCCCCCAATATCTGGAACAGCCTTCCTCACTCTTACTCGACACTGAAAGTCTTAGCCAGAGCAATAAAGAAAGAGAGAGAAACAAAAGGCATCCAAAAGCCGGCGTGGTGGCGCGCGCTTGTAATCCCAGCATTCGGGAGGCTGAGACAGGAGGATCACAGTTCGCGGACAGCCTCGGTTACTTAGTGAGGCCCTTTGCAACTTAGTGAGACCCTGTTTTAAAATAAAGAATAAAGCCGGGCGTGGTGGCGCACGCTTGTAATCCCCGCACTTGGGAGGTGGAGACAGGAGGATCACGCAGGTTCGAAGCCAGCCGTGCTGGCGTAAGAGACCCCGTTTCCAAATAAAAAGTATAAAATAGGTCTGGGAGTGTAGCCCAGAGGTAGAAGGACTTTCAGGAACCCCAGTACCACACAAAAAAAACCCCAAGAAACAAACAAAAAGAATAAAAATAGGGTTGGGGGTGTAGCTCAGAGGTAGAATGTCTCTGGGTTCTATCCCCTGTACCTCAAAAAAAAATAGCACCGGGGGTGTTGCGCAGAGGTTAAAAGCCCCTAGGTTCCACCCCCAGTACTGCAAAAAAAAATAGGGCTGGGGGTGTAGCTCAGAGGTACAATGCCCCTGAGATCAATCCCAGTGACAGACAGACAGACTGACACATACACACACACACAGACACACATGGCATCCAAATAGGAAAGAAAGAGGTGAAATTATCTTTGGGATGGCATGATCTAACTGGGTGTGGTGACATATGACTGTAACCCTTAGTACTTCGTACTTGCGAGGCTAAGGCAGGAGGATCACAGGTTCGAGGTCAGCCTCAGCAACTTAGCAAGGCTCTCAGCAACTTAGAGAGACACTGTTTCAAAGCAAAAATTAAAAATAAAAAAATGGATGGGAGTGTAACTCAGAGGTAGAATGTCCTTGGATTCAATTCCCAGTACCCCCTTTCCAGAAAAAATGACATGATCTGATATATAGGAAAATGTAGACTCCAATTAAAAGAACTAGAACTGATAAATGAACTCAGTAAAGTTGTAGGATACAAAACCAACATACAAAAGATAGTATTTCTACATACCCATAATGAACTTGCCAAATAAGAAATCAAGAGAAATCCTCAGGAAAAAAAAAAAAAAAAAACTACTGCCGGGCGTGGTGACACACGCTTGTGATTCCTGCGCTTTGGAGGCTGAGACAGGAGGACTGCACAGGTTCGAAGCCAGCCTCAGCTACTTAGTGAGGCTCTCAGCAACTTAGTGAGACCCTGTTTCCAAATAAAATATAAAATGGGTCTGGGAGTATAGCCCGGAGGTAGAAGGCCTCTGTGTTCCACTCCCAGTACAAAAAAAAAAAAAAAAAAAAAAAAACCTACTTAGGAATACGTTTAACAAAAAAGTGAAAGATCTGTAAAGTGAAAACTAGAAAAAAATGATGAGAGAAATTGAAGGGCATACAAAAAATTACAAGGTCATCCCATGTTCATGGAGTGGAGCAATTAATATTGTTAAAATATCCATACTACCCAAAGTGATATACTGATTCAATGCAATCTATCAAAATAACAAGACATTTTTCATGGAAATAGAAAAAATCCCAAAATTTATATGGAACCAATAAAAGACCGCAAATAGCCAAAGTAACCATGAGCCATAAGAACAAAGCCGAAGGCATCACAATAGCTAACTTTAAGATACATTATAGCAGGGTGTGGTGGCACACGCCTGTAGTCCCAGTGCTTGGGAGACTGAGAAGGAGGGATGCAGGTTTGAGGCCAGCCTCAGCAACTTAGCAAGACCCTCAACAACGTAGTGAGACCCTGTTTCCAATAAAAAAATGAAAATATTGGGCTGGGGATGTAGGTCAGAGGCAGTATTCCATTGGATTCAATCTCCAGTACCACTAAAAATAAATAAATAAATAAATAAATAAATAAATAACAATAGATAGGGCAGGAGGTGTAGCTCAGAGGTAAAATACCACTGGGTTCAATCCCCAGTAACACGTAACACACACACACACACACACACACACACACACACACACACACACATTACAATTATATAATAATCAACACTGCATAGTTCCGGCATAAAAACATATAAGCAAGGTGTAGTGGCCTATGCCTATAAGTCCAATATATGGAAGGTTGAGACAGGAGGATCTGAAGTTCAAAGCCAGCCTCAGAAACTTAGCAAGACTGTTTCAAAATAAAAAATAAGCCGGGCGTGGTGGCGCAGGCTTGTAGTCCTCGTGCTTAGGAGGCGGAGACAGGAGGATCGCGCAGGTTCGAAGCCAGCCTCGCTGGCTTAAGAGACCCTGTTTCCAAATAAAAATATAAAAAATGGGTGTCTGGGAGTGTAGGCCAGAGGTAGAAGGGTTCCAGGAACCCCAGTAACACCAAAAAAAAAAAAAAGATAGAAGCCAGGCGTGGTGGGTCGCGCTTGTAATCCCAGAATTTGGGAGGCTGAGAAAAGAGGATCACAGTTCGAAGACAGCCTTAGCTCTTTGTACCCCAGTGAGACCCTGTTTCAGAATAAAGAATAAATATATAGGACTGGTGATGTAGCTCAAAGGTAGAATGCCCCTGGGTTGCATCCCTAGTACCACAACAAAAAAAGAGATGGGGCTGGGTTTAATCCACAGTACTCCCCACAACCCCTCCAAACAAAAATAGATGTATATATCAATGGAATAGAAAAGAGAAGCCAAAATTAAGTCCACATACTTACAGGCAACTTACTTTGGGGTTCAGTTACTGGGGGTTGAAGCCAGGGCATTTTAATACCCCCAGCCCATTATAGATTTTTTTTGAGGCAGGAGCTTGTTAAATTACTAAGGGTCTTGTTACATTACGGAGGCTGGCCACAAACCTGCAATCCTCCCATGTCAGCCTTCCAAGTACAGGCATACGCCACCGTGCCTGGCTGGCAACTTGCTTTTGACAGAGGCAGTAGGAACATATATTGGAGAAAAGGACATTCTCTTTGATAAATGGTGCTGGAAAAACTAGATATCCATGTGTAGAAGAATGTAACTAGACTTCTGTATAAAGACCAACTGAAATGGAGCCGACTGTACCACCCAAAACTACTATATGAAACTACTATAGGAAAACATAGAGGATGCATTTCAAGACATTGGAATATGTAAAACAATTTTTTTTTGAGGATCTGGGGATGGAACCCAGGGACATTCAAGCGCCGAGCTACACCCCTACCCTATATCTTTTTATTTTTATAGGTACATTATATTCATACATCATATTGGGGTAAAAAACTTGTGTGTACATACATGTACACATCACCCATTTAGCCCCTACCCAATTCCCACCCCATACCCTCTCCATCCCTCCTTCCCTTGCTTGGCTTAGTGGTTGACTTCGATATGTTTAAGTACATGGTGTGTTTTAGAGATTTTCCTTCTTCCCCCCTCCCGTCACCTCATTTAGGTTGTCTTGTTTGCTCCTACATAGGATTTCCTTTTTCATCTAGAGTTCCTCCTATGACCCATTTCTCCTTAGCTTTCACATATTAGGGAAAGCATCTGATTTTTTGTTTTTTGTGACTGACTAATCTCACTTAGCGTAATGTCCTCCAATTCCATCCATTTCCCTGAATATGATGTAATTGAGTTTTTTTGATGGCTGAGTAAAATTCCATTGTGTACATATCCCACAGTTTTGTAATCCATTCATCTGTTGATGGACATCTTGGCTGGTTCCATAGTTTGGCTATGGTGAATTGTGCAGCCTTTGAGAGTCTCTCCTTGGTTCTACACTGGTCAATTTGACTATTATGTGTTGTGGTGAACCTTTTTCTCTGATCTTGTCTAAAGGGGGGGTTCTATAAGTTTCCTGTAATTGTGTATCGACCTTTTGCTCTATGTTTGGAAATTTTCTGATGTTACTTCTTTGAAAAGATTGTTGATCCCTTTGGTTTCACCTTCTATTTCCCTCTTCTATGCCAGTTATTCGTACGTTAGCTCTTTTAAGATGGGTTCATATTTCTTCAGTGTCCAATTCATGCTGTCAAATTGTTTTTTCTAAGTTATATACTATGCATTTGTTTTTTGAGTGATCATCTTTTCTTTTATTTATTTATTATTTTTTTTTGGTGGTGGTACTGGGGTTCCTAGAAGCCCTTGTACCTCCGGGGTACACTCCCAGACCAATTTTATATTTTTATTTGGAAACAGGGTCTCTTAAGCTAGGGTGGCTGGCTTCGAACCTGCACGATCCTCCTGTCTCCGCCTCCCAAGCGTGGGGATTACAAGCGTGCGCCACCACGCCCAGCTGAGTAATGATCTTCTAAGAGCAAGATTCTATTCCCCATGTGGTCTAATTGATTGTTGATAGTTTGAATTGATGCCTTCAATTCAGTGATTGCATCCTTTCTTTCTTTCAGGTTCTAAATTCTTTTTGGAAGTCTCTATGTTTCTTTCTTTCTTTTTTTTTTTTTTTTTTGGTGGTACTGGGGCTGGAACCCAGAGGCCTTCTACCTCTGGTCTACACTCCCAGACCTATTTCCTATTTTATTTGGAAATGGGTCTCCCTTAGTTGCTGAGAGCCTCACTAAGTATCTGAGGCTGGCTTTGAACCTGTGGGATCCTCCTGTCTCAGCCTCCCAAGCGCGGGGATTACAAGCGTGCGCCACCACGCCCGGCAACTTGGGGTAGAATTTCATATTTCCTCTGCCTTCAAAGGGATATTCTCAGAGTCAGTCATGTGCATAAATAAATCTCTTAATGTCTCATGAAATCACAGACGAATTTGTGCTTCAAGATATTTCTTGAGCTGGTCACAAGATCAGTTTCACTGGATTTTTAGTCTGAGACAAATGTCTGTGTGCCTCCTTTTATCCAGAAAATATGAACTTGGAAATTCTGCTCCCCCCTTCCCGCAACAGCTGCCAGGAAGCTTAGGGGCACACTGAGCCCCTATACTCTCTGTGGCGCCTGCTCACATACATTGCCTGGGCTTCCTTCCTTCCAGGGCTCTTTGTTTTGTTTTATCCCCACAGGATTGCTTCTAAAGGTTTTAACCTTTAAGGAGCAAGAGGCAGGAGCTGCCATTTATAGCTTGGGCCTTAAGAGTCCATGCAGCCCGCAGAGCTCAGATGGCCTGTGTGCCCAGGTCCCTGCCGCAGCCCTGCCTCGTCCCTCGAGGAGTTTCTCTCTCTCTCTCTCTCTCTCTCTCTCTCTCTCTCTCTCTCTCTCTCTCTCTCGTTCTGCCTCAGTCCGCACACCTGAGCAGGACATTAGCTCCTAGTTCATATATTGTGTTGGTGAGGATTAAATAAGGGCATTTATGTAATTTATTTGGGTCGTCATGAACACCAGGTAATGCTGTTACCAGTATAATCAAATCTCCATTACTGTGCACCAAACAATTTGGAGGGAGGAGTTTTCCCACAATGGTCCCAGGCCTTTGCTATTGTTTGGGTGTGCTTTGAGTACCACCCAAGGTTCCATTGTGATTGAAGGCTTGGTCTCCTGGGTAGCACTATTTTTTATTTTTTTTCATTACTGGGGATGGAACCTAGGAGCATTCTACCTCACAGCTACACCCCCCTGCCCTATTTTTTTATTCTTTATTTTGAAACAGGGTCTCACTGAGTTGCAAAGGGATTTACTAAGTAGCTGAGGCCATCTGCAAACTGTGATCCTCCTGTCTCAGCCTCCTGAATGCTGGGATTACAAGTGTGGGCCACCATGCTTGGCTTGGGTGGCCCTATTGAGAGGTGATGGGACCCTTGGGAGCTGGAGTCTAGTTGGGTGACCCTTAGCTCACTGGACATATGCCATCTAAAGGGGCTGTGAGCCAGGCTTGGTTGTATAAACTTATAATCCCAGTGTTTGGGAGGCTGAGATGAGAGGATCTCAGATTCGAGGCCAACATGTGTGGTGACTTAGGGAGACAATGTTTCATAATTAAAAAAAAATAACAAGCTAGGCATGGTGGAGCACACTTGTAATCCTAGTACTTGGGAGGCTGAGACAGGAGTATCTTAGTTTTGCAGCCATCTTTAGCTATTTAGTAAGGTCCTCCTTAACTTAGAGAAACCCTGTTTCAAAATAAAGAATGAGCCAGGCGTGGTGGCTCATGCTTGTAATCCCAGCACTTGGGAGGCTGAGACAGGAGGATCGCACAGGGTTTGAAGCCAGCCTTGGCTACTTAGTGAGGCTCTCAGCAACTTAGTGAGACCCTGTTTCCAAATAAAGTATGAAATAGGTCTGGGAGTGTAGCCCGGAGGTAGAAAAGTCCCTGGGTTCCACCCCAGTACCACAGAAAAGAAAGAATGAATGAAAAATGGGGCTGGAGGTAGGATGCCCCTGAGTTTAATCCCCAGTACTACAAAAAAGGGGGGCAGGGTGTAGCCTGGTGGTAGAGTGCCCCTGGGTTCAGTCTCCAGCACCACAAAACTGATTGAGAGACCCCAGAGTCAGTCAGTATCTTCCCGTCTTCCCTTTTGAGATGTAACCACGTGCTCTCGAATGGCACCCACAATCACTGTCCACTGTGAGGGGATACATTCAAGGGGCAGTCCTCCCCAAGCCTGAGCTATGCTGTTTTGACTTTCAGTCTCCAAAACTTGGAAAGAAATAAACCTTTTCTCTGTATAAAGTTAGCCACCTTAGATATTCCTTATAGCAACGAAAAGCTGACTCATATACCTATAGGCAGCATCTCTTCCATTTTACCCATGGGGAAAGTAAAACCGAGCAATGATATGACTGGCTACAATAGCCCCACTTTAGGGGAGCATCAAAGATGGGATTGAAAGCCGGGCGTGGTGGCACACGCTTGTAATCCCTGCGCTTGGGAGGCTGAGACAGGAGGATCGTGCAGGTTCGAAGCCAGCTTTAGCTGGCTTAAGAGACCCTGTCTCTAAATAAAATATAAAATAGGTCTGGGAGTGTAGCCCAGAGGTAGTGGGCCCCTGGGTTCCATCCCCAGTACCACAAAAAATTAAAGATGGGATTTGTTTTTGTTTGTTTGTTTTGGTACTTGGCATTGATCCCAAGGAGTTTTTTTTTTTCCTCCAGCCTTTATCCCTCAGCCATTTTATTTTTATTTTGAAACAAGGTTTTGCTAAGTTACTGAGGATCTCAGCTAAGTTGCTGAGGCTGGCTTTGAGCCTGCAATCCTCCTGTCTCAGCCTCTCAAGCACTGGGATTACAGGTGTGCACCACCATACCCATCTTATTATTATTTTTTTTCAAGCAGGGTCTCACTAAGTTGCTAAGGCTGTCAGGGTCAGCAGGGTCAAATCAGCCAGGACCTCCAAGGCTCCGGGCTCCGTGAGCGTGGCCGCAGGAGCCAGGGGACTTCCCTGTGGCCTTACCTCTCAGATGAGGTGTGCAGGCTGTCACAGCAGCTACCAGCCTGGCTGGACATCAAGTCCTGAACCTGCTTAAACATGCAGATGCCCAACTTCCGGGAAGATGGTGACTGAGAAAAGCAGCATTTACGAGTCCTGCTAAAACTCGATCTCTATTGCCACAAAATCAGCGCTTTTCATAGCCAGAAAATGCCACCAGCAGAGAAATAAAAAATGTAAACACAAGGAACAGAGAAAAAAAGACTAGAAGAACAACCAGAGACCAGAAATCAAGCCTGCAATGCAGCACCAGGGCCTCGCCAGCACCATCTTCCCTCACAGCACCAGGATCCAGAGAGGAAAGGTAAACAAGGAGCTGAAGTGAGCAGCTGCGGATCATTCGGGTGTAATTCAGCAGTTCTTTCAGCACAATGAATGTTTAAAACTCCCAGGGGCCAAGCTCATCACACCTTCCAGGGACTCAGAACAGAGCTCAAAACCAGAAAAGAAATAGGCCAGCCTCACAGCCAAGGGCGTGGCAGCAGCGCCATATTGCCAGCAGTGACAGCGAGTTCACCGCACCCTCGACAGCTCCTGATCAACACGCACAATAACCGTGAGGGAAATTGTGGCCCCTAAAGGAGAAATCCCTGTACTGCATGCCCAGGGACTTTGATAATCTCCCTGGGTCTGAGATTTTGCAGTCCAACCCAGTGAAGGAGTAGCGGTGGCAGAGATTACCACAGACTCGAGATACAGAGCACCCTAAGTGAAGTCGTAGTGATCCAGGGAAGGCACAAACTTCTAAAATCATGGGAAAGAGGAACAACAATAGAGCAATGAATGTCCACAACCCCATATTATCAGAACCGGATAACACAGAAATTTAGAGATCTCCAGAAGATCAAATCAAGAATATAACTGTAGAAATAATACAGGACCTTCAAAAAGAATTTAGAGAGAGTCTAAAAGACATAAAGGATGTAATCATTGAGGTAAAGGCCTCAATTCAAAGTATAAACAATCGATTAGACCACATGGAGAATAGACTCTCACTCCTAGAAGAGGATCACTCCAAAAACGAACGTATAATTTATAACTCAGAAAAAAAAATCAAACAGCAGGAATCTGACATTGAAGAAATATGGGCCCATTTTTTTTTTCGGGTCTGGGGATGGAACCTAGAGGCATTTTACCTCCAACCTACAACCCCTGCCCAATTTTTTTTGTTCTTTATTTTGAAACAGGGTCTCACTGAGTTGCGGAGGACCTCACTAAGTAGCTGAGGCTGTCCTCGAACCGCAATCCTCCAGTCTCAGCCTCCCAAATGCTGGGATTACAAGCGTGCACCACCAAGCCCAGCTAATATGGGCCCATTTTAAGAGAGCTAACCTAAGCATAATAGAGGAGGGAAAAGAAGGTGAAACTAAAGGATCAATAATATCTTCAAAGAAATAATAGCAGAAAAATTTCCAAACATAGAGCAAGAGATTGATACACAGGTCCAGGAAACGTATAGAACTCCCTTTAGACAGGATCAGAGAAGAGGTTCCCCACACCACATAATTGTCAAAATGACCAATGTGGAAGCCAAGCAGAGAATCGTAAAGGCAACAAAAACAAAATGCCAAGTGACATTCAGAGGCAAACCAATTAGAATCACTCCAGACTTCCCAAACCAAGACATGAAAGCCAGAAGGGCATGGAGTAACATATTCCAAACTCTGAAAGAAAACAGCTTCCAGCCAAAAATTTCCTACCCAGCACAACTATCTATCAAATTAGATGGGGAAATAAGAAGCTTCCATGACAAACAGAAACTGAAGGAATTTATGTCTTCAAAACCAGCACTAGAGAAAATACTCAAAGAGATTAACTACAAAGAAGAAATAGGAAATACACACCAGAACCAGAGAAACAAGATTTTCCACCCAGCAGACAACTAAGCAAAGAAGAATATATTCATGTGTTTATAGGTTAAAATCTTTGGAGATTCATTTTTCTTTCAGTCTTTTAGCTATTTCTAAATTGTATTATTTGCTTTTATTGTTGCTAATTTTTAGGATTTCTATTTGGAATATTAATATACCTTCAGATATAGCATTTAGAAATATTTTACCCCATTCTATCAGTAACTTTTAACTCTGTTTACATTGTCTTTGGATGTACAATATTTTTTTTTTTTGGAAGTTTGTTTATTCTGTTGTTGCCTGTGCCTTTGAAATCATATCCAAGAAATCACTGCCAATTTCAATGTTGTGAAGTGTTATGACCCAGGTTTTCTTCTAAAAGTTTATGGTCTTAAGATTTACGTTTAGGTCTTTTATCTATTTTTTGTTTGTTTGTTTGTTTTGTGGTACTAGGAGTGGAACACAGAGGCTTTCTACCTCCGGGCTATACTCCCAGACCTTTTTTTTATAATTTATTTGGAAACAGGGTCTCACTAAGTAGCTGAGGCTGGCTTCGAATCTGTGCGATCCTCCTGTCTCAGCCTCCCAAGCGCGGGAATTGCAAGCGTGCGCCACCACGCCCGGCTCAAGATCATTGTTTTTTTGGTGGTACTGGGGTTCCTGGAAGCCCTTCTACCTCCGGGCTACACTCCCAGACCTATTTTTACATTTTTATTTGGAAACAGGGTCTCCTAAGCCAGCACGCGCGGCTGGCTTCGAACCTGCGCAATCCTCCTGTCTCTGCCTCCGAAGCACGGGGATTACAAGCGTGCGCCACCACGCCCAGCTTTTTTTTTTTTTTTAAATCTATTTTGAGTTAATATTTGTATATGGTGTTAGGTAAGGGTCCAACTTTTTCTTTTTCGTGTAATTATTATTTTTCAATAATATTTAGTGAAAGGATCATTATTTACTTCACCAAATGTTCTTGGAAACCTTGTCAAAAATAACTTGACCATATATGGAAGAATTTATTTCTAGGCTTTTTATTTTACTTCACTGGTTTATATATCTGCCTTTATAGCAGTACTACACTGTTTCAATTAATGTAGCTTTATAAGGTTTGAAATCAGAAAATGTACATCTTCTAGCTTTGTTCTTTTTTGAGATTGTTTTGGGTATTTAGAGTTCATATTTATGTTAGGAAAGATTTTTTCTGAAAAATGTATGATAGTTTCACCTTAAAAAAAAGAAAAAATATCCTCTGGTAAGAAAGAAAGCAAAAAGAAATATTGAAATGTTAACTCTAAATGATCAAAAGTTTCATATCAGACAAATGAATCTGTTATGTGAGATTATCATTGTTAATTTTGGATAAATTGCTATAATATTAGATGTCAACCACTAAGCCAAGCATGGGAAGGAGGGATGGGGAGGGAATGGTGTGGGGTAGGGGCTAACTGGGCAATGTGTGCATGTATGTCTACACAAGTTTTTTTTAATCCCATTATGATGTATGAATACAGTGCACCAATAAAAAAAAAAAAAAAGATGCAGATTCCCGGTCCCCACTCCAAACCCGTAAGCCAGGCTCTGAGGCGGAGGTGCAGGAATCTGTGTCTCTAGCAGCTCAGGGTGTCACTGTGCTGTGGGGAGTCCGGCCTTCCCAGTTGTCCTCTGCAAGGCATTCGAAGGCAGCTTGGCAGGGAGCAGCCTTTGTGCCCCCAGGACCTGAGCAGCCCATGCTTCCTGGCCTCCTGTGGTCCTCCCTCTACGTAGGATCGGCCCAGTGGCCTGGGTCCTGCTCAGTGGGATAAACTGGCAACTTTCCTGGAGACTCACCAGAGCCCCAGCTGCACCTCCGTTCTCTGGGATCCATGCCCTCTCTGGCGGCTCCTTCACCCACTCTTGTTACTCACACGCTCCGCCTTCCTTCTGCAGTGACATTCACTCTGCTTCGGGATGTTGTCAAAGGCAGATGGTGCCCTCCATAGGAGGACTGCGTATCCATGACTGAGGACTCGAATCAGAGGGGCCGGTGTTTTGGAGCCCACAGTCACAGTCTGCCTCCCCAGGACTGCAGCAGTCAAAAGGCATCACCGCCCCAAGAACCTGAGGCCCAGGAGCAGTGGAGTTGCAGGGAACCGGCCATGTCGCAGCCACAGAAGTGCGTGCTGGAGAGAGCTGTGGCCGCGGTTGGCGGAGCTGCCCTGAAGCAGAGGCCCAGCCAGCTCACAGGGGCGTGGGTTTAAACGCACCTGTCCCCTCTGCCCACACTCGGGGAGCCGAGAAGAGGGCCCCCAACACCAGCCCCTGAGAGGCCCTTGCTCCCACTGGTGTCTGGCGCAGCCACCTGTCCTACATCAAGGTCTCTGACGTGGACACATGCTACTTGGTGAACCGAGTGCAGGACCACATCCAGAGCCGCTCCGTCTACTACCTCGTGAACATCCTTGTCACACCCCGCTCCATCTACCTGTGCCGGCGTGGCGACAGTGAACTCAGCCTCAGAGGCCGCATCGGCGGTGACTCTGGCCTCTCCGCTTGGGGCCAGCAGGGAGGGAGGGACACGCATACTCAGGTGGCTTTGGCGAGATGGCCTGGGTGCCATTGCTACTGCCTGGGTCCTGAGGAAGGGTTACTATTATAATTTGGGGTTGGAATGTCCTACTAAATGTTCATGTGTTGAAAGCATGTCTCCAATGCAGTGAGGTTCAGAGATAGAGCATGTCTGGAGGAGGTGGGGCACTGTGGCGGGGCTTGTGGACTCGCTATGTCCCACCTCTTTCTCACCCCCCCCCCTTTCTGCTTCCAGCCTACATGACGCGAGGGTGGTATCCCTCCACTATGCACCCTGTGGCATAGTGCCAACCATCCCTGGACTGAACCCGCTGGAAACCAAGAAACCACAAACCTCAATAAATATTTCTTTCTCTAAGTTGTGCTTGTCAGGTATTTTGATCACAGTGATGGAAAAACTCATTGAGTCCAAAATTGGCGCAGAAGAGTGGGCTATTGCTGTCAATAGACTCAAAACTGGTTTGGGGGAGGAGTATGGAAAGGTATGGAGATGCAGACTTGGAGGAGCTTAGAATGTTATAAACTGCCCTCAATGGGTAATTCTGGTGGGAGGATGGAAGGCCAGAGTGCTGATAGGAATGCAGATAGTAAGGACCGTGTTTGTGAAGTTTCATGGCAAGGAGGACACCACAGGGAAATGGAGCAGAGGTCACATGTCTTACATTCTGGCAAAGAATCGATCTACAATTTGCCCATGCCCTGAAACTTTGTGGGAGGCCAAAAACGCCTGGCTGGTGGAGAAAATTTTAAAGCAGCTAGCACTCAGATGGTGGCATGGGTATTGCTGGCAAATTTTAGGTAGATTTGCTGTGATAAGAGGGAACAAACCGGGAGTGGTGGCACCCACTTGGAATCCCAGTGCTTGGGAGGCTGAGACAAAACAATCACAGGTTCACAGCCAGCCTCACCTACTTAGTGAGGCTCTCAGCAACTTAGTAAGACCCTGTTTTAAAAAAATAAGAGCCGAGTGTGGTGGTGCACGCTTGTAATCCCCATGCTTGGGAGGCTGAGACAGGAGGATCTCGTAGGTTTGAAAACAGCTGCGCTGCCTTAAGAGACCCTATTTCCAAGTTAAAATGTATAAAATAGGTCTGGGAGTGTAGCCCGGAGGTAGAAGGGTTTTCAGGAACACCAGTACCACAAAAACAAAAACAAACAAACAAAAAAAAACCATTAATTTAAGCCGGGCGTGGTGGCGCACGCTTGTAGTCCCAGCATTCAGGAGGCTGATACCTAAGGATCGTGGTTCACGGACAGCCTCAGCTACTTAGTGAGGCTCTCTGCAACTCAGTGAGACTCGGTTTCAAAATAAAAAATAAAAAATAGCGCAAGGGGTGTAGCTCGGAGGTCTAATGCCCCTGGATTCCATCCCCAGACCTTAAAAAAAAAAAAAAAAGATAAAGCCGGGCATGGTGGTGCACGCTTGTAATCCCAGCATTTGGGAGCCTGAAACCGCAAGATTGCGGTTCTCAGCCAGCCTCAGCTACTTAGTGAGGCCTCTTGTAACTCAGTGAGACCCTGTTTCAAAAATAAAGAATAAAAATTTAGGGCTGGGGGTGTCACTCAGAGTTAGAATGTCCCTGGGTTTCATCCCCAGTACTGCAAAAATAATAATAATTTAAAAATGGGGCTTGGGGGGTAGTTCTGAGGTAGAATGCCTTTGGGTTAAATCCCTAGTACCACACAAAAAAAGGAAACAGAATTTCAGCATTGTGGAGGCTGAGACCGGAGGATCGCGGTTCGCGGACAGCCTCAGCTACTTAGCGAGGCCCTCTGCAACTTAGTGAGACCTGGTTTCAAAATTAAAAAGACTAAAAAAATAGGGCTGGGGTGTAGCTCTGAGGTACAATGCCCCTGGGTTCCATCCTCAGTACTGAAAACAAAAACAAACAAACAAAAAAAAAAAACAAAGAGGGAACAGAAAGCAGAGGAGAAAGTCGTAGCTTGGCCAGAAAACCATGTATTAAATGGGCCAAGAAAGTTGTGGTTGTTGAAGAGATTTCCATCTCTTAAAATGAAGTAAAATCCTTTTGCACAGTCACAATGGGAAGGATCCTTTGGGGATATCTAGGCAATCAACAAGACTCCATACATTGTCGTTTCATTGGTATAATCATAGTAACTTGCTTGGAAGAGGTCACTTCGAAAAGAGGCCCTGTTGAGCATGCTAACTTACATGAGGCCACCTAGGAAGTTTTTTCCCCCCCAGGATTCATTTCACCATGCTCAGCTGGCCAGGCACTCAGGCCATTGCTGCCATGGTCTGAAGGGACCCAGCTATGGCTGAAGCTGGCGGCAGACCTTAGCATAGTTCATGTGGTGCTGGCTCTGCAGGAATGCGAGATGCTGGAGTTTAGTCTCATGAAGGCAACTCCCAAGGTTTCAAAGGAAGGCCTGGGAGGCCAGGGGATGTGTAGCAACGTCAGAATCCCCGTGGGTAGACCTGAGTGGGCCGCTTGAGAAGCTGAGAGCGAGGCCAAAGCTGCGATAGACACCCCAGGTAGCAAGAAATTCCAGGAACATGGAACATCTGCTGAGGACGACATACAAGCTGCAGGTAGCGGCAGCAGGCCAAAAGAGCCGCCACTGGCTGCAACTAGCACTGCCATGGCGGAGGGCTGCCGAGGCCCTTTGGAGATCGCATCTCACCACCGTGTTCCCCAGAAGACAAGACAGGCAGCTACAGGATTTAATGTTGCTCTTGCTGCATTTTGGTCTTGCTTTTGTCCCATTCCCTCTTTCTGTGGCCCTCTTTCTCCCTTTGGGAATAGAAATGTTTACTCTGAACACTGTATATTGGAAGCACTTAACAGCTGTTCTCTTTTAGAGGGGCATGGAGCTAAGAGTTTGCCTCGAGTCTCAGAAGATATTTGGCCTTGGGCTTTTGAGCAATGCTGGAACTGTTAAGACTGTGGAGACTCTTGGAGACGGACTGAATGCATTTTGCACTGCAAGATGGGCATGAGTTTTGGGGGGCCAGGGACAGAGTACTATTGTTTGGGATTGGACTGTCCCCCCAAAGGCTCGTATAGAAAGCATGTCTCCAATACAGCAAGGTTCAAAAGTGAGGCATGGCAGGAGGAGATGGCTCATCTGGGATGGGCCTTGGGACTCTATATGTACCTGACCCCCTTTCTGGCCTCTTCGCTTCTGGCTGCCACGGTGTGAGGGTGTCATCTCTGTGGCATGTGCCTGTAGACACAGTGCCAAATAGCCACACTGGAACCTCTGGAGCCTCTGAAAGTGTGAGCCCCAATAAGCCTTCCTTCCTCCAAGTTGTACTTGTTGCTTTCTGGTGGTGCATGCCTATCATCCCAGTATTTAGGAGACTGAGACAGGAGGACCTCAGGTTCAAGACTAGCCTCAGCAACTTAGCAAAACCTGTTTTAAAATAAAAGTTAAAAGGGCTGGCCTGATATGGTGGCGCATACTTATAATCCCAGCATGTGGGAGGCTGAGACGGGAGGATCACGGTTTGAGGACAGCCTCACTACTTAGTGAGGCCCTCTGCAACTCAGTGAGACCCGGTTTCAAAATAAAGAATTTGAAATAGGGCTGGGGGTGTAGCTCGGAGGTAGAATGTCCCTGGGTTCAATCCCCAGACCCACAAAAAATTAAATAAATAAATAAAAATAAAAGGGCAACTCGGGAGTAGAACATGCTTAGGATCAATCAGAGAGGGAGAGAGGGCAAGGAGGAGAAAGATACACACAAACACACACACACACACACACACACACACAGAGAGAGAGAGAGAGAGAGAGAGAGAGAGAGAGAGAGAGAGAGAGAGAGAGAGACGGAGGGAGGGGGAGAAACTGAAAGCAAACTGGTGGCCTGGGGTGCTGATCGATATAAATTAAGTCAGGCCAGATGGTCAGAGACCAGGAAGAAACAAGATTCAGAGCTAATAACAACAACAATAAGGCAATAACATGCCACCGTAGCACACATTACGTGCAAGGCACCATTCTAATAGCTTTGCCTGCAAATCCATTGAGGAAATGAACAGGTCTCTCAGAAGGAGCTGTGTGGGAATGTTTGTGTCCCGGGTAAATACTTTCCAAAAGGCACATGATGATCCAGCCTGTGCAATTCCTTCAAGGTCTTTTTTCAGACACCCCAATGCCTGTTCAGTGAGCCTGTGAGCAAAATCACCCTAGCAGAAGGGCTGGATCTCACATACGGGTCCGACATGCATTCACCTTCGTTTAGGTTGGCTTCACAATCGGCACCATTGAGTGGCCATTCTCTCCGAAGCGGAAACCCCAATATGTCACCATTCCCTAGTGACACCAAGTCTCAGGATGACACGGGTATTTCATTGGACCCCTTCCATCATGTACTTAGTATAATTCATCTTTGCTGAAATAATCATGTATTCTAGAATGGATTTGCCTTCCATGCTTACAGGGCTTCTACCACCAACATCAGCCTTTTCTTTTCAGTACTTAGGATTGAACCCAGTGGCATTCTACCTCCAAGACACACCCTCAGCCATTTTGATGGTTTTGCTTTGAAACAGGGTCTTTCTTAAGTTGCTGAGAGGCTCACTAAATTTCTGGGGCCATCCTTGAACCTGTGATCCTTCTGTCTCATCCTCTTAAGTACTGGGATTACAGGTATATGTCACTATGCCCAGCTTATCCTTGAATTTTCTAATTATTTATATACTTTATATATCAGTGCAAGCTGGAGGTGAATGATTGTACTCCCAGTACTTGGGAGGCCGAGACAGGAGGATCGCAGGTTTGTGGCCGGCCTCAGCTACTTAGTGAGACCCTGTTTCAAAATAAAGAATAAAAATAGGAGCTGGGTGCGGTGGCGCGCGCTTGTAATCCCAGCATTCGGGAGGCTGAGACTTCAGGTGGTTCAAGGACAGCCTCAGCTACTTAGTGAGGCCCTTTGCAACTCAGTAAGACCCAGTTTCAAAATAAAAGAATACAAAAGAGGGCAGGGGGTGTAGCTCGGAGGTCGAATGCCCCTGGGTTCCATCCCCAGACCCGCAAAAAAAAAAAAAAGAATAAAAATAGTGCTGGGGGTGTAGCTCAGAGGTAGAATGTCCCTGGTACTGCAAACAAACTATATATACACATATATGGAATACTGCAATGGTATAATACACATATATATGTATTATACCATTGAAGTATTCCATACAATATATTTTTTCAGATCACAGAAACCATTTCTCAGTGAGAGATATGTAATGGTCTCATGATTATGGAATTCCCTGTTTTGTTTTTTTTTTTGGTGGTACTGGGGGTGGAACCATGAGGCTATTCAACCTATGGGCTATACTCCCAGACATATTTTATATTTTATTTGGAAACAGGGTCTCACTAAGTTGCTGAGGCCTCACTAAGTAGCTGAGGCTGGCTTCGAACCCGTGCGATCCTCCTGTCTCAGCCTCCCAAGCGCGGGGATTACAAGCGTGCGCCACCACGCCAGGCTGGAATTCCCTGTTTTCAAGACATATGCAATCACATGAAAACAAGGGCCCTTTACAGAAAAGCCCAATGATGGTGACAAGAAACAGCACTGCGAGGTCTGAGGACCATCCTAGATTCATGATGTTCTCTGCATTAACAACCAAAATATGGTGCTGCTTCTCCCGTAAGCAGGATGCTCAGGCTGAAGAATCAAAAACTGCAAAATTTGTGATTCACTGGAAGGTGAGACTTCCACCTGGCCCTTTGAAGCACCTCATGCCACGGAATTAACAGAATGGTCCTAGAAGACTCACAGCGTGATTCTTGCACTGCCATGTCCAGTAGCAAAAGCTCATGGCAGATGACTACAACCCAGTAAAGGTCAGACCACCGGGAGCGCAGACTCCACCCAGTCCTTCTGCAGGCAGCTTTTCCTCAGTCCTGGGGATCGACCCCAAGGACATTCGACCTCTGAGCTACACCCCCAACACTTTTCGATTTTTTTTATTTAGAAACAGGCTCTTTCTAAGTTGCTGAGGCTGGCCTCAAACCTATAATCATTCTGTCTCAGCTTCCCAAGTACTGGGGTTACAAGCATGCACCTCCATGCCTGGCCGAGCAGACTTTTAGGGTCCCTTCGGAGCATGATACACATCCTGCTTGACAAGGCATGTTCAAGATTACTGGACCTGCTGAACCAGGGCTCAATCTACCTTCTATGTGAGTTCTAGAAAGCCACACGGGCGCTTTCATCTCTACAATGCCTGCTGCTAAAGGCCGGCAGCCATATACAAGCAGGGCCATGCGCTACCAAGAAAATGACCATGACCAGCCAAGGCGTTGTTAAAGACTAGTTGCAAACACCGCTGCACTCAAGGCCAGGCTTGGTGGCGCACACCTCTAACCCCAGGACTTGGGAGGCTAAGACATTTGAAAAATCTAAGATTTGAGGCCAGCCTCAGCAAATTACTGAGACCCCTAGCAACTTAAACCTTGTTTCAAAATACAAAATAGAACTGAATACAACATAGAGCGGGATGAGGTGGCACACGCTTGTAATTCCAGTACTTGGAGGGGCTGAGACAGGAGGATTGCAGGTTTGAAACCAGCCTCAGCAACTTAGTGAGACCCTGCTCCAAAATAAAAAGTAAAATAGGGCAGGGGGTATAGCTCGGAGGTAGAATACCCCTGGGTTCAATCCTCAGCACCACAAATAAGATAAATACACACACACACACACACACACACACACACACAGGTCTGGGATGCAGCTCAGAGGTAGAATGTCCTTGAGTTCCATCCCCAGCACCACAAAATAAATAAACAAAGACTAGGGGCACATGCATATGTAATCAACAGAGAGAAAGAAAAGTAAGAAACACAAGCTATGATCTCTGGACTAGTTTTATGTGTGTGTGTGTGTGTGTGTGTGTGTGTGTGTGTGTGTGTGTGTGTTACTGGGGATGGATGGAACCCAGGAGCATTCTATCTCCAGGCTATATACTTAGACCTATTTTCTATTTTCTTTGGAAACAGGGTCTCACTAAGTTGCTGAGAGCCTCACTCAGTAGCTGAGGCTGGCTTCCAACCTGCGCGATCCTCCTGTCTCAGCCTCCCAAGCGCGGGGATTACAAGCGTGCGCCACCACGCCAAGCTTGGACTAGTTTTTGTAACAAAAATTATAACCAATCTCTCTGTTTTCTTCCTTGGTGTGTGTGTATGCACGTGCGCTTATATGTATATACACACATTCATTCATTTCCATTGTCTTCATCTTCACTGCAGTGTAGAATATGAAATGTTTGAGTGATGATTACGTGATTTATTTATTTATTTATTTATTTATTTATTTATTTTGGTGGTACTGGGGTTCCTGGAAGCCCTTCTACCTCCAGGCTACACTCCCAGACCTATTTTATATTTTTATTTGGAAACAGGGTCTCTTAATCCAGCGCTGGCTTCGAACCTGCGCGATCCTCCTGTCTCCGCCTCCCAAGTGCGGGGATTACAAGCGTGCAACACCACGCCCGGCTTATTTATTTATTTTTTTATTTTTGTGGTACTGGGGGTGGAACCCAGGGCCTTTCTACCTCCAGGCTATACTACCAGACCTTACTTTATTTGGAAACAGGATCTCACTAAGTTGCTGAGAGCCTCACTGAGCTGTTGAGGTTGGCTTTGAACCTGCACGATCGTCCTGTCTTAGCCTCCCAAGTCCTGGGATTATAAGCATGCACCACTACACCTGGCTAAATGTACAATTTAGCTCATAGCTTATAGCATGTATGGAGATGGTTGCAAAGAAACTGTAGAAGCAAAATATATCAAGCTAGCCATAGTGATGCATGCCTGTAATCTAGTACTTGGGAGGTTGAGACAGAAGGATTGCAGATTCAAGGCCAGCCTCAGCAATTTATTGTTTGTTTATTTATTTATTTATTTATTTATTTATTTATTTTGGTGGTACTGGGGTTCCTGGAAACCCTTTTATTTCCGGGATACACTCCCAGACCTATTTTATATTTTTATTTGGAAACAGGGTCTCTTAAGCCAGTCCGGCTGGCTTCTAACCTATGTGATCCTCCTGTCTCCACCTCCCAAGCATGGGGATTACAGGCGTGCGCCACCACGCCCGGCAGCCTAAGCAATTTAGACAGGCCATCAGCAACTGATTGAGATCCTGTTTCAAAATAATAAAAATAAAATCCGAGTGTGGTGAAGCATACTTGTAATCCCAGCATTTGGGAGACTGAGGCAGGAGGATGGAAGTTTATGGCCAGCCTCAGCTACTTAGTGAGGTCCTCAACAATTTAGTGAGACTCTGTTTCAAAATAAAGGAAAAAAATAGGGCTGAGGGTGTACCTCGGAGGTACAATGCCCCTGGGTTCCGTCCCTAATACTACAAAAAATAAATAAATAAAAATAAAAAGGACTGGGCATGTAGCTTAGAGTTAGAATGCTCCTGAATTCAATCCCCAAAACAAAAAGGAAAATGTATCATTCCAAATTTCTGAACTTGAAGTTGTAGATAATATATAACATTTGAGATAGTATCATTTTTGAGAAAGAGTGAATTGCTATTTTACATGCTTGAGTAGCAATATACTGGACTTTTTTGTGGTACTGGGCATGGAACCCAGGGGCATTCTACCTCCGAGCTACACCCCAAGCACTATTTTTTATTTATTTTGAAACAGGCTCTCACTGAGTTGTAAAGGGCCTCACTAAGTAACTGAGGCTGTTCTCAAACCATGATCCTCCTGTCTCAGCCCCCAATTGCTGGGATTACAGGCATGTGCCACCACACCCAGTCTGTGCATTTTTTATTTTTTTTGGTGGTCCTGGGGTTCCTGGAAGCCCTTCTACCTCCGGGCTACACTCCCAGACCTATTTCATATTTTTATTTGAAAACAGGGTCTCTTAAACTAGAGAGGCTGGCTTCTAACCTGCGCGATACTCCTGTCTCAGCCTCTCAAGCGCGGGGATTACAAGCGTGCGCCACCACGCCCGGCTGGACAAGACATTTCTGAAAGTGTTAACTTGGGGTAAAGCTTTCTATCTGCTTTGTCTTCATAGGGGCCTCTCTCTAGTAAATACTTTTTGTTTTCTTGCCGGTTTTTCTGGTACCCAGAATTTATTCTACCTCATTGCATTCAGTCAAGGCAAAAATCATGCTAGGGAATGCATTCTCAATGGAGGTGATAGTGTCCTCATCAGGGTGAAATTTGTCCTTCAAGAGAAAAACATTAGCTGGGTGTGATGGCATGTGCCTGTAATTTCAGTGCTTGGAAGGCTGAGACAGGAGGATTGCATGTTTGAGGACAGCTTCAGCAACTTAGCAAAATTCTCAATAACCTAAAAATACTCTATTTCAAAATAAAAATGAATGAAGGTGGGAGGTACCCAGGGAAGTGGAGTGCCGCAGTGTGCAATCCCCAGTAGCACAAAAAGAAATAAAATCTTCAGTCGGGCGTGGTGGCATGTGCTTGTAATCCTAGTACTAGGGAGGCTGAGACAGGAGGATCTGGGTTTGTGGCTAGCCTCAGCAGCTACTTAGTGAGGCTTTCTGCAACTTAGTGAGACCCTGTTTCAAAATGAAGAATAATAAATAGGACTGGAGATGTAGCTCAGAAGTACACTGCCCCTGAGTTCAATCCCCAATACTGCAAAAGAAAGAAGGAAGGAAGAATAAGAAAAAGAAAGAAAATCTTTATTATTACAGTGGTTACTAGTCTCTAAACCTTACCAGGAAAAATCTTATTTTTTTTTGGTATTTATTTTGTCTTGCTGG
This sequence comes from Muscardinus avellanarius, assembly GCF_963383645.1. Classification (NCBI taxonomy): domain Eukaryota; kingdom Metazoa; phylum Chordata; class Mammalia; order Rodentia; family Gliridae; genus Muscardinus; species Muscardinus avellanarius. Next base: position 45,728,057 of record NC_137792.1, read on the forward strand.
GTATTCTTAGGTATCACATGAGTAGTACTGACACTTATTTTGTAGAAGGTATACCAAATATATGCAAGATCAGTGCTATAAAGCCAAGGGGAGCCGGGCGTGGTGGCGCACGCTTTTAATCCCAGCATTTGGGAAGCTGAAACAGGAGGATCGCGGTTCCTGGACAGCCTCGGCTACTTAGTGAGGCACTCTGCAACTCAGTGAGACTCTGTTTCAAAGTAAAGACAAAAAAATAGAGCTGTGGGTGTAGCCCAGAGGTAGAATGCCCCTGGGTTCCATCCCCAATCCAAAAAAAGAAAAAAAAAGTCAAGGTGAATCGATGATTGTGGTTGGAGGATGCTTCATCTTCATATTTATTTATTATTTTGGTGGTACTGGGGTTCCTGGAAACCCTACTCCCTTCAAGCTCCACTCCCAGACCTATTTTATATTTTTATTTGGAAACAGGGTCTCCTAAGCCAGCGTGGCTGGCTTCGAACCGGCGCGATCCTCCTGTCTCCACCTCCCAAGCGCGGGGATTACAAGCGTGCGCCACCACGCCCGGCCTTATATTCTTTTTATTTTGGTTTTTGGGATAGAACCCAGAGCCTCATACTGACTAAGTACATGTTCTACCACTGAGCTGTACACCTAGAGCTACACCTCATCGCTGGAAGACTTTTTTTCGATTGCTCAAAGTCCTATAGAAGCCAGGTGTGTGAGTCCAGTTCTTGAGAAGCTGTGACAGGATGACTGCAGATTTGAGATTAGCCTCAGAAAATTACTGAGACTCTAAGCAACTTAGAGAGACCCCGTTTCCAAATATCAAAATGAAAAGGGATGGGGGTATAGTTTGGAGGTAGAATGTCCTTGGTTTTAATCGAGAGACAGACAGACAGACAGACAGACAGACACAGTGCTTTGTTAACATTTTTCTCGATGTTGGCTACTTGATGGTGAACAAGGTCTTGGCTTCCTGTCACTCACATTTTCTAAAAAGGATGAAAAACATAAACAACCAAAGAAGTACATGAATAAAATAATTTCTTTTTGCCGGGCGTGGTGGCGCACGCTTGTAATCCCCGTGCTTGAGAGGCGGAGACAGGAGGATCACGCAGGTTCGAAGCCAGCCGCACTCGATTAAGAGACCCTGTTTCAAATATATATATATATATATATATATATATATATATATATATATATATATATATATATATTGGGTCTGGGAGTATAGCCCGGAGGTAGAAGGGTTTTCAGGAACCCCAGTACCCAAAAAAATAATAATAATAATAATTTTTGTGTGTGTGTGTGGTCCTGGGGAGTGAACCCAGGGGCATTCTACCTCCAAACTATACTTCCAGTCCGATTTTTATTTCTTATTTGGAAACAGGGTCTCAGAAGGTTGAAGAGAGTCTCACTGCTTGCTGAGGCTGTCATTGAACCTATGAGGGAAAAAAAATTGTGGTAACTGGGGATTGTACCTCTAAACTATACCCCAGTACTATTTCTAATTCTTTATTTTTGAAAAAAGGTCTCACTAAGTTGCAGAGGGCCTTACTAAGTACCTGAGGCGGGCCTCAGATCTGCAATCCTCCTGTCTCAGCCTCCCATTTACAGGGATTATAAGCGTGCACCATCACGCCTGGCTCGAGATGCATTCTTTTTTTTTTTTGTGGTACTGGGGCTAGAACCCAAGGGGCATTCTACTTCCTAGCTTCACCCCCAGCCCTATTTTTCATTCTTTATTTTGAAACAGGGTCTCACTGAGTTGCAAAGGGCCCCACTAAGTAGCAGAGGCTGTTTGTGAACCGTGATCCTCCTGTCTCAGCCTCCCAAATGCTGGGATTACAAGCATGCGCCACCATGCTCGGTGACTTGATTTACTGTCACCTTGTCTGATGTGTGAGAGTGGGTTGCAATGGGGACGAAACTGGAAACACAGATGTCAGCTAGGAGCCTAGTTATGGATGAGACCCAGTAGGTGGTCCAGACATGAGATCATGATAGCTAAGGCTAGACAGTGATAGTGATAGTAGAGAAAGCTAAGCAGATGGGTTTGGAACATATTTTTGCCTGAATAGCACTCTCCATTAATTCGGCTTAACTAGCATTCCTAGACTACTCTACCCATCAATAGCAAAATATGCATTCTTCTAAAATTTGCATGGAACATCCACCGAGCTAGACCACGTACTGGGCCATAAAATATACCTTAATACATTTAAAATTATAGAAATTATACAAAATACACTCTCAGTTCACAATGGAATTTAAAGAGAAATAATGGAATCATTCCCAGGACTTTCCTAAGTATTTGGAAATGGAGCGACACATTTTGAAGTAAATCATGGATCACAGAGGTATCAAAGAAACTTTTCTTTTTCTTGGTGGTACTGGGGATGGAACCCAGGGGCATTCTACCTCTGAGCTACGACCCCTTGATGAGTTGGGTCCCTCCCCCACATGATCTCGCAGCGGAACCCCAGAAGCCAGAAGCGGAGCTATCGTGAGACTCCAGGTGCCTCGAGAGTCCAAACATCCCGAGACTACAGATGTCGCGAGAATCGGCATGCCTATAAAACATCAGTGCCTCTGATCCACCACATGACTCAGCCGGCCATCAAGACTCTCCAGACATGTGGCCCGTAGGTCCCTTCTCCCCCAGCCAGCTGACTCTCTGGAGGGTGCCGATCCGAATAAAACAGCGGTCTCTGATAACCCGGTTGGTTTTGTTTGTTTGTTTGTTTGTTTTTGTTTGTTTGGGTTTTTCTTTTGGCGGTACTGGGGTTCCTGGCAGCCCTTCTACCTCCAGGCTACACTCCCAGACCTATTTTATTTTTGAAAACAGGGGCTCCTAAGCCAGAGCGCAGCTGGCTTCGAACCTGCGCGATCCTTCTGTCTCCACCTCCCAAGCGCAGGGATTACAAGCGTGCGCCACCACGCCCGGCCCGGTTGGTGTTTTTGCCCCCCTCCTAAACCCCCTAACTCTATTTTCAACTATTCACCCCTGCTCTATTTTTTATTCTCTCTCTCTCTTTCCTTCCTTTCTTCCTTCCTTCCTTCCTTTCTTTCTTTCTTTCTTTCTTTCTTTCTTTCTTTCTTTCTCTTTCTTTCTTCTTTCTTTTTCTGGTACTGGAGGTGGAACCCAAGGGCTTTTCTACCTCCGGGCTACACTCCCAGACCTTTTTTATACTTTATTTGGAAACAGGGTCTCACTGAGTTGCTGAGAGCCTCACTCAGTAGCTGAGGCTGGCTTCGAACCTGTGTGATCCTCCTGTCTCAGCCTCCCAAGCGCTGGGATTACAAGCATGTGTCACCATGCCCGGCTTAGTCTTGATTTTGAAAAAGGGTCTCACTGAGTTGCAAAGGGCCTCACTAAGTAGCTGAGCCTGGCTGCGAACCATGATGCTCCTGTCTCAGCCTCCCGAATGCTGGGATCACAAACGTGCGCCACCACACCTGGCTTGAAAGATGATTCTAAAGTTTATGTGAAAAAGCAAAAAAACAAGAATAAGCAAAATAATTCTGAATCAAAAGAGCAAATTTGAAGGATTCAAGAAAGCTACAGTAATGTACATAGAGGGTTGTACTAAAAAATGAATAGACACATTGATCATTGGAACAGAATAGAATATAAAACAAATGAACAAACTTGAAGGAAATAATGATTGAAGAAAAGGAACCAAGGATAATCTATAAGAGATGAGAGGAAAAGTGAGTTAGATAACTTAAAATTTCCAAACTTGGAGTATTTGGTTTTGTTTTTGTGGCTGCTTGTTTGGTCCTGGGGATTAAAGCCAAGAGCAGCTTAACTCTGAGCTATACCCCCAGCTTTTGTTCTTTTCTGTTTTGAAACAGGATCTTACTAAGTTGTTGAGGGTCCTCTAAATTGCCGAGGCTGGCCTCAAAACTGTGATCCTCCTATCTCCGCCTACCAAATATTGGAATTGAAGATGCACATCACCCAGACCAGTGAAACTTGGAGTTTTAATCACAGATTTTTTGTGTGTGTGGTGCTGGGGATGGAACCCAGGGGCATTCTACCTCTAAGCTACACCCTCAGCCCTATTTCATTTTTTTTTTTTTAGTTTGAAACAGGGTCTCACTAAGTTGCTGAGGGCTTTGCTGAATTGCTGAGGCCAACCTCAAATCTGCGATCCTCCTATCTTAGTGTTTCAAGTACTGGGATTGCAGATGTGTCCCACCACACCTGGCTAATCATAGATTTTAAAGTCTACAAAGTTTTGATTTATCTAACATATCTCTCCTCACCCACTACAGCGCTCTTGGGGCTGGGCTTTTCCTGCTTGCTGCCTCGCAACCTCAGGCCTCCGCACCCCTCTCTTCTCTGGAGAGGGCGCTGGGGACTCCGTCCGGAGCCGACGCGCAGGGTGAACGCTGCCTCTGGTCTTGGATTTAGGAGGCTTCGAGCATTGCGTGTCAAAGATCCTGTTACCCTGTAATTAGTGTGTTACTGCAGGCTGAGCAAAAGAGGAATGAAGACGAGAGAGAGAGAGAGAGAGAGAGAGAGAGAGAGAGAGAGAGGAGATAGAGTGTGAGGATTGAATATCAGTTCTTAAATGCATAGCACATTGACTAGAACTAGCAAAATGACCCAATCTAAAGAGTATTGGGAAATTCAGCGAACAGTAAATTATTCCTCTGAACCTTCTAATTTCAATATTTCATTTTCTACTACAGTTAACCAGAGTCATTGTTGATGTTTTCTTTCAAGAACTATGGCAGGCTGAGACAGGAGGATCGCTGGTTCGAGGACAGCCTCATCAACTTGGCTAGACCCTGTTTCCAAATATGAAATAAAATAGGGCTGGGGGTGTAGCTTCAAGGTAGAATGCCTCTGGGTTCCATCCTCAGTACAGAAAAATAAAATAAAATAAAATTGGGCTGGGGGAGTAATTTGGAGGTAGAATACCCCTGGGTTCGAACCCCAGCACCCCCCCCAAATAGGTACTAGTTAGGTATGGTGGCTCACACTTGTAATCCCAGTATTTAGGAGGCTGAGACAGGAAGATCACAGGTTCAGGAACCTCTGAGTTAATCCCCAGTACACCAAAATAAATAAATAAATAAAATAAAGAAAGAAAGAAATTCATTTAATGTAACTAGTTTTTTGCAGTTTTGGGAATTAAATCCAGAGGAGTTCTTTTGTTGTTGTTGTTGTTGGCAGCACTTGGGATGGAACCCAGGGGCCTTCTACCTCCAAGCTACATCTCCAGCCCTATTTTTTATTCTTTATTTTGAAAATGGGTCTCACTGAGTTGCAGAGGACCTCACTAAAGAGCTGTGGCTGGCCAAAAACCCAAGATTCCTGTCCCAGCTTCCCAAGTACTGGGATTACAAGCCTGTAACACCAAGCCTGCCTAGTTTGTTTGTTTGTTTGTTTATGGTGGTACTGGGGGTGGAGCCTAGAGGCTTTCTACCTCCAGGCTATACTCCCAGACCTATTTTATACTTTATTTGGAAACAGGGTCTCAGTAAGTTGCTTAGAGCCTCACTAAGTAGCCGAGGCTGGCTTCGAACCTGTGCCATCCTCCTGTCTCAGCCTCCCAAGCGTGGGGATTACAAGCGTGCGCCACCACGCCCGGCTTGCCTAGTTTATTTTTAAATATACTTTTATTGATGCATTGTAATTATGCATCAAGAGGTGCTGAGTGATAGAAACACACACACACACACACACACACACACACACACACACACACAGCCCTTGGTGTTTTCTTGCACATCCCACCCTGCTCCCTCCTCCTCCCTGTACATGTTACTGAGATTGGTGTTGATAATTTCCTATATGTACATAGCATTATTTGAACTGTTTCCTTCATCAAATCTCCTCCCCTGCACCTCTCTTCCTTAATCAATTTTAATGATTTTTAATTATGCAAATATACAGCAATAGGTTATTTTTGGTGCACTGTAATTATACATCATATTGGGATATAGAGTGATAGAAAAATAGGAGCCAACACTTCTTGGAGCACCTCCTTCCTCCTCCCTCCCCTCCCTCCCCTCCCTCCCCCTCCCTCTCCCTCCCTCTTGCTGGAATTGACAAATTTGCATTGTTGCAACTGTTCAGCTCTTCATGGCTTCCTCCCCCCTCTTCCCTTCGCCAAACCCCCTCAATGACTCCACTGGAGTCTCTACTCGTTCACCTCTGTGTTTTCTCTTATATGTTGAAGCTAGAGAAATATTTGGAAATTAGGGTAACATCAGCAATAGGTTCTTAATTTTTTCAAAGCTTTAAGATTTTCTTAAAATTCTTTCGACCATCACCCAATTCTGATTGCCTCTCTGCCTTTCACAATTGTTGTATCAACACAGCTTATCCATGCAATTTCCTATTGATGGGCAATCCATTTTTCTTTTTATTATGGTTGCCTAAAATATTTTTAAAATAAACAATAATGCTCAGCTGGGCAGGGTAGTGCCTATCTGTAATTCTGGTACTTGGGAGGCTGAGACTGGAGAATCGCAGATTCAAGGCCAGCCTCAGCAACTTAGCAAGACTCTCAGAGTAACCTAGTAAGACCTTATTTATTTTTATTTTTATTTTTATTTTCTTTGGTGGTACTGGGGTTAGAACCCAGGGGCTTTCTACCTCCAGGCTATATACTCCCAGACCTATTTTTATATTTTATTTGGAAACAGGGTGTCACTAAGTTGCTGAGAGCCTTACTAAGTAGCTGAGGCTGGCTTCGAACCTGTGCGATCCTCCTGTCTCAGCCTCCGGAGCGCTGGGATTACAAGCGTGCGCCACCACGCCCGGCTGTAAGCCCTTATTTTAAAATAATGGTTTTAAAGGGCTGGGGGTGTAGCTCGGAGGTAGAATGCCCTGGGCTCAATCCTTCATACCAAACAACAGCAGTAGCAGCAGCAGCAGCGATCCATGGCCCCTTTCCCCCCTCCAAACCAGCAGCGTGGTAATTCCGACCCTCTCTTCTCTGACCCTTCTCCTTCCTTCTCAAGGACCACGCTAAAAACTCAAACTAATTTCTCCATGTCAACACCCTTAACTTAATCCCATCTGCATAGTCTCCTGTTCCAGGAATCTTCGGGGATCATGATTCAGCCTGCCCTGCACATTTATTACTGAATGAATGACATAAAATAATAAAACAAGACAAACCGAAAGCACCATCTATCTTTTACACTTCCTGAGCTCTGTGTTATGTTGAGAAAGACCTTCCCCATTCTAGATTACAAAAGTATCCATTCATATCCAGGCCTGTGTCTCTTAGCGAGATCCTGTTTTGAAATACAAAAATCAAAAGGGCTGGGGCATAGGCCGGTGGTAGAATACTTCTGGGTTCCATCGAAGGCACCGGAGCGTTTTTCCAGCCTTTCACCCAGAGTGCCTGCTCCAAATCCAGAGACTGCTTTTCCCCTGAAGCGGTCTCTCCCAGGGTCCCCGTCCTTCTCTGGGCTCTTACCTTGGCTCAGTTCTTACTAGCCTGTCAGTCAACCTCATTCCATCCTTCGGAATTGCTACAGAGGTCAGGGGAAATGTGTGATAAGCTCCCAGCACGCTCTCTGCCACACAGTGCATTGCCGTTAAAAGGAAGTTACTACTTATCAGCCTTTCAAATTGTCCAGCCCCATCACCTCTAATTCTGCCTCTTTCTTTTAATATTTGGGTACCACAATTCAAGGTGCAAGTTGCTTTCAGAAGACACCAGAACCCAACAACTATTTATTTATTTATTTCTCTTTTGGTACTGGGGTGGAACCCAGGGCCATTCTAACTACGAGCTATACCCGCAGCCCAATTTTATTTTATTATTTTATTTTATTTTTTTATGGAAACAGGATCTTGCTAAGTTGCTGAGGCTGGCCTCGAACCTGTGATCCTCCTGTTTCAGCCTCTGAAGTACTGAGAGTCAAAGTGTGCACTACCACGCCTGCCTGTTGCCTACCTTCCAGTTCTTCCAGATGTTGCCAGTACTGTGGCTTCATATTTTCCAAATTTTAAAAAAGGGCATAAAATATAGTTAGAATACTTGGAGATCAAATCTTGATGTAAATTTTATGCTCTACTAAAAAGAATCAGGACTTGGGGAAATGGCTGAATAAGGCTGGGGCAGTGGAAGTACAAGTTACAGAGGGCACATAATAAGCTGCTCAAAATAAGAAAAGGCAGGCCTGGAGTGGTGGCGCACACTTGTAATCCCAGCATTCAGGAGGCTGAGACTGGAGGTCCGCGGTTCGCGGACAGCCCCAGGTACTCAGTGAGGCCCTCTGCAACTCAGTGAGACCCGGTTTCAAAATAAAAAATAAAAAATAGGACAGGGGGTGTAGCTCAGAGGTCAAATTCCCCTGGGTTCCATTCCCAGTAACAAAAAAGAAAGAAATGAAAGAAAGAGAGAGAGAGAGAGAGAGAGAGAGAGAGAGAGAGAGAGAGAGAGAGAGAGAGAGAGAAAAGATAAGGAAAGGCTCTAGGGAGGAAAAACAGGGCCTTTCAGCAGGAACAATGGCACACACCTGAAATCCCAGTGACAAGAGACACTGAGGCAGAAGGATTGCAAGTTTGAGGTCAGCCTCTGCTACTTACTGAAACCCTGTTTCAAAAAAAAAAAAAAATAAGGCCGGGCGTGGTGGCGCACGCTTGTAATCCCTGCACTTGGGAGGCGGAGACAGGAGGATCGCGCAGGTTCGAAGGCAGCCTCTCTAGCTTAAGAGACCCTGTTTTCAAATAAAATATAAAATAGGTCTGCGAATGTAGCCCGGAGGTAGAAGGGTTTCCAGGAACCCCAGTACCACAAAAATAAATAGTAAAAATAAAATAAAAAAGAACGAGGATGTAGCTCAGTCATAGAGAGCCTCTGGATTCAATCCCCAATATTGAAAAAAAAAAGGTATTTGAACATCAAACTCAAAAGTGATATTAAAAAAAATAAACAGCTATGAATGAGAACATGAGAATATAAATAAATAGCTGGGCATGGTTTTGTATGCTTATAATCCCAGTACTTGGGAGGCCGAGACAGGAGGACTGTAGTTTTGCAGCCAATCTCAGCAACTTGGTGAGGCCCTCAGAAACTTAGTAAGACTCTGTTTCTAAATAAAACATAAAATAGGACTGGAGGTGTAGCTCAGCAGTAGACTATATCTGGGTTCCATCTCAGTACCACAATCGATCAATCAATCAGTCAATCAATCAGTCAGTCTAAGAAAAGGTAAGTAAGTCTCTCTCTAGGAGGCTAACTAATGCATAGCAAAAGAATGATGGTATTTTTGGGGGGATACTGGGGATTGGATCCAGGGTATTCTCCCTCTGCGCTCCACTCCCACCCTCTTTATTTTTATTTATTTATTTATTTATTTATTTATTTATTTATTTATTTTGGTGGTACTGGGGTTCCTGGAAGCCCTTCTACCTCCGGGCTACACTCCCAGACCTATTTTTACATTTTTATTTGGTAACAGGATCTCCTAAACCAGCGCAATCCTCCTGTCTCTGCCTCCCAAGCGCGGGGATCACAAGCGCGCGCCACCACGCCCGGCCCACCCTCTTTATTTTGAAAGAGCATCTCACTAAGTTGCCGAAGGCCTCACCGAGTTGCATAGGCTGGCCTCAAACCTGCGATCCTCAGGTAGCTGCCTCCCAAGCAACTAGGATTAGAGCTATGTGCCACCACATCTGGCTTGGTCTGCAATTTTCTTTTTGAATAGTGTCCCTGCCTGGCTTTGGTATCATGATAATACTGGCCTTATAAAATGAGTTTGAAGTGCCTCATAAAATGAGTTTAATGTGTTCCTTCCTCCTCAATTCTTTGGAAATGTTCTTTAAATGCTTGGGAGAGTTCACCAGTGAGACACTTGGGGCTTGTTCTTTCATCGGGAGAGTTTTCATTATGGGTCTAATCTCCTTAGTCATCATTGGTCTGCTTGGATTTTCTGCTTCGTGATTCAGTTTTGCTAGGTTTATGTTTCTAGGAATTTATCTATTTCTTCTAGTTTATCTAACTTGTTGGCATATTCAGAGTAGTCTCTTATGAACCTTTTCTGTTTTTCTGTTTTTCTTACTTTTTGGTATCATATGTAATGACTCCTTTTAATTTCTAATTTTATATGAGCCTTCCTTTTTTTCTTAGCATTGCTAAAGGTTTGTTGATTTTATTTTATTAAAAAATTTTTTTTTGCGGGTCTGGGGATGGAACTCAGGGGCATTCAACCTCAGAACTATACCCCCTGGCCTATTTTTTTGTTCTTTATTTTGAAACAGGGTCTCACTGAGTTGCTGAGGGCCTCACTAAGTAGCTGAGGCTGTCCGCGAACCACGATCCTCCAGTCTCAGCCTCCTGAATGCTGGGATTACAAGCGTGCACCACTATGCCCGGCTGGTTTGTTGATATGTGTGTGTGTGTGTGTGTGTGTGTGTGTGTGTGTGTGTGTTTGTGGTACTGGGGATGGAACCCAGGGGCATTCTACCTCTGAGCTACACTCCCAGCCCTATTTTTATTCTTTATTTTGAAACGGGGTCTCACTGAATTGCAAAGTGCCTCACTAAATAGCTGAGGCTGGCTGCGAACCCAGATCCTCCTGTCTCAGCCTCCCGGATGCTGAGATTACAACTGTGCACCACCATGCCCAGCTGGTTTTGTTTATATTTTTTAAAAATGAACTCTCATTGATTTTTCTCCTGTTTTTCTAGGACATGAGTGCTGAGAAATTAGTGTGAGAACAGGAAGAAATAAATTTCTAAAGGTTTTTTTTTTTCTTTTGGTGCTGGGAAATAGAACCCAGGGGCATTCTACCTCTGAGCTACACCTTTAGCCCTATTTTATTTTTTATTTTGAAACAGGGTCTCACTAAGTTGCTGAAGGTCTTGCTAAATTGCTGAGGCTGGCTTCAAACCAAGGCTCCTCTTGTCTCAGCCTCCCAAAGCACAGGGATCACAGACCTGTGCCACCGTGCCTAGGGAGGAGAAATATGTTCCTGAAGAAGGACTTGGGCTGCCCCTCGGAGTGCGACTCGGGGCCACATTACCTGTCGCTGGTCCTTTAGGTTTCCACCTGCTGAACTGGGAGACAGATAATTGTGAGATTGAATTCCGCGCGAGAACGTTCTGGAAGGGCCTCGCCCTGTGGGTGCTTGGGAGGAGGAGGCCGTGGCGGTGTGTTTGGGCCGCAGTGGTGGCGGGCCTGGGCTGCCATCTGTGCGACAGTTAGGCCACAGGCAGGAGGACACACGCGCGAGCGAGAGGAAGGAGGCTTGTGGGGAGGGCAGATGTGCCCCGAGGACGTGAGCTGGATTTGGGGCGTCAGAGGCCAAGGCCGTCTACTCGGTCTTCCCCCGGGGAGGCCCTATCTTGGCGGTCAGCAGAGAGGGGCTTCTCGGCGCTGTGAAAGCCAGGCCGCCGCTCACTTCCTCCGCAGTGCCCCGGCCTGCGAGGCCTGAGGCCTGTGCCTTGCGATTTCAAGTCGGCATCAAAATTGCTGCGTGATGTCGAGTCGTTTCTAAACCATTCTGGTCCCAGGTTTCTCATATAAACCATAAGAACAAAAAAGTATGTGTGTGTTGATGGGAAGGTGAATCTGTATTTCCAAAGGGATCTCCCAGGTGGCTTGTACCGCAGTTTCATGACACTGAATCCTTTTAAAATAACAACTCCGGTGCTGTCTTTGTCCTTGAATTGCTGTGTCTCTTTGAGTCAGCTGCTGGACATCTCTCAGCCTATTTTCACATCAGAAATATCTCTCTCATCTCCTGATTGGACAGGAGAGTCATCAATGTCCAATTATTCTCCCCGAGGGATGCTCACCCTCATCTCCAGCTGAAAGCTTCAGACAAATCAGAGAAAAGCGAGGCGCTGGTCACAGATGACCCCCTCCTCCAAATCCCCGTCTTCTCGGCTGCCCTCCCCTCCCCACTGTCAGGAGCTTGCAGCACTGGCTCGCTTGCCAAACCTGTTGCCATGACAACGGGTTACAAATAACTCAGATGCAGACGAAGATTTTAACCCAAGAGCTGCTGGGCCAAGAGCTCCTCGCTCTCTCCCTCGACCAGACTGAGAGGAAGGGACCACAAATTCATGGGGGTCAAGTCACTCTCCTGCTCACAAGCCTGCCTCTCCACGCCATCCTGAATAAATGGTGACATTTAAGGCCCTCTAAAAACCTAATTCAAATCATTCCATTGGGGAGCTGGAGGTGTAGCTCTGTGGGAGAATGTTTGCCTAGCATGTAAGCCCTTGCATTCCATCCCCAGCATCACACACACACACACACACACACACACACACACACACACACACGGCCCCACAAACTTAAGACTCACATTTCTCACGTACTCCAATTAACTAATCACTCCTATTTTTTGACATTTACCATCTGTCAACTCCTGAGTTGGATGCTATACGTAGAGGAAGATCTTCCCAGACCTCTATCAAACAGACGTCATTCCCAGTTTACAAAGGAGAGTCAAAAGCCAGTCTTAACTCCAGCAGATCCCCAAACCCGGGCTTTCCCGCTCCCAATTGTTCACAGTGTCGGTTTATAGACTTGCCACGTGTGAACAGTCCATAGCAAATCTGGATTTCCTATGAAGAAAGTGGAATGCAGCTGGACGTGATGGTCCACGACTAATCCCGGTACTTGGGAGGACAGGAGGATCGCAGGTTCTAGGACGGCCTCAGCAATTTAGCGAGGCCCTGTTTCAAAATTGAAAATTAAAAATTAAATAGGGCTGCAGATGTGGTTTGGAGGTAGAATTCCCCTGGGCTCAATCCCCAGTACAGAGAGAGAGAGAGAGAGAGAGAGAGAGAGAGGGAGAGGGAGAGAGAGAGGAAGCGTGTATGTGTTGAGGGTGTGTGTGTGTGATGTGTTTGTCTCTTCTAAATCCTGAAACTCCATTTAAAAAAGAGTAAAGGAGTCAAATGTGATGGCGCATGCCCAGAGAGAGATGAAAGCAGGTTCGAGGCCAGCCTCAGTAACTTAGCGAGACCCTCAGCAACTTAGACCCTGTTTCAAAACAAAAAAGTGGTGGTGCACCAGCCGTGGTGATGCATGCTTGCAATCCCAGTACTTGGGAAGCTAAGAGGGGAAGATTGCAGATTTGAGGACAGCCTCCGGAACTTAATGAGACCTGTTTCCAAATAAAAAAAAGGTCTAAGGGTGTAGCTGAGAGGTAGAAGAACCCTGGGTTCAATCCCCAGTATATCACACACACACACACACACACACACACACACACACACACACACAGACAGACATAGCAACGCAAGCAGTATACTGTAAGCAGTCTTTTTTTTGTGTGTGTGGTACTGGGGTTCCTGGAAGCCCTTCTACCTCCGGGCTACACTCCCAGACCTATTTTTACATTTTCATTTGGAAACAGGGTCTCCTAAGCCAGCGCGCGCGGCTGGCTTCGAACCTGCGCGATCCTCCTGTCTCCGCCTCCCAAGCGCGGGGATTACAAGCGTGCGCCACCACGCCCGGCTATTTTATATTTTTGAAACAGGGTCTCTTAAGTCAGCACGGCTGGCTTCGAACCTGCGCGATCCTCCTGTCTCTGCCTCCCAAGCGCGGGGATTACAAGCGTGCGCCACCACGCCCAGCTGTAAGCAGTCTTATGAAGAATCATTTTATGCCGGGCGTGGTGGCGCATGCTTGTAATCCCAGTACTTGAGAGGCTGAGACTGGTGGATCCAGGTTTGCAAACAGCCTCAGCTCCCGCTCAGGGCAAAAGAGCCAGACACTTGCTCAGCCTCCCTTGCAGCTAAGCATGGCCAGGTGACCCAGCTAGGGCCAATGGGATGTTTGCTGGGCGCCTTCTAGATGCCTTGTAAGTTGAGCTAGGGGTCGCAGTTCTGGCCTGAGTGCTGGACTGTGTCCCTAGCCTGGCTAGCCTGGTTAAATAAACGGATCTTCCAAGTTCGGTTGGTGCTCTCTTTCTCCATTCCTGCCACATTGGCCTGGGCACAACAGGTGTTTTAGGCATCCACTCACCAGTGGGGTTGTTCTGTCACCACGGATCTGAATGTGGCTGGAGGAAACCAGGACAGCTCTGTGCCGCAGTTACATGGGTTGGCTGTGGTTAGACAGGCCGGATGCAGTTTCCTGTCTGCCATTTATGAGCTCTGTGACCCTGAGAGAATGATCTAAGCCTAAGGCATAAAACTGTAAAACTCAGCTGGGCATGGTGGTGCACAAATTTTGTAATCCCAGTACTTCAGAGGCTGAGACAGGAGGATTGCAGGTTCAAGGTCAGCCTCAGCTACTTAGTGAGGCCCTCTGCAACTTCCTGAGACCCTGTTTCAAAATAAAGAATAAAAAATAGGGCTGGGGGTATAGCTTGGAGGTATAATACTCCTGGGTTCAATCCCTAGTATCACACACACACACACACACACACACACACACACACACACACACACACACCAAAAAAAAAAAAGAGAAAACTATAAAAGTCTTAGAAGAAAACAAAAGGAAACTGGGCATGGTGGCACCTGCCTATAATTCCAGTACTTGGGAGGCTGAGACAGGAGGATCACAGGTTTGAGGCCAGTCTCAGCAACTTAGCAAGCCTCTCAGCAATCTAGTAAGATTTTGTTTCAAAAAAATTAAATTAAAAAGGGCTGGGAATATATCTTGGCAATAGAAGATCTTTGAGTTCAATCCCTAGGACCATCAAAGACGAAGAGGAGGAGGAGGAGGAGGAGGAGGAGGAGGAGGAGGAGGAGGAGGAGGCCATCATGATACTCAGTTTGTCAATGATTTCTTAGGTATGACACCAAAAAGTGCAGGTAACAAAAGTCAAAGCAGGTACATTGAACTACATCAAAACTGAAAGCCAGGCGTGGTGGTGCACGCTCGTAATCCCAGTACTTGGGAGGCTGAGACAGGATAATTGAAGGTTACAGGCCAGACCCAGCAACTTAGTGAGGTCCTCTGCAACTTACTGGGACCCTATTTCCAAATAAAAAATAAAATAGGGCTGGGGGTATAGCTCAGAGTTAGAATGTTCCTGGGTTCAATCTCTAACACCAAATTAATTAATTGAAATTTTCTGCTGGTTCATTCCTTTTGCTGGGTAGGCTGAGGCATGAGGATTGGAAGTTCAAAGTCATTCTGGGCAACTTAGAGAAACCCTATCACAAAACTAAAAAATTGGAGGTGAGTGTCATGGTGCACACTTGTAATTCCAGTTCTTGGGAGGCTGAGACAGGAGGATCTCAAGTTAGTGGCCAGCCTCAGCTACTAAGGCCCTCCTCAACTTAGTGAGACCCTGTTTCAAAATAAAGAATAAAAAAGCTGGGCGTGGTGGCGCACACCTTTAATCCCTACGCTTGGGAGGTTGAGACAGGAGGATCGCACAGATTCAAAGCCAACCTCAGCTACTGAGTGAGGCTCTCCGCAACTTAGTGAGAACCCTGTTTCACAAAATTATAAAAAAAATAGGTCTGGGGATATAGCCTGGAGGTAAAAAAGCCCCTGGGTTCCACCCTCAGTACCACACACACACAAAAAGACTTTGAAAATAAAGAATAAAAGAGTCGGGGGTGATGGCGCACACTTGTAATCCCAGCATTCGGGAGGCTGAGACCGGAGGATCGTGGTTTGCGGACAGCCTCAGCTACTTAGTGAGGCCCTGTTTCAAAATAAAGAATATAAAATAGGTCAGGGGGTATAGCTCGGAGATGAAATGCCTCTGGGTTCAATCCCCAGACCCACAAAAAAAATAAATAAAAATAAAAAATAGGGCTGGGGGTGTGGCCCAGAGGTCGAATTCCCCTGAGTTCAATCCCTAGTACCTCCAAAAAAATTTAGTCAGGAGTGATGGTGCATGCCTGTAATCCCAATATTTGGGAGGCTGAGACAGGAAGATTGTATGTTCAAGTAGTGAGACTCTCATCAACCTAATGAAACCATGCTTCAAAACAAAAATAAAATAGGGCTAGGCTGTAGCTCAGACATAGAAGGCCCCTGGACTCAATCCCCAGTGCACCCTCCCACAGAAACAAAGAAAAGGAAAGAAGTGAAAAGTCCTGAGGATTGTAAATCTGTGTTAACATGCACCTAGATTATTCACCAGTACCAGGAAAGATTTTTTTTTTTTCGTGTCTGGGGATGGAACCCAGGGGCATTTGACCTCTGAGCTACACCCCTTGCCATATTTTTTATTCTTTATTTTGAAACAGGGTTTCACTGAGTTGCAGAAGGCCTCACTAAGTAGCGGAGGCTGGCTGTGAACCGTGATCCTCCGGTCTCAGCCTCCCGAATGCTGGGATTACAAGCGTGCGCCATCACGCCCGGTCCTAGCTCTTTGAATTTTGAAACAGGTGGCACTTAATTACTGAAGATCTCATTAAATTGCTGAAGCTGGCCCCAAGCTTAAGATCCTCCTGTGTCAGCCTCCTAAATACTGGGATTACAGGAATGAGTGACCGCCTCTGGCTCTCACTTCCAATCTTTTGCTCATCTTAGTGACCCTCTATACTTTAATTAATATGTATATCCTTCGAATCCATCTTCCATGTGTTTACTTGCATATCTGCATGCCCAAGGAAATATGCAGTGCTGTTTTGCATTTCCATAAATGCTATTGTGGTATATGTTTCCTTTTTGGTTATTATTCACTCAACACCAAGTTTTGGGGACTTATCCAAGCAGCTATATGTAAATCTGACTCTATATTTATTTCTTTTATACTTTTCCATCCTATGAATATACCACAGTTTGTTTATCTAGTCCCGCACTGATGAACACCTAGGTTGCTTCCAATTCTCAGTATCACAAACAACGCTGCCATGAACCGAATTAATATTGTTAATGACCATAACGCCAAAAGCAATTCACAGATTTGATGCAATACCCATAGAAAAAACAACGGCATTCTTCACAGAACTAGAAAAAATGTCTTAAAATTCATATGAAAACACAAAATACCCAGAGCAGTGAAAGCAATTTTGGTCAATCAGAGTAATGCTGGAGGCATCACAATTCCCGACTTCAAATTATAACCAAAAGAACCTAGTACTGACATAATAACAGATATGCAGATGGAGGGAATAGAGTAGAAGATACAGAGACAAGCTCGCCGAGATACAGTTGTTAACAAAGCCACCAAAACATACTTTGGAGAAAAGACATATTTTTCAACAATGATGCTGGGAAAACTGGATATCCTTATGTAGAAGAATGAAACTAGACACCTATTTCTCATCTTGCACAAAAGTCAACTCAAAGTGGGTCAAAGACTTAGGAACTAGACTAGAAACTTTGCAACTTCTAGAAGAAAACTTAGATCAATGCACCCACATGTATACACAGGCAACAGTGTCCTCCATAAGTCTTTGAAAGCTCAAGAAAAAAGGGCAAGAATTAATAACTGGGAGAGCATCAAATTAAAAGGCTGTGCAGCAGTGGAAACAATTATAGTCTGAATAGAGAGCCTAGGGAATGGGAGAAAATCTTTGCCAGTTACTCTGACAGGATTAATATTCAGAATATGTGAAGAACTCAAAACACTTAACACCAAAAAACAAATAGTCCAGGCGATAAATGCATGAATGAATTAAACAGACATTTCTCAAAACAAGAAATATAAGCCAAGTGTGGTGGCATATGCCTGGAATCCCAGAACTTGAGGAGGCTGAGACAGGAGACCTCAAGTTTGAGACCAGCCTCAGCAATTTAGTGAGACTCTATTTCAAAATAAAAGTTCAAAAAGGTTGGGGATGTAGCTTGGAGGTAGAATGCCCCTGGGTTAGATCCCAGTACATGGAGGAGGAGAAGGAGGAGGAGGAGGAGGAGGAGGAGGAGGAGGAGGAGGAGGAGGAGGAGGAGGAGAAGCAGCCAGGTGTGGTAGTACATACTTGTAATCCCAGTACTTGGGAGGCTGAGACAGGAGGATCACAGGTTCACAGCCAGCCTCAGATGCTTAGTGAGGCCTTTTGCAACTCAGTGAGACCCTGTTTTTAAATGAAGTTTCTGGAAGATGGGAAGTGAGCCGAAGGGTGGTGACGATGCAGCAGGTGGAGCAGCCACGGCCTGGGACATGTATGGAGGCGACGTCTCTGAGGGGTCTGTTTCTGTGCAGAATCTTGGGCCTTGACCATGCCAGGCATGATGAAAGGGTGGGAGTGAGGTGTGAGGCTGAGAGCGGGCAGTTTATTTTTTAATGTTTTTATTTTTATTTTATTCTTTTGCGGTTCTGGGGGTGGAACCCAGGGGCATTCTACCTCCTAGCTACACCCTAGCCCTATTTTTGATTCTTTATTTTGAAACAGAGTCTCACTGAGTTGCAAAGGGCCTCACTGAGGCCGGCTTCAAACCTACACAATCCTCCTGTCTAACCTCCCAAACCCTGGGATTACAAGCGTGCGCCACCATGCCTGAATTAAAATAGGGAAATTCTAATAATTTACATACATATTACCTGGGCTGGGAATGCAGCTCAGTGGTAGAGCATTTACCTAACACACATGAGGCTCTGGGTATAATTTCCATTACTGCAAGAGAAAAAAATATATACACATTACCTAACACATGTTTCTATTTTTGTTAAAATACTTAAAAATTACTCTTTTAGTGATTCCCAAGTATACAATATATTGTTATTAACTAAAGTCTCTATGTTTTATGTTAGACTTTTATTTTTTCTTTTGCGTGTCTGGGGATGGAATTCAGGGGCATTCAACCTCCAAGCTGCACCCCCAGCCCTATTTTTTATTCTTTATTTTGAAACAGGGTCTCACATTGGCTGGGCGTGGTGGCGCACGCTTGTAATCCCCGCGCTTGGGAGGCAGAGACAGGAGGATTGCGCAGGTTTGAAGCCAGCCCCGCGCACTGGCTTAGGAGACCCTGTTTCCAAATAAAAATGTAAAAATAGGTCTGGGAGTGTAGCCCGCAGGTAGAAGGGCTTCCAGGAACCCCAGTACCACAAAAAAAAAAAGAAAGAAACAGGGTCTCACTGAGTTGCGGAGGGTCTCACTCAGTAGTGAAACGGGGGTTTCTTCTGAGCCCCACCCCAAGACGAAAAGGGGGGTTACCTGAGAAGAAACCTGGAGTTTCATCATAGATGAAATGGAGTTTCTTGAGAAGAAACTCAGCATCTCCGTACAGGGTTCTTGTCTACGGTGAGCGAAGAATGACACCCACAGACCTCAGGAAGGGGAGTAAAAGGTTTATTGAAAGCAGGGAATGGGGAAGGGTGGCTGAACACCCCCAAAGGGGCTGGAACTCTGGGTCCAGCAGCTGCTTTCAGGACAATACTTAAGAGTAGCCCAAGCCGAATTGCCTTCAGGTGCAGGCTGCTTTCTTCCGGAGTCCACGCGATCTGCCAGAAGGGAATAGAGAAAAGTGGCCGAACACCCAAAGGGGCTGTCGGAACTCTGGAGTCTAGTAGTTGCCTTTAGGTCACTACCCGAGTGTCTCCCGAGCCAAGTGCCGTCTGTTGCAAACTACTTTCTCCCAGAGTCCACACGATCTGCCAGAAAAGAGGTGCAGGTCACCCCTAGGGGCCCTGGTCAGCCTTGATGTCCAGCAGAGGCCTTCAGGTCACTACCCAAGAGTAGCCCAAGCCAGGTGCCCTCAGAGGCACTCTGCCTTCTCTCAGGGCCAACATGACCTGCGAGAGAGAGAACAGATCCCCAAAAGGGGAGGGGGTCCCAAGAGGGAAAAGCCCCCTATGCTGATCGCCTAGGGCCATTGCCCAACCATTTGCGAGTCCTCTTTTGGTTAGGGTGACTTTTCGGATCCCGGGAATTCTAGGAAGCAGCTCTCAGGATTTGCATAGGGTATTTGCAAGTCCTTGAAGAACATCCTTTCAGACTTGTTGGTGAGGGGCTCCTGGGTTTGTTGATTAGTACACCGATGGCTCTGTGAAGCTCTGGTCCTTCTTATCTCTGAGCCTTTGGAATTTCAGATATTTGTTGCCCCTCAGGAAACTCAGGAAATTAACTTTTTCTACCGAGGCCTTTTCCCTATCTGCCTATTTCCTTTCTATCTCCTCATCACTAAGTAGCTGAGGCTGGCTTCGAACCTGAGCGATCCTCCTGTCTCAGCCTCCCAAGTGCTGGGATTACATGCGTGTGCCACCACGCCTGGTTTATTTTTTATTTTGAAACACAGTCTCACTAAATTGCTGAGGCTGGGCTCGAACCTTCAATCCTCCTGCTTCAGCCCTCTACATACTGGAATGACAGGCAAGTATCACCACACCCAGCTTATTGTAGTACATTTTGACATTAGGTAGTGTGATGCCTCCATGTTCTTTTGGCCCATGATTATTTTGAATTGAGATAATTACTTTCCTACATTACATAGGACCACATTTCCTCCAATTTATTTATTTATTTATTTATTTATTTATTTATTTATTTATTTTGGGTCTGGGGATGGAACCCAGGGGCATTCTACCTCTGAGCTACACCTCAGCCTTATTTTTTATTCTTTATTTTGAAACAAGCTCTCACTGAGTTGTAAAGGGCCTCACTAAGTAGCTGAGGCTGACCATGAACCACGATCCTCCTGTTTCAGCCTCCCAAATGCTGGGGTTACAAGCGTGAGCCACCAAGCCCAGCTTTCCAATTTCTAATAACATGTTCTTCATTCCTGTCTAAGGCTTCATTAGAATGTCTTTGACACACACACACACACACACACACACACACACACACACACACACACACGATGGATCCTAGGAACATTCCACCTCCAAGCTCCACCCCTATGCCTGCATTTGCCTTAAGAAACAGGGTCATACTAGGTTGCTGACGGTTTCGCTAAGTTGCTGAGACTGGCCTTGAACCTGCCATTCTCCTGTCTCAGCCTCCCAAGGACTAGGATTACAGGCCTGCACCACCATACCTGACTGACCATCTATATTTTCTAACCAACATTCAGTTCATGACCACTTAGGTATTGTCTAAGGTTATAGATCTCTCTACAGCTTCTCCCCCCCCCCCCGCCCTTGATGCATCCTAGTGTGCTTGGGCTGTTATCACAAAATCCCATACACTGGTTGTCTTATAAACAACAGAAATTAATTTCTCGCAGCTCTGGCAGCCGTGGCGTCTAGAAGGAAGGCAGCAGCGCATTGGCTGCCTGGCGAGGGTTCGTTTCTGGTTCATATATGGCCATGGATAGCTGTATCTGCACAAGACAAATAGGGCAACTGAGTTCCGCCAAGCTGTCCTCCTCCTCCTTCTTCTTCCTTCTCCTCTTATTCCTCCTCCTTCTTCTCCATCCCCAGTACCGCAGAACAAAACAAAAACCTAGGGCACTTTATCTCTGAGTCACATCACCAGCTATTGTTCATTTTGTATTTTGAAACAGGGTCACACTAAGTTACCATATGCTAGTCTCCAAACCACAATCCTCAAGGATTATAAGCATGCACCTCTATGTCTGGCTTCTAGTGTGTGTGTGTGTGTGTGTGTGTGTGTGTGTGTGTGTGTGTAACTGGGGTTTAAATCCAGGGGCATTCTACCTCTGAGCTACACCCTTATTCTCTTTCTTTCTCTCTTTCTTTCTCTCTTTCTTTCTTTCTTTCTTTCTTTCTTTCTTTCTTTCTTTCTTTCTTTCTGAAGTACTAGGGATGGAACCCAGGGGTCCTCTACCTCTGGGCTACACAAAGACCTATTTTTTTATGTTTTTGCAGGTCTGGTTGGAACCGAGGGGCATTCGACCTCTGAGCTACACCCCCTGCCCTATTATTTATTTATGTATGCATTTATTTATTTATTTATTTATTTATTTATTTATTTGGTGTTACTGGGGGTGGAACCCAGGGGCTTTCTACCTCTGGGCTATACTCCCAGACCTATTTTTAAAAATATTTTATTTGAAAACAGGGTCTCACTAAGTTGCTGAGAGCCTCACTAAGTAGCTTAGGCTGGCTTCGAACCTGTGTGATCCTCCTGTCTCAGCCTCCCAAGCTTGGGGATTACAAGTGTGTGCCACCACGCCCGGCTTTATTTATTTATTTTGAAACAGGGTCTCACTAAGTTGCTGAGAGCCTCTCTAAGTACCTGAGGCTGGCTTCGAACCTGTGCTATCCTCCTGTCTCAGCCTCCCAAACACTGGGATTACAAATGTGTGCCACCACACCCCGCTTTCTTTCTTTCTTTCTTTCTTTCTTTCTTTCTTTCTTTCTTTCTTTCTTTCTTTCTCTTTCTTTCTTTCTTTCTTTCTTTCTTTCTTTCTTTCTTTCCTTCTTTCTTTCATTTTTTTGCAGGTCTGGGGATGGAACCCAGAGGCATTTGACCTTTGAGCTACACTGCCTGCCCAATTATTTATTCTTTATTTTGAAACTGGTCTCACTGAGTTGCAAAGGGCCTCACTAAGTAGCTGAGGCTGTCCTCGAACCACGATCCTCCCGTCTCAGCCTCCGAAATGCTGGGATTACAAGCATGTACCACCACGCCCGGCTCGCTTTTATTCTTTATTTTGTAACAGGGTCTCACTAAGTGTGGAGTACCTCACTAAGTAGCTGAGGCTGGCTGCAAACCTGTGATCCTCCTATCTCAGCCTCCCAAGTACTGGGATTACAAGCGTGCACCACCATGCCTGGCTTTTCCAATCTTCTTTTATAAGAATGCTAATCTTTCCAGAAGTGGTGGTGCAAATGTGTAATCCCAGCATTTGGGAGGCTGAGATAGGAGGATCACGGTTTGCACAACCAGCCTCACCTACTTAGTGAGCCCCTTTGCAACTCAGTGAAACCCTGTTTCAAAATAAAGAATAAGCCGAACGTGATGGTGCACGCTTGTAATCCCTGCGCTTGGGAGGCTGAGACAGGAGGATCAAAGCCAGCCTCAGCTACTTAGTGAGGCTCTCAGAAACGTATTGAGACCCTGTTTCCAAATAAAATATAAAATAGGTCTGGGAGTATAGCCCAGAGGTAGAAAGACTCTGGGTTCAACCCCAAGTACCACCAAAATAAAGAAAGAAAGAAAGAAAGAAAGAAAGAAAGAAAGAAAGAATAAAAATAGAGCTGGGGGTTATGGGGCTGTTGTATATCGGAGGTAAAATGCCCCTGGTTCCAATCATAGTGCTGCAAAAATAATAAATAAATAAATACATAAATTAATAACAAAATGAAGCCGGCACATGCTTGTAATCCCAGCCCTTGGGAGGCTGAGACAGGAGGATCATGCAGGTTCGAAGCCAGCCTCAGCTACTTAGTGAGGCTCTCAGCAACTTAGTGAGATCCTGTTTCCAAATAAAAACATAAACTAGGTCTGGGAGTTTAACCCAGAGGTAGAAGGCCCCTGGGTTCCATCCCTAGTACCAAAAAATAAAAAATAAATAAAAATAAAAAAGGAGCTGGGCGTGGTAGTGCATGCTTATAATTCGAGTACTTGGGAGGCTGAGACAGGAGGATCACTCAGGTTTGAAGCCAGCCTCAGCTACTTAGTGAGACCGACCCTGTGTCTAAATAAAAGCATAAACTAGGTCTGGGAGTGTAGCCCAGTGATAGAAGGCCCCTGGGTTCCATCCTCAGGACCACAAAAACAAACAAACAAACAAACAAACAAGGCCGGGCGTGGTGGCGCCTGCTTGTAATCCCAGCATTCGGGAGGCTGAGACCGGAAGATCACGGTTCGCAGACAGCCTCAGCTATTTAGTGAGGCCCTCTGCAACTCAGTGAGAACCTGTTTCAAAACAAAAAGAGAATAAGGCTGGGGGTATAGCTCGGAGGTAGAATGCCTCTGGGTTCAATCCCCAGTACCAAAAAAATGCATAAATAAAGCAACATATTTAAATTTTATTACCTTAAATATAATCAACTATTTGGTAAATATATAGATTTCTATGAAAGTCCTATAAATATTCTTATTTTATATGCTTTCGTTGGGTCAGTGTAGTGTCACATCATAATAAAATTCAGAGTGATAAGGCCCCACTTACACTCGCTGGGCTTTCTCCCAGCTCCCTCTCCACTCCCCCTTCCCCACACAGGGTATTCAGATTGACCTTGGTATCCTCGTATATGTACACACTGTCAGTGAAAGTGTCTCCTTCTCTGATTCTCCTCCCTTCCTCCCCCTAGACCACCTCTCTGGCCCTGCTGGAGTTTCCCCTCCATTATCTGAAGTCCCCCCGGTCTCCCAATTACTTTCACATATGAGAGAAAACACACGACCCCTCACTTCCTGTGACTGGCTAATCCTACTAACATAGCGTTGTCCAGGTCCATCCATTTTTCTGCAAATGACGTAACTTTCTTCTTCATTTCTGAGTACAGTTCCGTTGTGTGTATATCTCATAATTCTGTAACCCATTCATCTGTTGGTGGATATCTAGCTCAACTCAAAATTTGGCTATTGTGAGTCGGGGGTGGTGGCGCACGCTTGTCATCCCAGCATTCGGGAGGCTGAGACCTGGAGGATCGCGGTTGGCGGACAGCCTCAGCTACTTAATGAGGCCCTCTGCAACTCAGCGAGACCCTGTTTCAAAATAGAGAATAGAAAATATTGCAGGGGGTGTAGCTCAGAGGTCAAATGCCCCTGGGTTCCATCTCCAGACCCGCAAAAAAAATAATAGGATGAGGAAGTTGAGCTGTTATAGACTAATATGCCAGTCAACCCTTTGAATTGGTACACCTCATGTGAATCCATTGCAAAGAAAAGAGAAGGAAGAGGGAATTTAGAGAGTAAATGAGACTTAATCAATACATCAGCCAATGACAATGAGTGTGCTTTATTTGGAACCCCATTTGTAAAACCATATTTGTAACGCCAATAGGAAAGGTGGGCTAGTGGTGCACGCCTGTCATCTTAGTACTTGGGAGTCTCAGACAGGAGGATCGCAGGTTCGAGTTTAGACTCAGCTACTTAACAACACCCTGTTTCAAAATAAAAAATGAAAAGATAGCCAGGCGTGGTGGTGCACGCTTGTAATCCCAGCATTTGGGAGGCTGAGACTGAGACAGGGGGATTGCTGTTCACAGCCAGCCTCAGCTACTTAGTGAGGCCCTTTCTGACTCAGTGAGACACTGTTTCAAAATAAAGAAGAAAAGCCGGGCGTGGTGGCGCACACTTGTAATCCCAGCATTCGGGAGGCTGAGACTGGAGGATTGCGGTTCGAGGACAGCCTCAGCTACTACTTAGTGAGGCCCTCTGTAACTTAGTGAGACCCTGTTTCAAAATAAATAATAAAAAATAGGGCAGAGGGTGTAGCTTGGTGGTTGAATGTCCCTGGGTTCCATCCCCAGACCCACAAAAAAAAGTAAATAAATAAAATAAAAAATAAAGAAGAAAAAATAGAACTGAGAGTGTAACTTGGAGGTAGAAGGCCCCTGGGTTCCAACCCCAGTACTGCAAAAAAATAAGGAAAAAAAAAACAAAGCAAATGAACTGTGACATTAAGGAACTGTTATTAATATTTTATTAATATTTCAGGTGTGAAACGGGTATTTTGGATTTAGTGTTTTTTATTTTTTATTTTTTTGTGATACTGGGGATTGAATCCAGGGGCATTCTACCTCCAAACTATACCCATAGCTCAATTTTTTTATTCTTTATTTTGAAACAGGATCTTACTAAATTACAGAAAGCCTCACTAAGTAGCTAAGGCTGTTTTTGAACCTGCAATCCTCCTGTCTCAGCCTCCCAAGTACTGGATTACAAGCGTGCGCCGCCACGCCTGGCTCGAATTGAGCTTTTAAAGTCCTTATCTTTTATAGCAGAGGACTCAGCTGGAGAGATGGTATTTTGTCACCAGGAGCTATCTGAAAATATCTGGGAACACATTTGCTTGTCTCTGCTACAGCAGGGGTTACTAATGGCATCTTGTGGGTAGGAATCAAGGATTCTACTGAATAGCTGCAGTGCACAGGACAGCCACCCACGTCAATGAATCATCCAGTCCAAAATGACAACAGCTCAAAGATTCAAAAATGCTCTATTAGTGATACGTACTGAAATGATTATCACTGAAATGATGTGTCTAGGATTTCCTTTCAAATACTGAATATAGGAAGGGGATTTTAAAGGTATAGATGACAGAATCTAGGCCATGAATGAATAATTATTGAAGTTTGGTACCAGGTACATGAGGATTATGGTTTGTATTTTTGTGTATGCTTGAAAATGTATGTATTACAAAGTTTAAAGAAAAAGAAACAACCATGGGCCTTAATGCAGGGTGGTGCATGCCTGTAATCTCAGTACTTCGAAGTCTGAGATAGGAGGATCCCAGGTTTGAGGCCAGCCTTAGCAATTTAGTGAGACCATCAACAACTTAGCAAGGTCCTGTTTCAAAATTAAAAAAAAAATAAAAAGGGTTGGGAATGTAGCTTGGAGGTAGAATGCCCTTGGGTTCAGTTCCCAGTAACACACACACACACACACACACACACACACACACACACACACATTCCTGGTGGTCTTACTCAGTAGTAAACCTCCCCTTCGTTCAATCCTCAGCTCCATGAAAAAAATGTATATATTTAGCACAGTGAAAGTAGACTAGATGAGTAATTCTTTTTTATCTACCAGCTTTCAAAGTAATGAGTTGGTTGACATTGTAACCTTCAGAGATGACAAATAAAATGGGTTTTTCTTTGCTATTCATGATAAATTTGCATGTTTGAGCTTCTCTGAAGGGTTAGTTGAAGCTGACTCATTTTTCTTCTTGATGCTTAAATAGTCCCACCCTTGGCCAGTTGGAGCTGCCTCAAATCAATCGTTGTTGTTAAGTTTTTATTATAGGGAAAAAAATTTGGTACTGGAAATTGAACCCAGGGGCTTTCTGCCTTCAAGCTGTTACCCCAGCCCTATTTCGATTTTTACTTTGAAATGGGGTCTAAGTTCCTGAGGGCCTCACTGAGTTGCTGAAGCTGGCCATGAATCAACCTGTGATCCTCCTGTCTCAGCCTCCAAGTGCTGGGATGACAAGCATGCACCACTGTGCCTAGCCTATTATTAACAATTTTATATACAACATTAAAATAGTACAACACTAGCCAGGTATGGTGGCACACACTTGTAATCCCAGCATTTGGAAGGCTGAGACAGTAGGATCGTGGTGATATCTCTGCCACCGCCACTCCCCCACTGGGTTGGACTGCAAAAATCTCTGACCCAGGGAGACTATAAGAGCTGCGCAAGTCCCTGGGAGTGCAGTACTGGGATTTCCCCTCTAGGGGGCCGCGATTTGACTCATGGTTGTTGAGTGCGCTGATGTGTAGCTGTTGCGGACTCAGTGAACTCGCTGCTGCTGCTGCTGCTGCTGCTGCTGCTGCTGCTGCTGCTGTTGCTGCTGGCAATATGGCACCGCTGCCACACCCTCGGCCGTGAGGCTGGTGTATTTCTTCTTTGGTTTCGAGCTCTGCTCTGAGTCCATGCAGGGTGTGCTGAGCCCGGACCCTGGGAGCTTTAGACGCTCCTTGCACCAAAAAACTGCTGAATTCCACCCAGCTGTTCTGCAGCTGCTCACCTCAGCTCACTGTCCAACCCTCCTCTCTGGAACCTGGTGGGTTTTTGCATGTGTTGATCTGGAGCTGTCCGGTGAACTTGCCGCTGCCGCCGGCAGTATGGCGCTGCTGTTGCATCATCGGCCGTGAGGCCGGCATATCTCCTCTCTGGTTTTGAGCTCCGTTCTGAGTCCCCCTCCTCTCTAGAGCCTGGTGCTGCAAGGGAAGATGGCACCAGCGCGGCTCTGCAGCTCTGGCCGCGGCACTGCAGGGTGGTTTCTTTCTGGTGTCTGGTTGTTCTTCCAGCCCTGTTTTTCTCTGTCCCTTGTATTTACAGTTTTTACTTCTCTGCTGATGGTGTTTTCTGGCTATGAAAGGTGCTGATTTTTTGGTAATAGAGATCGATTGTTACCGGGACTCGTCAATGCCGCTTTTCCCTGTTGCCATCTTCCCGGAAGTCTGTACTTTATTTTTTGACTCATAGATTATTTGAAGTATGTTGTGTAATTTCCACATTTTTTGTGGTACTAAAGGTGGAACCCAGGAGCCTTCTACTTCTGAGCTATACCCCCAACCCTAGTTTAATTCTTATTTGGAAACAGGGTCTCACTAAGTAGCTGAGACTGGCTGAGAACCTGAGATCCTTCTGTCTCAGCTCCCAAGCACTGGGATTGCAAGTGTACACCACCACGACTGGCAGGCCACTTTTTTTTTTCCCAGTACTGGGGAATGGAACCCAGGGGCATTCTACCTCCGAGCTACATCCCCAACCCTATTTTTTTATTCTTTATTTTGAAACAGGGTCTCACTGAGTTGCAAAGGGCTTCACTAAGTAGTAGCTGAGGCTGGCCATGAACTGTGATCCTCCTGTCTCAGCCTCCCAATGCTGGGATCCACATCTTTGACAGTCTAAATTTCTTTCTTAGCCGGGTGTGGTGGCGCATATTTGTAATCCCAGCACTTGGGAGGCTGAGACAGGAGGATCGCACAGGTTCAAAACCAGCCTCAGCTACTTAGTGAGGCTCTCAGCAACTTAGTGATACCCTGTTTCCAAATAAAGTATGAAATAGGTCTGGGAGTACAGCCTGGTGGTAGAAAAAGGCCCTGGGTTCCACTCTCAGCAGTAAATAAATAAATAAATAAATAAATAAATAAATTTCTTTTGCCAGGCATGGTGGCTCACTCTTGTAATCCCAGCATTCGGGAGGCTGAGACAGGAGGATCATAGTTTGCGGACAGACTCAGCTACTTGGTGAGGCCCTTTGCAACTCAGTGAGACCCTGTTTCAAAATAAAGAATAGAAAATAGGGCTGGAGGTATAGCTTGGAGGTAGAATGCCCCAGGTTTCATCCCTAGTACCACAAAAAAATGAAAAAAAGAAAAAATAATAAATTTCTTTCTTTTATTCTTTCTTTCTTTCTCTCTTTCTTTCTTTCTTTCTTTCTTTCTTTCTTTCTTTCTTTCTTTCTTTCTTTCTTTCTTTCTTCTTTCTTTGCAGAACTGAGGATTGAATCCAGGAATATTCTACCTCCAAGCTCTACCCCCAGCCCTATTTTTTATTCTTTATTTTGAAACAGGGTCTCACTAAGTTGCGGAGGGCCTCACAAGTTGCTGAGGCTGTGCTCAAACCAAGATCCTCATGTCAGCCTCCCAAGTACTGGGGTTGCAAGCATGCATCACCACACCTGGCTTAATTTGCTGTTTTCTTGCTGTGACCAAAATACCCGACAGGTGCAGCTTAGAGGAAGAAAGGTTTATGGGCACATGGGTTCAGAGGTTTTAATACATGGTCAGCGGTGTGCAGAGGCAGGACAGTTTGGTGGCTTTAGGGCAAGGTGAGGATGCAAAGCCACCCTCAGTCAAGGCGGTGAGAAGCAGAGAGTCAGCAAGGAGGGTGCAGGGACATACATGGTCCCTAAGAACAGAAATCCACCCCGCTGGCCAGTCTTACCTTCGAACCAGGCTGCATTGCCAACCTAAGAGGTTTGGGGGATTTTTCTTTTTTTTTTTTTTTTTTTTTTTTTGGTGGTACTGGGTTTCCTGGAAACCCTTCTACCTCTGGGCTACACTCCCAGACCAATTTTATTTTTTTTTTAATTGGAAACAGGGTCTCTTAAGCCAGCATGGCTGCCTTTGAACCTGCTCGAACCTGCTCAATCCTCCTGTCTCTGCCTCCCAAGTGGGGATTACAAGCTTGCACCACCACGCCTGGCTTGGGGGAGGGTTTGGGGATTGAACCTAGGGGCATTGACCTCCGAGCTACACCCCCTGCCCCATTTTTTATTCTTTTTTATTTTTTGTTTATTTTTTATTTTATTTTTTTTATTGGTGCACTGTATTCATACATCATAATGGTATAAAAAAAAACTTTTGTAGACATTCATGCACACATCGCCCAGTTAGCCCCTACCTGATCCCCACCCTGTTCCCTCCCCATCCCTCCTTCCCATGCTTGGCTTAGTGGTTGACATCTAGTATTATAGCAATTTATCCAATATTAACATTGATAATCTCACATAACAGTTTCATTTGTCTGTTACCAAGCTTTTGATAACTTAAAGATAACATTTCAATATTTCTTTTTGCTTTCTTTCTTACCAGAGAATATTTTTTCTTTTTTTTTAGGTGAAACTATCACACATTTATTTATTTATTTTTCAGAGAAAATCTATCCTAATATGGAATATGGACTCTAGATACACAAAACGATCTCGAAAAAGAACAAAGCTAGAAGATGTATATTTTTTTATTTCAAATGTTATAATGCTACAAACAGGGTCTCACTTAACCGCGATCCTCTGGTCTCAGCCTCCCAAATGCGCCATCACGCCCAGCTGTGGAGGATGTTTTAAATTCAAATCATAATCCAGGCATAGTGGCACACATCTTTCATCCCAATAGTTGAGAGCTGAGACAAGAGAAATCACAGGTTCTTGGCCAGCCTCAGCAACTTAGTCAAATCCTCAGCAACTTAGCAAGACCCTGTTTCAAGAGGCACTTCCGGGAAGATGGCGACCGAGAAAAGCGGGGCTTAAGAGTCCCGCTAACAACCAATCTCCATTACCACAAAAAGAGCGCCTTTCATAGCCAGAAAACACCATCACCAGAAAAACAAAAAAAAACCACCAAGCTCCAGAGAGAAAGCGGACTGAGAACAGAGCTCAGGGCCACAGAGGAGACACACGCGCCCGAGGACGCGGCAGCAGCGCCATACTGCCGGCGGCAGCAGCGCCATACTGCCGGCGGCAGCGGCGAACTCAACGGACGGCTACAGCAAGCCAGGTGAGCCGCTGCGGAACAGCCAGGCGGGATCTTTCGGCGCAGACAGCATTTAAAGCTCCCAGTGGCTGAGCTCAGCACACGCTGCAGGGATTCAGAGCGGAAATCAAAACCAGAGAAGAAAAAATACGCCAGCCTCATGACCGAGGGCGTGGCAGAGGCGCCATATTGCCACCGGCAGCGGCAGCTGCAGTGAAATCACCGAGTCCAGTACAGCTACATCTGCGTACTCAAGAACAGTGAGTCAAATTGCGGGCCACAGAGGAGAAATCGCAGTATTGTGCCTCCTGGGACTTGACCCAGTGAGGGAGTGGTGGTGGCAGAGATATCACACCATAGGAGAACGTGCAACCTGGCACCCCCCATAGTTTAAAGCAGCCTCTATCGACTCCCTGGGTCGGAGACTCTGTGATACAACCCAGTAAAGGAGTAGTGGGGTCTGAGATAATACAGACTCGAGATCCAGAGCACCTTAAGTGAAGCCATAGGGACCCAAGGGAAGAACCCAGAGAAGGCACAAACCTCCGAAATCATGGGAAAGAGGAATAACATTGGAGTAATGAATGTGCACAACCCCACAACATCAGAACCTGATAAAACAGAAAATCAGAGATTTCTAGAAGATCAAATCAGGAAAATAACTGTAGAAATAATAGAGGTGCTTCGAAAAGAACTCAGAGAGAGCCAAAAAGAGATAAAGGATGCAATTAATGAAGTAAAGGCCTCAATTCAAAGCACAAACAACCGATTAGACCACATGGAGAACAGAATCTCGCTCTTAGAAGATGAGCAATCCAAAAATGAATGCATAGTTTCTAATCTAGAAAAAAATATCCAACAGCAGGAATCTGACATTGAAGAAATATGGGCCCATCTTACGAGAGCTAACCTAAGAATAATTGGAATAGAGGAGGGAAAAGAAAGTGATACCAAAGGGATCAACAATCTCTTCAAGGAAGTAATAGCAGAAAATTTTCCAAATATAGAGCAAGAGGTTGATACACAGATCCAGGAAACTTATAGAACTCCCTTTAGACAGGATCGGAGAAGAGGATCCCCACGCCATATAATTGTCAAAATGACCAATGTGGAAGCCAAGCAGAGAATCTTAAAGGCAACAAAAACAAAGGGCCAACTGACATTCAGAGGCAAACCAATTAGAATCACTCCAGACTTCCCAAACCAAGTCATGAGAGCCAGAAGGGCTTGGAGTAACATATTCCAAACTCTGAAAGAAAACAACTTCCAGCCAAAAATTTCCTACCCAGCAAAACTTTCTATCAAATTAGATGGAGTAATAAGAAGCTTCCATGACAAACAGAAACTGAAGGAATTTATGTCTTCAAAACCAGCGCTAGAGAAAATACTCAAAGAGATTAACTACAAAGAAGAAATAGGTAACACTCACCAGAACCAGAGAAACAAGAGTTTCCATCCAACAGACAACTAAGATTGGTTATCTGTGGAGATTCATTATTTATGTTAGTCTTTTACCTATCTCTAAGTTGTATTGCTTGCCTTTATTGTTGTTAATTTTTAGGATTTCTAGTTAGAATATTAATATACCTTCAGATATAGCATTTGGAAATATTTTATCCAATTCTATTAGTAACTTTTAACTCTGTTTACATTGTCTTTGGATATACAATATTTTCTTTTATTTTTTAGGGAGTTTGTATATTCTTCTGTTGCCTGTGCCATTGAAATCATATCCAAGAAATCACTGCCAATTTCAATGTTGTGAGGTTTTATGACCCAGATTTTCTCCTAAAAGTTTATAGTCTTAAGATTTATATTTAGGTCTTTTATCTATTTTGAGTTAATACTTGTATATGGGATTAGGTAAAGGTCCAATTTTATTCTTTTCCATGTAATTATTATTTTTCAACAATATTTAGTTAAAAGATTATTATTTCCACCACCAAATGTTCGTGGAAACCTTGTCAAAAATAACTTGACAATATAGGGAAGAATTTAGCTCTAGGCTTGTATTTAACTCCAATGGTCTATATATCTGCCTTTAGAACAGTACTACACTGTTTCAATTATTGTAGCTTTATATGGTTTGAAATCAGAAAATATATATCTGCTAGCTTTGTTCTTTTTCAAGATCGTTTTGGGTATCTAGAATTCATATTCCATATTAGGATAGATTTTTTCTGAAAAATAAATATATAAATATATGATAGTTTCACCTAAAAAAACAGAAAAAAATATGCTCTAGTAAGAAAGAAAGCAAAAAGAAATATTGAAATGCTATCTTTAAATCATCAAACGCTTGGTATCAGACAAATGAAACTGTTATGTGAGATTATCATTTTTAATTTTGGATAAATTGCTATAATACTAGATGTCAACCACTAAGCCAAGCATGGGAAGGAGGGATGGGGAGAGAATGGGTTGGGGATCGGGTGGGGGCTGACTGGGCGATGTGTGCATGTATGTCTACAAAAGTTTGTATCCCACTATGATGTATGAATACAGTGCACCAATAAAATAAAATTTAAAAAAATTAAAAAAAAAAAAAGACCCTGTTTCAAAACCAAAAAAAATAGGGCTGGGGGATGTAGCTCAGAGGTAGAATGCCCCTGGGTTTTATCCCCAATATCACAAAAAATAATAAAAATAAAAAGGCCTGGGATGTAACTCAGTGTTAATGTGTTCCTGAGTTCAATTCCCAGTGCCACAAAATAACAAAAACAACAATAATAATAATAAATTAAATTTAAAAGGTCAAGCATGGTGGTACACAACTGTAATTCCAGTACTTGCGAGGCTGAGACAGGAGGATCACAGTTTTGAGGTCAGTCTGGGCAATGTTGCAAGACTGTCTCAAAACAAAATATTTTTTTTTAAAAAAGAGAGTCAGGCATGGTGGCGCACGCTTGTAATCCCAGCATTTGGGAGGTTGAGACCGGAGGATCACGTAGGTTCAAAGCCAGCCTCAGCTACTTAGCGAGGCTCTCAGCAACTACTCAGTGAGACCCTGTTTACAAACAAAGAATAAAAAATACGGCTGGGGATGTAGCTTGGAGGTAGAATGCCCCCTGAGTTCTCTCATACTGCAAAAAAATAATAAATTAAAAATTATAAAGGGGCTTGGCATGTAGCTCAGTACTAGAGTACTTGCCTTGCATGTACGAGGCTCTAGGTTCAGTCCCCAGTACCAGAAACAAAAACAGATTCAAATATATTCTGACAAGTATTCATAATTTTCTCAGCCAACCCCTGAATCCCCAAGTGGTGTTTCTCTCCTGACTGCTGTTGACTATGCTTAGGAAGGGCACAGAGCACACACATTTTGAAGTCAGCTTCGGGATTCTTCAAACTGAAGTTGGAGAAGACTATGAAGTAAGAATCAGAACAGGAGGAAAATGCACATTTACTATAGCACGTGTATGAATACTCAGCTAACATATTTGTGCTTATCATTATTATTATCATCACTGTCATTATTAATTATTGTGCTGGGGATTGAACCAGGGGCAATCTGTCTCTAAGCCACACCGCCATCCTTATTTTATGTTTTTATTTGGATACAGGGTCTCACTAAGTTACAAAGGCTGTCCTTGGACCTGCAATCCTCCTCCCAAGTACTGGGATTACAGATGTGTGCCACCATGCCCAGCTTTGTTTATTGTTTATACATCATAGTAGTTCTTTCAGAGCCCAAAGTGAAATTATTAATGTGCCGTGACTTTTTCTTATGTCAGGTTTGGGGTTCATCAAAAGCCCTGGACAACCTGAGCGTGGTGGCGCACACTTGTAATCCCTGCGCTTGGGAGGCTGAGACAGGAGGATCACGCAGGTTCGAAGCCAGCCTCAGTTACTTAGTGAGGCTATCAGCAACGTAGTGAGACCCTGTTTCCAAATAAAATATAAAAAATTTTTGGGAGTATAGCCCGGAGGTAGAAAGGCTCTGGGGTTCCATCCCAGTACCACCAAAAAAAAAAAAAAAAAAAAAAAAGCCCTGGATATTTAAGCACATGTGAGAATGTGTGGAATAACAGTGGATCACTATCTCCGCCTCTCGAATGCTGGGATTACAAGCATGCACCACCACGCCCAGTCTACAATGGAAATATTTTGTACATCACAACAGTAGCAACAGGAATTCTAGCTGGGCCTAGTGACACATGCCCGTAATTCCAGTATTTGGAAGGCTAAGATAGTAGAATATCATGTTTGAGGCAAGCCTTAGTAACTTAGTGAGGTCCTGCTTCAAAAATAACACATCTAGCCAGGCGTGGTGGCACACACTTGTAATTCCTGTGCTTGGGAGGCTGAGACAGGAGGATCACACAGGTTCAAAGCCAGCCTCAGCTACTTAGTGAGGCTCTCAGCAACTTAGTGAGACCCTCTTTCTAATACAATATAAAAATAGGTCTGGGAGTGTAGCCCAGAGGTAGAAAGTGTACTAGTATTGGGAAGAGGTTTCAAAATGTATTAATGTATCAGTATTGGGAAAGATTTCCAATTTTGAAAATATATCTCCTGTATACTAAAAAAGCCAGTATGGGCAGGAAGGAGGGACTTGTAATTTACATTTGTAAAAGAGAAGGAAGGCTGGAGCCAGGAAAAAAGGTTTCTTTACATTTCTAAAATAAACAATTTCACACATCTTGGGGGATGAAACAAAAGTCAGAGGCCTGTGTTTGGAGACAGGATGGCTCCCCCTCCCGCCTCAAATCCGGCTAGAGAGATAGCAGAACAGGATGGGGGTAGAGATATGGGCGAGTCTATGGATCAAAGGACCTGCCCCGGACTTAGGATAAGAACTCAGCATACTGGAGTTCTGTGGTATTTTCCATTCGGATTGCCCCCCTGTGCCCATCTCCGGCACAGGGCTATAACTATATCCTGTATTTCTATCTTTTTAATAAACCTCTTTAAATCTTCAGCAACTGTCCAAGCTATGCATATTTATTCTTAGCTTAGGACAAGAATCCACAGTTTTTCTGTTTTTGTGTTTGTGTGGTTGTGGTGGGGAAATTACTTTTCCCCTCACACACCACGTGCTTTTCATCTGCAACAGAAAGCCCCTGGGTTCCATCCTCAGTACGACACACACACACAAATAACACATCTAGCCAGGCGTGGTGGTGCACGCTTGTAATCCCCGCACTTGGGAGGCTGAGCAGGAGGATCACGCAGGTTCGAAGCCAGCCTCAGCTACTTAGTGAGGCTCTCAGCAACTTAGTGAGACCCTGTTTCCAAATAAAATATAAAAAAGGTCTAGGAGTATAGCCCGGAGGTAGACACTAGCAGAAATCTATTCACTTCCCTCAATTGTGTGGTTAGAATGATCCATTTAATTTTAATATTCATTTTTGCTGGGTGTCCTGGCATATGCCTGTAACTCCAGTACTTGGGAGCCTGAGACAGGAGGGCTGCAGGTTCACAGCCAGCCTCAGCAACTTAGCAAAACGCTGTTTCCGAGTAAAAAATAAAATGAGGCTGGTAGAGTAGCTCAGAGGTAGAACACCCCTGGGTTCAGTTCTCAGTAACACACACACAATGCTCAGCCAGGCATAGTGTTGCATGCTTGTAATCCCAGTACTTGAGAGGCTAAGATAGGAGGATCATATTCAAGGCCAGCCTCAGCTACTTACCTCCAAAGATCCTCAGCAACTGCTTAGCGAGACCCTGTATTGAAATAAAAATTAAAAAGGGTGAGGGTGTAGCTAAAAGGTAGAATACCTCTGGGTTCAATCCCCAGTACCAAATAACAGTAATAATAATGATAATAATAATGATAATAATATAAAAATAATACTCAAAACATTTGAAAACAATTCAATTAGAAAAAAGTTAAAAGATATAGACATTTCACTGAAGAAGATACACAGATGGAAAACAAACACAGGAAATGACCTTCAACATCATTAGCTACTAGGGAAATACAAAGTAAAAGCACAATGAAATATCATGACACACCTGTAAGAATGCTAAAATAAACACTAGTGATAGCACCAAATGCCAAAAAGAATGAGAGAAACCGGGTTACACATACAGTGCCGCTGAGTATGGAAAGTGGTACTGAGGCACAGAAAGGGTATGGCAGTTGCTTATCAAACAAAACATTTGCATACCATACAATGCAACAACTGCAAACCTGGGCACTTAGCCTAGAGAAATGAAAATTTATGTTCACAGAAAAACCTGTACTTGAATATTCATACAGCTTTCTTCATAATAGTCAAAAATTGGAAACAGCCCAGATGTCCTCCAACATTTGAATAGTTAAACAAACTGATACATTCATAGTATGGAACACCACTTGAGAATACAGAGAAACAATCTATTGCTACATGCAGCAACACGGATTAA
Organism: Muscardinus avellanarius; assembly: GCF_963383645.1. Lineage (NCBI taxonomy): Eukaryota > Metazoa > Chordata > Mammalia > Rodentia > Gliridae > Muscardinus > Muscardinus avellanarius. The sequence goes on from NC_137792.1 coordinate 45,765,026, forward strand.
TCACTGGCAAATTATGCTAAGCGCCAAAAGCCATTCTGAAAAGATTATATACTGTATGATTCCATTTGTACAACACTTTCAAAATGAAACATTTTCCGAATAGCAGATTAGTGGTTGCCAGAGGTTAAGGACCAAGAGAGGGGGATGGAGTCTTATAACACAAATGTATAATATATGTGACAAAATAGTTTTTAAAAAGAGGGACAGAAATGTAAATATTTTGGATCAGAATTTCCAATAGTATAGTTATAAAAGGGTGACAGCCGGGCATGGTGACTCAAGCTTCTAATCGGAGTACCTGGGAGGCTGAGACAGGAGGATAACATGTTCTCAGCCAGCCTCAGCTACTTAGTGAGGTCCTCTGCAACTTAGTGAGACCCTGTTTCCAAATAAAGAATAAAAAATATGGCAGGGCTATAGCTTGGAGCTAAAATGCCACTGGGTTCAATCCTCAGTACCGCAAATAAACAAACAAACAAATAAATAAATAAGTGACATGAGAGCCGGGCATGGTGGAGCACACTTGTAATCCCAGTACTTGAGAGGCTAAGAAACGATGGTTGCAGGTTCGCAAGCCAGCCTCAGCTACTTAGTGAGGCCCTCTGCAACTTAGTGAGACTCTGTTTCAAAATAAAGAATAAAAAATAGGGCTGGAGGTGTAGCTGGGAGGTAGAATGCTTCTGGGTTTAATACCCAGTAACACACACACACACACACACACACACACACACACACACACACACAGTGGGAAAATGACATGAAGGAATCCATGATGATGAATTTTCTCACTATCTTGACTGTGCTGGACACAGGATCCAACATACATAACAAAGCTGAACACACACACACACACACACAAGTGCATATAAAAACAGGTGAAATTGAAATGAAGTAGAAGGAATGGATTAACGTCAGTTTCTCTAGTGTGCCATCATACTATAGATATGAAAAAATGGTATCATTGACAAAACCTGGGTGAAGGGCATACAGGACATATTTTATTGCTTCTTACAATTGCATATAAATCTATAGTAATATGGAAATTGAAAATATGTTACAGAGCAAAAATTAAAGGATGTAAAATCATAGATACATCATTAAAATAGTAACCATAAGTGATTTAGAATGGCTATAATTTAAGACCAAAATATTACTAGAGATAAAGAGGGTATTTCATAATGGTACAACTAAGTTGGTTTTGATAGAGCACACCTGCAATCCCAATACTTGGAAGGCTGATAAAGAAAGATCATAGGTTTGAGGCCAGCCTCAGAATCTAAGCAAGACTCCGTTTCAAAACAAAATATTAAAAGGGCTGTGGGTGTGGCATAATGGTCCTGAGTTCAGTCCTCAGTACCACAAAAAAGTCACTAGTGACAAAAAGTGGTTCAAGATGTAATAGGGACAAACAATTGCCTAAAGTAGGTCAAGGGGACAAAGTAGAATGAAGGGATCATGAGCATGTAAAAGCCTACCTAGAAAGGAACAGATCCCTGTTCTTATTTCTTGGTACCCATACATCTTCTACTTTGTGGCATATACTCCAAAGAGCTTCAAAATAGGTGGGTGAAGCAAAAACTAATTCGTCTCAGTCTACATTTTCACTGCTATAATTCAAGACACCTGACCGCATAACTTAGTGGAAGGAAGATTAATTTGCTTACAGTTCTAGAGATTTCAGAGTTCAGTCCATGCCAGACTGGGTCTGTGGAGCTCAGAAAATGGCAGCAGGATACAGAAGGAGGGAGGAACCAAGAAATCCATCATGGGTCCAGAAACAAGAAAAAGAACAATAGGAAGAGGGGCCTTATATAATTTCCAAGGCCACACCACTAGACACCCCTCCTCTACCAAGCCCCACCTCAAACATGGCTGCGTTATTTCTGTGAGGGCTAGGGGGACATTCTAAATCCAAACCACAACAGAACTGAAAGGAAAACAGAAAAATCCATCATTATAGGCAGAGAATTTAATATTCCCTTCTCAACAATTAATAGTACAACAATATAAATTCACCAAAGATATAGAACTCAACAATATCATTGACAAAAAGTATATAATTGACATTTGTTAAACACTCCATGCAAAAACAGAAGGAAACACATTTTTTAAGCATTCACAGAAAAATATATCAGGGGAGAACATATCCTGGGCAATATAAGCCTCAATAAATTTAAAATACTTGAAACCATACATATGTACAGTTATCTATTTCACCATGGCTGAGTGTTTGTAGTTTGTGCATTTCAACTAATTGGTATATTTCTATGAAATATTCTTATATTTCTATTAAGTTGTCAGGTTAACAAGAGTAAATTTGTTTGCACTATTCTCCTATTATCTTCATAATGGTTGCTAGATTTATTAGTTTTCTCCAGAGAAATAGATAATAAGTATGTGTATACATAGACTTATTTTAAGGAAATGGCTTGTGTAATTATGAAAGCTGGTAAGTACAGTAGATCAGTAGTCTGGAGACCCAGATATGATACAAGGCTTCCAAATTTGAAAGTCATCAGATCTAGAATTCCCTTTTGTTTGCGGATGATAGACTTTCTTTCTATTCACGTCTTCCACTGACTGGATGATGGCCAGCCACATTATTGAAGGCAATATGCATTATTCCAAGTTCACTGATTTAATTGGTAATCTCATCAAGCATGGTGGCACATGCCTGTAACCCCATATTTGGGAGGCTAAGACAGGAGGATCATAGGTGTTTGTGGGCTGCCTCACAAATTAGTGAGACCCTTTTTCAAAATAAATGTTAAAAACAGGGCTGGGGGTGTAGCTTAGGGGTAGAATGCCCCTGGGATCCATCCCCAGTACCGAAAAAAAAGTAGAAAACAAAACTAGCTCTATTTTCAGGGCATATGATCCTGAACATAGAAAATCCCAAGGAATGCACACACACACACACACACACACACACACACACACACACTCCTTTTAAATCTAATCCAACTAGTCAAGCAAGTTTGGAGGAACAAAGTTCAAAAGGAGAAGAGAAAAAATTTGATACTGAAATGTATTCAAAGAAACAATGGCTGAATACTTCCTGAATTTTGCAAAAGAAATAGATCCACGGAATTTAAGAGCAAACCCCAAAGAAATCAACAGTAAGATACATTTGAATTTCTTTTCCTAAATTTTTATTGGTGTATTGTAACTGTACATGACAGTGCCATTCATAGTGATATATTTGAAACTCACAGCTGGAGCCGAGTGTGGTGGTGCACGCTCATAATTCCAGTAATTGGGAGGCTGAGACACTTGGAACACTGGTTCTCAACCAGCCTCAGCTACTTAGTGAGGCCCTCTGCAACTTAGTGAGATCTGTTTCAAAATAAAGAATAATAAAAAAAAAAATAGGGCTCGGGGTGTAGCTCGGAGGTAGAATGCCTCTGGGTTCAATCCCAGTGTTCAAAAAAAAAAAAAAAAATCACAGCTGAACATAGTGGCACACCCCTGTAATTCCAGTACTTGAGAGGCTGAGACAGTAGGATTGCAGGTTTGAGGCCAGACTCGACAATTTAGCAAGATGCTGGGCGTGATGGCGCATGCTTTTAATCCCAGCATTAAGGAGGCTGAGACAGGAGGATTGCAGTTCGCGGCCAGCCTCAGCTACTTAGTGAGGCCCTCCACAACTTAGTGAGACCCTGTTTCAAAATAAAGAATAAAAAGATAAGGCTGGAGGTGTAGCTTGAAGGTAGAATGCCCTTGGGTTCCATCCTCAGTACCTCAAAAAAAAAAAAAAAGAATAAGAGATACAAAATTAACTTTATTAATTTGACAGCCAATGAGAGATGGATCAATTGTCAAAAACCACAAACTTAACCAGGCATGGTGACGCACACTTGTAATCCCCGCGCTTGGGAGTCTGAGACAGGAGGATCATGCAGGTTCGAAGCCAGCCTCAGCTACTTAGTGAGGCTTTCAGCAACTTAGTGAGACCCTGTTTCCAAATAAAATAAAATAGGCCTGGGAGGATAGCCCAGAGGTAGAAAACAAAACAAACAAAAAACCCCACAAACTTCCAAAAGAAGCAAAGAAAAAAATATAAAACCTGAATGTACACATAACCATTAAAGAAAAAATATGCATAAATATCTCCCCCACCATAGAAAACTCCAGCACCAGATGTTTTGTACTAGATCATTTTACCAAACATTCAATTTTATACAAAAATGGAAGAAGAGGATGCACTCCCCAACCCATTTATGAAGGGAAAATTACACTGACAGTAAATAAAACAAAGGTAATATACAAAAAACAAACAAACAAACACAGGCTGACATTTCTCCTAAATATAGTCAGGAAACCTGAAAAAATAAGTAAAGGGAATTCAACAATGTATAAAAAGTAACATGGCAGAAACAAGATTTGCTAGGCATGTGGTGGCACAAACCTGTTTTAATCCCAGCACTTGGGAGGTTGAGACAGGAGGATCACAGGTTGGATGCCAGCCTCAGCAACTTAGTGAGACCTTATTTCCAATGAGAAATAAAAAGGATTGGGGTGTAGCTGAGAAGTAGAACATCCTGGGGTAAATCCCCAGTCTCTCACACACAAAATCAGTCAATGCAATCCAATGTATTAACAGGATAATAAAGCAAAATAAGCCAGGCGTGGTGGCGCATACTTGTAATCCCAGCATTCGGGAGGCTGAGACCGGAGGATCGCGGTTCACGGACAGCCTGAGCTACTTAGTGAGGCCCTCTGCAACTCAGTGAGACCCTGATTCAAAATAAAGAATAAAAAATAGGGCAGGGGGTGTAGCTTGGAGCTAGAGTGCCCCTGGATTCCATTCCCAGTACCACAAAAAAAGGAAAATATATCATTTTTGGTTTGTCTTCTTCATTTTGTTAATGTGCTAGAATGACAAAGGATTTCACAAAATTCAATGCCCTTTTATGATTACATGAAGAAAAAACTCTTCCTACCTTAGTAATATACCATGTTTCTAGCAGCACAATTCGCAATAACCAAAGTATGGAACCAGCCTCATTCATCAACAGATGAATGAGATATATACAAAATGAGATATATCTACACAATGGAATTTTTCTCAGCCACAGCGAAGATAAACTATGTCATTTGCAGAAAAATGGATGTAACTAGAGAACATTATGGTAAATGGGATCAGCCAGGCTCAGAACACCAAGGATCGTATGTTTTCTTTCATATGTGGAATCTAGAAAGAAAATAGAAAACAAGGGGAACTTCAGATAAGCGAGGAGAAAGACCACCAGAAGGGTGGAAGGAGATTGGGGCAGACGGGTGTGGAGGGGAAAACTACTGCTGTGTCCATATATAAAGTATCGCTACCAGCCCTACTAACACATACCGGTGGAGGAGGGAGGGAGGGAGCAGGGTGGGGTCCAGGGAAGCACAGAAAGTGCTGTGCGCAAGTAGGTTTCTACCCCTCTGAACCTCACTGTGATGTGTAATTACAATGCACCAGAAAAAATGTGACACCCTTCCAGGCGTGGTGGGGCACGCTTGTAATCCCGGCATTTGGGAGGCTGAGACAGGGGAATTGTGGTTCGCGGACAGCCTCAGCTACTACTTAGTGAGGCCCTTTGCAACTCAGCGAGACCCTGCTTCAAAATAAGGAATACAAAAATAGGGCTGAGGGTGTAGCTGGAAGGTAGAATGCCCCTGGGTTCCAGTCCAAGTACCACACACATACACACACACACACACACACACACACACACACACACACGGCTGGGGGTGTGGCTTAAAGATAGAATGCCCCTGGGATTCATCCCCAGTACTGCAAAGAAAGAAAGAAAAAAGAAAGGAGAGAGAAAGAAAGGGAGAAAGGAAGAGAGAAAGGAAAAAAGAATTAAAATATTAAAATATGTGAAAACCTAAATTAAACTATAATGCATATACTGAAAGACCTTAAGATTGAGAGATAGGAGACCTATATTATATTGTGCCAATATAATTTGATAAAAATGGGAACAGAGCCAGGAGTGGTGGCTGGTACACACTTGTAATCCCTGTGCTTGGGAGGCTGAGACAGGAGGATTGCTCAGGTTCGAAGCCAGCCTCAGCTACTTGGTAAGGCTCTCAGCAACTTAGACCGTTTCCAAACGAAATATAAAATAGGTCTGGGAGTGTAGCCTGGGGGTACAAAGCCTGTGGGTTCAACCTTCAGTACCACAAAAAAAAGAAAGAAAAAAATGGGAACAGAGGGAACCTCACTGAAAGGAACATCTTCAAAGAAAAACTCCACAGTTGACATTATGCTTAATGGTCCAAGACTGAATGGGCTCCCTCTAGACAGAACAAGTCAAGGGTGTCTGTTCTCGTCACAGTACATGGTGATTAAGCAGGGCAATGAGAAAGAAAATTAATAGGAATTAGAAAGGAAGAAACAATTTTTTTGGTTGAGAGCACGATTATGTAGGAAATGAAAGAATCTACTAAAAACCTTCTAGACTAATGAGTTCAGCAAAGTCATACAGTTCAAGATCAACACCCCCAAATCGCCTGCATTTCTATATGCTGTCCATGTACAAATGGAAAATGAGCTTTTAAAATCTAATACTGAGTCAGATGTGGTGGCGCACGCTTGTAATTCCCGCGCTTGGGAGGCAGAGACAGGAGGATCGCGCAGGTTCGAAGCCAGCCGTGCTGGCTTAAGAGACCCTGTTTCCAAATAAAAATATAAAATAGGCCTTGGAGTGTAGCCTGGAGGTAGAAGGGTTTCCAGGAACCCCAGTGCCACACACACACACACACACACACACACACACACACACACACACAAAATGTAATACTGAGCTTGTAATCCCAGTATTCGGAGGCTGAGACCGGAGGATCGTGGTTCGCAGACAGCTTCAGCTACTTAGTGAGGCCCTTTGCAATTCAGTGAGACCCTGTTTCAAAATAAATAATAAAAAATAGGGCAGGGGGTGTAGCTCGGAGGTCAAATGCCCCTGGGTTCCATCCCAGTACTGTTAAAAAATGTAATACTGAGGCAGGACTCCCAGCTTTGTCCTTAAAACTATTTTTGGTTAAAAGCAAAATGAAAAGAATAAAGCTTCTTCACAGTTTCCCCCTCAGATGTAAGCAAACAGGCAGTTTGAAAGGTAAGACAGCACAAGGCTCACCCAGACATAACAAGGCAGTCACCCTGGACAGCTCAGGGCACGACCCAGCACAGGCTCTCTCACACAGAAACAGAGCGCGATGAAAGGAAAACAATACGACTAATATCATGACTAATCACTTGGTCTGCTTCTGTCTTCATGCTTACATGAGGACAAGCACGTCTCATTCATACCCCTCCCCTCCCAACATTAGGTGACAACATACATAAAAGAGCTTGTAGCCGGGCGTGGTGGCGCACGCTTGTAGTCCCAGCATTCGGGAGGCTGAGGCCAGAGGATCGCGGTTCGCGGCCAGCCTCAGCTACTTAGTGAGGCCCTCTGCAACTCAATGAGACCCTGTTTCAAAATAAAGAATAAAAAATAGGGCTGAGGGTATAGCTCGGAGGTAGAATGTCCCTGGATTCCATCCCCAGTACTGCAAAATAAATAAATAAAATAAAATAAAATGGAATAAGACAGCTTGTATGCTCAGTGATCAGGGCTCGGACCCAAAGCCCTGAATGTCGAACCTTCTCTAGTAAATAAAGAAACCTGCTTCCAACTCCCATCTCTGTCTCCTGACTTTGGGGACCTAGTTTTCCCGCAACAATACTATGTACAATTTGCAGTTGCTCCAAAGGAAAGGAAGCGTTATGTAGAGATCTAATAAAAACTGAACAGGCCAGTCATGGTGGCCCACTCCAGGAATCCCAGTGTTTGGGAGGCCGAGACAGGAGAATCACAGGTTCAAGGCCAGTCTCAGCAACCTAGTGAGATCCTGTTTTACAATAAAAATTAAAAAGTGCTGGAGATGTAGCTCTTTTTTCAAAAAATCTGATCTTTGATAAAGTGTTAGGTCAAACGCATCCACACAACTAATTTTTCGCTGTGTGCAAAGTAGAGTCTTGTATGGACCAAATGGGTATTATCAAGCACTATATTCTCTTTTCACATAAAGCTAGCCTTGGGAATATCAGTTCCACATCCAGATCATGTAGAATTCCAAAAACCTAAGAAATTATTGTCATGCCCTGGGAAAATCACCTCGAAAAGAGACCTATAATTATTACTTTTTTTTTTTTTGGTGGTACTGGGGTTCCTGGAAACCCTTCTACCTCCGGGCTACACTCCCAGACACCTATTTTTTATATTTTTACTTGGAAACAGAGTCTCTTAAGCCAGCGCAGCTGGCTTTGAACCTGCGCGGTCCTCCTGTCTCCGCCTCCCAAGCGCAGTGATTACAAGCGTGTGTCACCACGCCCGGCAGAGACCTATAATTCTGATTGGTTGTTTTATGTGAAAATATTTTTGCCCTGGTAATAATGCTACAATTAACATGTTACTAAAGGATTGAAATGTTTTTTGAAATGTTATTTTATCAAACCACAAGTCAAACATTGCCACTTTTATGCCCCTCCGTATCAATGACTTTACTGATATATATATAATTTGCAGTGCTGAAGATGGAGCCTGGGGCCTCGTGCATGCCAGACAAGCACTTCATGACACTACATCCGCAGCACTCAGGAACATTTCTTTGTTTGTTTACTTGCTTGCTTGTTTGGCTAGTTTCTGGTTGGGTTTTGCTAGTGGGGATTGTGCCAGTAGGGCATTCTACTAACAAGCAGCACCCTAGTCCTTTTTACTTTTTGTTTTGAAACAGGCTCTTGCTATGTTGGAGACAGGCCTCCAACCTGCGATCTTCCTGTCTCAGCCTCCAAAGTACTGGGATTACAGGCATGAATCATTATGCCCTGCTCCTCAGTAACTTTTAACTCAATGATTCCCCATTTCTTTGTAAAAGTTCTCATTTAACAAACAAAATAAACCCCTTTATTATAAGATGGAAAACTATAGCAATGGGAATAAACAACTGTAGAAGAACTAGGATAAACCTCACAAAAATAAATCTGAAGCCGGGCGTGGTGGCACAGCTTGTAATTTCAGTACTTGGAAGGCTGAGACAGGAGCCTAGGAAACATTCTAGTATCCTTGGGTCCTCTGACAATCATGCTATGTTAGTGCCATCAAAAAAAGTTGGAGGATGGCCAGGCGTGATGGTGCACGCTTGTAATCCCAGCATTCGGGAGGCTGAGACTGGAGGATCGCGGTTCGCGGACAGCCTCAGCTACTTAGTGAGGCCCTCTGCAACTCAGTGAGACCCGGTTTCAAAATAAAGAATAAAATATAGGGCAGGGGGTGTATCTCGGAGGTCAAATGCCCCTGAGTTCCATCCCCAGACTACCACCCCCCACACACACACACACAAAGGACTGAGTTATTGCTTGGAGGTAGAATGCCTGTGGGTTCCATCCCTAGTACCATCTATATAATATTTTATATTTTATGTTTACTATTTTTATATCTTTGCTATATGTGTGTTTGTTTAACCAAGCTTCTCCTTAGCAAGTCTGGCTTGCCCAGCTGTGCCCTCGCACTTCAGGATTGACCGGAGCATGAAGGTGGCTGACCGCGGGGCTTGTGTGACTGCATCAGGATTTCCAGAGAGAGTGGGACTCAGTCAGGCTGCTTCCGTTCATACACAAGCCTCTGTTCTCAAGGCTTGGAGTTTTTCTGGTGACACAAGTCCCTTGCAGTGGCATGTCCATTTTGATTTTGTTTGTACACCAATGTCAGAGATTGCTAACCAGGAGGCCAGGCGTGGTGGTGCACGCTTGTAATCCCCGCGCTTGGGAGGCTGAGACAGGAGGATTGCGCAGGTTCGAAGCCAGCCTCAGCTACTTAGTGAGGCTCTCGGCAACTTAGTGAGACCCTGTTTCCAAATAAAGTATAAAATAGGTCTGGGAGTATAGTCCGGAGGTAGAAAGCCCCTGAGTTCCACCCCAAGTACCACCGAGAGAGAGAGAGAGAGAGAGAGAGAGAGAGAGAGAGAGAGAGATTGCTCCACTGTCTTTAACATTCTCATTTGGGCGGAATCCATTTATGCAGTTTTTTACTCTTTATTTTGTAGGTGTCCTTTTTCTTTGTATTATTTTTTATTTCCAAACAGTGCCTCTGCAAGTTATTGTGTGCTGGCCTCGAACCTGCCATCCTCCCACCCCAACTTCCAGAGATCAGAGGCGTGCGCCGCCACAGCCGGCAGGCGCCCCTTCTGTCTCAAAAGTCCAGTCAGCACAGTGATTGCTTGCAAAATAGATCGGATTTTTGGAAACAGGGTGTCACTAAGAGCCTCACTAAGTAGCTGAGGCTGGCTTCAAACCTGTGCGTTCTTCCTGTCTCAGCCTCCCAAGCGCGGGGATTACAAGCGTGCGCCACCACGCCCGGCTTGTCAATCGTTTTATTTTGGAATAAATCTAGATTCACAGGTGCAGATCTGATTTTGAGTCTCAGCTCTGCCACTTGCCAGCGGTGTCCTTGGCAAGTCATCGAATGCATGGAAGCTAAAGCTGGACCTTGTAACGTCCCCACCGCTTCCCTACACCCAGCTCCCAGGATTGGCAGCAAAGACCCATCCACAGCAGTGCTCCACCTATGTCTCTGTCTGCTTCACAGCCTGGGCCCAGGGAGTCGTCAGGCTCAGCGATTCCTGAGCCGGGCAACACCGCTGTATCCACCGGCAGCACAAGGGCGCTGAGTTGCCGAGGTCAAGCGTGCATGTCCTGGATTTGGAGCCTTTCCATAGTGTGCGACAGAATTCGGAGTCTTAGCCAGGCGTGGTGGCGCACACTTGTAATTCCGGCATTTGGGAGGCTTAGACCGGAGGATCGCGGTTCGCGGACAGCCTCAGCTACTTAGTGAGGCCCTTTGCAACCCAGGGAGACCCAGTTTCAAAATAAAAAAATAAAAAAATCGGGCTGGGGAATGTAGCTCTGAGGTAGAATGCCCCTGGGTTCCATCCCGAGTACTGAAAAAAAAAAAAAACATTCTGAGTCTTAGCGGCTATTATCCTTTGGTCAGGACTATCTTGAAAACCTGGTGGCCCAGATAATCTCTCTCTCTCTTCCCTTCCCTTGCCTTCCTTCCTTCCCTCCTCCTGCCTTTCCTCCCTCTTTCTGTCTCTCCACTTCTCTTCTTGCTTATTCCTTCCTTCCTTTGTACTAGGACTTGAACACAGGGCCATGCTACCACCAAGCTAAACCTCCAGCCCTGTGTCCCTTCCTTCCTTCCTTCCTTCCTTCCTTCCTTCCTTCCTTCCTTCCTTCCTTCCTTATTTTCTTCTTTATCTCTTTCTTTCTTCTTTCTTTCTTTCTTTCTTTCTTTCTTTCTTTCTTTCTTCTTTCTATTCTTTGGTGGCACTGGGGGTGGAATCCAGGGGCTTTTCTACCTCCAGGCTATACTCCCAGACCTATTTTTCATACTTTATTTGGAAACAGGGTCTCACTAAGTTGCTGAGAGCCTCACTAAGTAGCTGAGGCTGGCTTCGAACCTGTGTGATCCTCCTGTCTCAGCCTCCCAAATGCGGGGATTACAAGCGTATGCCACCATGCCCGGCTACCCCTACTTTCTTTATTTATTCTGTGGTACTGAAGATTGAACCCAGGGGCATTCTACCTCCAAGCTACACCCTCAGCGCTTTTTTTTTAAATTTATTTTGAAATAGGGCCTCCCAAGGTTGCTGAGGCCAGCCTTAAACTGTGAGCCTCCTGTCTCAGCCTCCCAAGTACTTGGATTACAGGCATGCATCACCATGCCCAGCTTATTTTTTCTTTTGAAACGGGGTCTCACTGAATTCCTGAGGGTTGGCTTAATTGTTGAGGCTGGCCTTGAACCTGCAATCCTCCAGTCTCTGCCTCCCAAGTACTAGGATTTTAGGTGTGTGCCACCACTCCCAGCCAGACTAAAGCTTTCTGTCCTTACAACTTAATACGCTGTTTTTTTTGTGTGTGTGTGTGTGTGGGTTTTTTTTTTTTTATTTTTTTGGTGGTGCGGGGGATGGAACCCAGGGGCATTCTATTTCCAAGTAACACCCCCAGCCCTCTTTTTTATTCTTTATTTTGAAACAGGGTCTCACTGAGTTGCAGAGGGCCTCACTAAATAGCTGAGGCTGGCCACAAACTGTGATCCTCCCAAATGCATTCTCAGTATCTGAGAGTACTGATTATCCAGTAAAAATATCCAGTGGATTACCATGCCTGTAATCCTGGTATTCGAAAGGCTGAGACAGAAGGAAGGATCACAGGCTCGAGGTCAGCCTCAGCAACGTGACAAGACCCTCTTTCTTTCTTTCTTTCTTTCTTTCTTTTCTTCTTCTTCTTTTTTTTTTTTTTGGTACTAGGGATTGAACCTTGAGTCATTCTACCTCTGAGCTACATCCTTAGCCCCATTTTTTATTCTTCATTTTGGAACAGGGTCTCACTTAATTGCAGAGGGCCTCTCTAAATAGCTGAAGCTGGCCATGAACCTGTGATCCTTTGGTCTTAGCCTCCCAAGCACTGGGATTACAAGCATTTGCCACCATGCCTGGCAAGACCCTGTTTCAGAATAAAAAAATAAAATAGGGCTAGGGTGGAGCTCAGATTTTTTTTTTTTTGTAGTACTGGGGGTGGAACTCAGGGGCATTCTACCTCTGAGCTATACTCCCAGCCTCAGCCCTATTTTTATTCTATATTTTGAAACAGGGTCTCACTGAGTCGCAAAGGGCCTCACTAAGTAGCTGAGGCTGTCTGCTGGGATTATAAGCGTGTGATACCATGCTGGGCTTTGGAACTCAGATTTAAAATACCCCTGGCCTCAATCCTCAGTAATAATAAGTAAGTAAATAAATAAGTAAATAAGTAAATAAATAAGTTAAATAGATAAATTATTGATTATCATGGGAAGGGACTGGGGTGGGAGCAGGGCTAGGGGAAGTTCACTACGTGCTGTGTGCATGTATGTGCCTAACTCTATATTATTATATAAGATTACAATGTTCCAAAATTTTATTTATTTATTTATTGGTACTGGGGGGTTGAACCTAGGGGCAGTCTACCTCCAAGCTATACCCCGAGACCTATTTTATTTTTTATTTTGAAGCAGGGTCTCACTAAGTTGCAGAGGGCTTTACTAAGTAGCTGAGGTTGGCTGCGAATCTGAGATCCTCCTGTCTCAACCTCACAAGTATTGGGATTGAAGGCAAGTAACAATAAAGCCAGGTGTGGTGGCACACGCTTGTAATCCCAGTACTTGGGAGGCTGAGACAAGAGGTTTGCAGGTTCAAAGCCACTTTGTGAGGCTCTCAGCAACCTGGTGAAAGCATATTTCCAAATAAGAAATAAAATCAAGGTGGTAGGTGTAATACCTCTGGGTTCAATCCCCAGTACCAAAACAATAAATAAATACAGGATAAAAAAATAAAAATACTGATTATCCACCTGTGGCTGCTATGTTTTCAACATTCCCCACTATATAGTCTATAGGCTTCATTTTGTGAGGACTGAAATACCCTTCAGTGTACTGCAGGAATAGCCTGTGTAACACTGCCCTCACTCCTAAGCTATTTGCACAATTCTCAATTTATTTCGCTGTGGTTTGGACAACCAGTCTGCTAAGGGTCCTGCTGTTAAGGTCATCAGTGACCAAAAAGTTACTAAGCTCAATGACCACTTTTTAAAAACAATGTATTGGTACACTGTGGTTATACATTGAAGTGTGATTCGGATATGCATATAATATCTCTGGGTGTTGTTGCCACCTGATCCTATTCTTGTGTGTGGTACTGGGGTTGCTGGAAGCCCTTCTACCTCCGGGCTACACTCCCAGACCTATTTTTACTTTTTTTTTAAATTTGGAAACAGGGTCTCCTAAGCCAGCGAGTGCGGCTGGCTTTGAACCTGCGCGATCCTCCTGTCTCTGCCTCCCAAGCGCGGGGATGACAAGCGTGCGCCACCACTTCTGGCTCACCTGATCCCATTCTGCTAATCAGGAATGAGCACTTTTTAATCTGCCATCTCACTGATCCCTCAACAGATTTTGGCACACACTCACTCACTCTTGTGGTGAACATGAATGTCGGCCATGGTGGTGCACACCTGAAACCCCTGTACTTAGGCTGAGATAAGAGGATCACAGGTTGGAGGCTGGCCTCAGCAAGTTAGCAGGATGCTGTTTCAAAATGAAAAGAGCCGGGGGGTGCATATCAAAGGTAGAATAATTCCCTTGGGTTCAATCCGTAGTACACACACACACACACACACACACACACACACACACACACACACACGATCACCTAACCTTTATGACATATTCCTATCACTTTTGGTAGAAACCTCTGCAGTACCAATGTTAACTATGAAAATGGAACATATTTCTCCTAATCCTCTTTTCGTTTTCATTTTATTATTCCTCAGCAATCTCACATGCATGTATGAATCCAAGAAACCTGTGCGCGCTGATGAAAAATGCTCATTATACGAAATTCGAGTAATACAGGAAATTTCGTACAAAGAAGACAGGAGAAAATTGCCTTAAAATGCCACACTGCGAGAGAGACGTCATTAGCGCTCGCGGAACATTTCAGACATCTCCCGGTGCATAAGAAAATACTGTTACTGCGTTCTTCTCTGGGAGGACGCGCCACCGGGCAATTTTCTCGCGTCTCTAGGGCCGCGTTTCCCTTCAGATCTGGATTCCGACCTGTCTGCAGATCATGTTCTTGTTTGCCTTTTCCCTTTGCTGTGTTTCCATGATAGCCGATTTCTCCTCCACTTGCCCCTCCTCGAAAGGAAAGGCCTGCTCAGCGACGCGGGCGCGGTGGGTGAATTCTGCCGCCCGGCCGGGGAGCCCAGGCCGCTGGGGACCCCAGGATGGGGGATGGCGGAGGGCGGGTGGCGGGCTGCAGCGCAGGGCTGCAGAGGGGCGGGGCTGAGCGGCCCGGGTTCCCAGGCCCGGCGTGAGGGGAAGCGCCCTCCTGGCTTCCCTGGGGCTGCTCTGCCTACCTGGCCTCTCCCTCTGGTGCCTCCTGTTAGGCATTGCGGGAGGAGAACTGTCCCTAGTCTTGGCCATTCCTACACCACCCACCCAGTTGTCTATGCGAAATACCCAGAATTGTTTTCTGGATTCTTCTCTCGCCACATCTCAACACTCTGTCAACAAACAAACAAACAAACAAACAAAAACATACATTCTTTCTTTTAAATATCTCGGAGATCTGTCCGTATCTGCCGTCAGTAATCCAACCTACCGACAAAAGACCTTACCACATCTCTTCTGGCGCACCTCCAATACATTATTTATGTATTTGTTTATTTATTTATTTATTTATTTCGTGTGTGTGATATTGGAGATTGAACTCGGGGCATTCTACATCTGAGTTACACTTGTAGCCCTTTTTATTTTTTTTTTTAATTTGAAACAAGGTCTCACTGAGTTGCTGAGGTTGTCTTCCTTTTTTTTTTTTTTTTGGTGGTACTGGGGTTCCTGGAAGCCCTTCTACCTCCGGGCTATACTCCCAGACCTATTTTTATACTTTTTTATTTGGAAACAGGGTCTCTTAAGCCAGAGCTCGCGGCCGGCTTTGAACCTGTGTGGTCCTCCTGTCTCTGCCTCCCGAGCATGGGGATTACAAGGGTGCGCCACCACGCCCAGCTTTATTCTTTATTTTGAAACAAGGTCTCATTGAATTGTAAGGGGCCTCACTAAGTAGCTGAGGCTGTCTGCAAACCACAATCCTCCTGTCTCTGCGAGGATTACAAGCGTGCACCACCACACCCGGCCTGAGATCCTGTTTTGAAACAAATATAAAAAGAGCTTGGAGGGAGGGAGAGGGAATGGGATGGGGGTTGGGGAAGAGCTCGATGAGTGATGTGTTCATGTATGGCTCTACCATCTTGTACCCCATTAAGATGGATGACTACAATGCACAGAGAAGAGAAGAGAAGAGAAAAGAGAAGACAAGAGAAGAGCTTGGAGTATTGCTCAGAGGTAGAATGCCCCTAGGTTCAATACCCAGCACCACACATACACACACATACACACATGCAAAAGGGATGGGGATGTAGCTCAAAGGTAGAATGTCCCTGGGTTCAATCCTCTGTACCAAGGAAAATAAACACAAAAATTCTGCAGTCCCGGTAGTGTGGGCCTTCCCACCCACTCGAGGAGGTGAAGTCTGCGCTGCAGGAGGTCACTGTGAGGGCCTCCCTTTCCCCGCAGGAGCTGCCAGTCAAGCCAACGCTGGTTCCCCGCAGGATTCACACTCACAACCCATCCTGATCTCCACACCTGCAGCCCTTCCCACCACACGGGAAGTCAGGGAGCAGGTGCAGATGGAAGAGGGGAATCTACCATCCTCCTGTCTAATCCTCCCAAGTATCGGAATTACAATTGTGTTCCACCATGCATGGTTCATAGACCCAATTTGTGTGTGTGTGTGTGGTATTGGGGATTGAACCCAGGGGCATTCTACCTCCGAGCAATGCCCTAGCCCATGTTTTATTCTTTATTTTGAAACAGGGTCTAAGTAGCAGAGGGCCTCACTAAGTAGCTGAGGCTGGCTGGGAACCTGGGATCCTTCTGTCTCAGCCTCCCAAGTAATAAGATTACAAATGTGTGCCACCACACCTGGCATATTTTTTTAGTACTGAGAGTGGAACCCAGGGGCCTTCTGCTTCTCGGCTATACCCCCAACCATATTTTATTTTATTTACTTATTTATTTTGCAACAGGGTCTCACTAAGTTCCTGCAGGTCTAAGTTGCTGGAGCTGGTAGTGGTACTGGGGATTAAACATAGGGACATTCTACCTCTGAGTTACCTCCCCAGACCTTTGCTTTTTTTTTTTTTATAATATGCTTTATTGTTTTGAAACAGGTCTTGCTAGGTTGCTGAGGGTCTCCCTAAATTGCTGAGGCTGGCCTCAAACCTGCTGTCCTCTTGTCTCAGTCTCTCAAGTACTGAGATTACAGGTTTAGCTCTGGCCTTCCTTGATTGAATGGAGGGGGTGGGATTTGAAGACTTAGGGAAACTGGAAGGTTTTAGTGTGCTTGTTATTGGGGACCTGCTCACCCACTGGGACAGGGCAGGAGATAATACATTCATGGCTACTGTGACAAATGATTTTATAAGGGGAACCTCCTTACAGCCCAAGGAACAGACGACAATTGCCCCAAGGTATCATCTCGGAGGAGGACTTAAGGACACTTCCTTGTGTGTGCCAGGAGAGCTCGGTGCACTTGGCACACGGCTTCCTTCGGCTCCAAGAGAGCTGAGATCACTCATGCCCACAGGCCAAAGTCATGAGGTTACCGGGAGAGCCGCAGCCCTTCAAGTGGGGAAGCTGATGCCAGGCAGTGATGGTCCCTAGGTGGCAGGGGCCACGTGGCACCACGCTGCCCCCCCCCAGGCCACCATCTTGGTTACCATAGTGGGCTACCGAGCCAGAGCAACAACCCACAGAAGTCTGTATAACACAAACTGGAGGCCTCTGCTACTTGATCGCGCTGCTCCTGCAAGAAAACCAGATCGAAGTCTGCCGTACTCCAGCTCGGCCCCTGCGACCAGATACATTCTAGGCCAAATGACAAAAGTCGAACTTGCTTCATGTAAACAGAGCTTTGGGCTTTCAGTCAATTTCCAGACCCAAGTCAGCGTACAGAGAGAGAAGTCCTTGAACGCAGGGCAGGCCGGGTCCTCTTGAGGAAGACACAGTTTTTCCACAAACCTCAAAATGGACATACAGGCTGGGCGTGGTGGTGCAGGCTTGTAATCCCCACGCTTGGGAGGCTGAGACAGGAGGTTCGCACAGGTTGGAAGCCAGCCGCCCTGGATTAAGAGACCCTGTTTCCAAATAAAAATATAAAACTAGGTCTGGGAGTGTATTCGGGAGGCTGAGACAGCAGGATCCGGGTTCACAGACAGCCTCAGCTACTTAGTGAGGCCTTCTGCAACTCAGTGAGACCCTGTTTCAAAAATAAAGAATAAAAAATAGGGCTGGGGGTGTAGCTTGGAGGTCGAATGCAACTGCATTGCACACCTAGTACTGCCAAAAAAGCAAAGAAAATGTACAGATGATGCTAGGCCTTAGGAACAATAGAACCATGGGTTAAAATGCAGTCTGCTGGCCAGCAGGGTGATGCATGCGACAATTTCAGTGATTTGGGAGGCCCGGGCAGGAGGGTAACAAGGTCAAGGCCAGCCTGGGCGATTTAATTAAACTTTATTTCAAAATCAAATTAAGAAAGGGTAGGCGAGGCCTGGTGGCACACACTAGTAATTCCAGTACATGGGAGGCTGAGACAGGAAGATAACAGGTTCGCAGCCAGGCTCAGCTACTTAGCGAGGCCCTCCACAAATTAGTGAGACCCCCTTTCAAAATAAAGAATGAGCCAGGTGTGGTGGCGCACGCTTGTAATCCCAGCATTCTGGAGGCTGAGACCTGAGGATTTCGGTTTGTGGACAGTCTCGGCTACTTAGTGAGGCCCTCAGCAACTTAGGGAGACCCTGTTTCAAAATAAAGAATAAAAATTAGGGCAAGGGGTGTGTAGCTCAGAGATTGAATGCCTCTGGGTTCTATCCCCAGACCCGCAAAAAATACAAAAATTAAAAATTAAAAATAAAAAGACTAAGCCAGGTGTGGTGGCGCACACTTATAATCCCAGTACTTAGGAGGCTGAGACAGGAGGATCACAGCCAGCCTCAGCTACTTAGTGATGCACTCTACAACTTAGTGAGACCCTATCTCAAAATAAAGAATAAAAACTTGTGCTGAGGGCGTAGTTCAGAGTTAGAATGCTCCTGGCTCCACCCCCAGTACCGCTAAATAGATAGGTAGATGATAGATGATAGATAGATAGATAGATAGATAGATAGACTAAAAATAGGGCTGGAGGTGTAGCTCAAAGGTAGAATGTCCTGGGTTCCATCCCCAGTACAGCAAAAAAAAAAAAAAAAAAAAAAGAATGAATGAATGAAAAGTAGGGCTGGGGGTATAGTTTGGAGGTAAAATGCCCCTCAGTTTCATCCCTGGTACCTCAAAAAAAAAAAAAAAGAAGAAGAAAGAGTGGGGAGTTGTAACTCAGCGGTAAGGCATTTGCCTAGCATGTGAGGCCCTGGGTTCCATCCCAGTACTGCAAAAAGAAAAAAAAAAGTGAGCGGGGCGTGGTGGCGCACGCTTGTAATCCCTGCGCTTGGGAGGCTGAGACAGGAGGATCTTGCAGGTTCGAAGCCAGCCTCAGCTGGTTTGAGAGACCCTGTTTCCAAATAAAATTAAAAAAAGGTCTGGGAGCGTAGCCCGGAGGTAGAAGGCCCCTGGAACATCCCCAGTACCACCAAAAAAAAAAAAAAAAATACTGTGAGGACTCAGGGCTCTTACTGTCAAGCAACCAAACCGGACTGGCTAATTCAAACAATAAAGTGATTTATTACAAGATTCCTGTATCTTGCAGATCCAGCATCTGGGTTGGAGTAGGAGGCAACGATGACCTTGTTCGTCCTTGGACAGGACAGATACACTCCAGCCTCCCTGCTCCTCTGAAGGAATCACTCCTTCTGGGCCTCCTCTGCTTGGCTCTTGCAGCTTCTATTCAAATGTGACCTTCTCAGTGAGACTCGCCCGTAGCACAGGACACGACATTGCTGCCAGGGCTCCTCACTGTCCTGCCCAGCCCTCTTGTTTCCTGGAGTGTGATCCGCAACACTAGCTTTGTCATATTTTACAGATTTCTTCTCTCTTTTGTCTCTGTCCTCCACGAAAATGTTAGCAAAAGTGTCCGGGGCTCCACTTTAGACTGTGGAAGCTCTTGTCAGATACTTACTTCAGTTCTGAGCCTCCAGCTAAAATTTGAAGCCAGGCGTGGAACCCCAGTACTTGGGAGGCGGAGACAGGAGGATCTCAGGTCCAAGGTCAGCCTCAGCGACGACGACGCATCGAGATGCTATTTCAAAACAAAACTTCAAAAGTGCTAGGGTGTAGCTCAGAAGAGAAATGGTACTGGGTCCAATCCCCAGCACTACAACCATCCCCAAATTGAAGACACCAGGAAAAGCAATCAGAGGTTAAATATTCATGAAGGGAAGCTGGTACAGGGGTCTCAGGGGCCCATAGAAGACTAACGAGGGGATTGATAGTTAAGCCATGACCTAAATCATGAGCAAGGCAGACATGCGGAGAAGAGTGGGCCATGCTAGCAAAGGAGGGGGCTTAAATGAGTTGATGTGATTGAGAAATAGAAGGAAATCAGTACAGCTGCTCTGGAGATTTAAGTCCTACAAAGGTTAATCTGGCTGGGTGTGGTGGTGCACGCTTGTAATCCCAGCATTCTGGAGGCTGAGACAGGAGGATCACGGTTCACAGACAGCCTCAGCTACTACTTAGTGAGGCCCTCCACAACTTACGGAGACCCTGTTTCAAAAGAAAGAATAAAAAATAGGGCAGGGGGTGTAGCTTGGAGGTCAAATGCCCCTGGGTTCCAGCCCCACACCTGCAAATAAATAAATAAATAAATAAATAAATAAATAAATAAATGGTTAATCTGGGCTTTGGGAGGCATACTTGTAATCATGGTACTTGGGAGAATGAGACAGAAAGACCACAGGTTCAAGGCTGGCTCCAGCAACTTAGTGAGACCGTTTCAAAACAAAATAGTCAAGTAGGGCCGAGGGTGTAAATGAGAGGTAGAACAACTCTGGGTTCAATCTTCAGCAACAAAGAAAAAAACGCATCAAAGTTGATATGAAGCTAAAGAGAGAAGGAAGGTTCACATCATATCAGGTCATGTAAGTTAGTTTGGATTTTTTATTTATAATAATAATAATAATAATAATTATTATTATTATTATTATTATTATTATTATTATTATTTTGCAGTACTAGGATGGAACCCAGGGGCATTCTACCTCCGGGCTACACTCCAGCCCTATTTTTTATTCTTTATTTTGAAACAGGGTCTCACTGAGTTGTGGAGGGTCTCATTAAGTTGCTGAGAGCCTCACTAAGTAGCTGAGACTGGCTTCGAACCTGCGTGATCCTCCTGTCTCAGTGTCCCAAATGCTGGGATTACAAGCGTGTGCCACCATGCCTGGCCTTTTATTTTTATTTTTGTACTAGAGATTGAAACCAGGAATGTTCTACTTTCGGGGCTATGCCCCCAGGCCCCTTTTTATATGTCAAAACGGGGTCTTGCTAAATTGTTGTGGCTGGCTTCGAACCTGTGATCCTCCTGCCTGTCTCAAACTCCCAAGTACTGAGATTACAGGTCTGCACCTGCACCACCACCCCTGGCTCAGGAGTTTGGATTTAATTCTGAGTGGAAAGTCATCAGAGATTTTTGTGTGTGTGTGGTACTAGAGATTGAACCAAGGAATGCTCTACCACTGAATTTATTTACTTGGTCCTGGGAATTAAGCCTAGGAGCTTTCTATCACTGAGCTACATCCCCAGTCCTTTTCATTTATTTATTTTTGAAACAGTGCCTTGCTAAATTGCTGAGGCTAACCTCAAACTGGCCTTCCTCCCATCTCAGCCTGTCAAGTACTGGGGTAACAGGTACAGGTATGTTATCTAATGTTAACTAATCCTGCATTTGTTTTTTATCATGAGATAGGGTCTTCCGAAATTGCCCAAGCTGGACTCCAACTTTGATCCTCCTGCTTCAGCCTCCCAAGTACTGGGATTACAGTAGTGTGCTATTACTCCCTGCACGATTAGAGATTTTAAACACAGGGCCAGACATGATCAGATCTCTCTCTTTCTTTCTTTCTTTCTTTCTTTCTTTCTTTCTTTTTTTCTTTCTCTCTTTCTTTCTTTCTTTCTTTCTTTCTTTCTTTCTTTCTTTCTTTCTTTCTTTCTTTCTTTCTTTCTTTCGTACTGGGGATGGAACCCAGGGGTGGGCCTTCTACCTCCAGGCTACACTCCCAGATGTATTTTTTTTTAAATATTTTATTTGGAAACAGGGTCTCTTAAGCCAGCTGAGGCTGGCTTCAAACCTGCGCGATCCTCCTGTCTCTGCCTCCCAAGCGTGGGGATTACAAGCCTGCGCCACCACGCCCGGCCAGATCTGCTTCTTTAAAGCTGTAACTAATTTACTTCCAGTACTTGGGAGGTTGAGACAGGAAGATCGCAGGTTAGAAGACAAGCTCAGCCGGCCGGGCGTGGTGGCGCACCCTTGTAATCCCCACGCTCGGGAGGCAGAGACAGGAGGATCGCACAGGTTCAAAGCCGGCCGCGAGCTCTGGCTTAAGAGACCCTGTTTCCAAATAAAAAAGTATAAAAATAGGTCTGGGAGTATAGCCCGGAGGTAGAAGGGCTTCCAGGAACCCCAGTACCACCAAAAAAAAAAAAAAAAAAGAAAAAAAGAAAAGGAAGACAACCTCAGCAACTCAGTGAGACCTTGTTTCAAATTAAAAAAAAAAATAAAAAGGGCAACAAGTGTAACTCAGATGTAGAATGCCCCGAGTTCAATCTCCAATATCACACACACGAAATAAATAAATAAATAAATAAATACATAAATAATGTATTGGAGGTGCGCCAGAAGAGATGTGGTAAGGTCTTTTGTCGGTAGGTTGATTACTGACGGCAGATACGGACAAATCTCCGAGATATTTAAAAGAAAGAATGTATGTTTTTGTTTGTTTGTTTGTTTGTTTGTTGACAGTGTTGAGATGTGGCGAGAGAAGAATCCAGAAAACAATTCTGGGTATTTCGCATAGACAACTGGGTGGGTGGTGTAGGAATGGCCAAGACTAGGGACAGTTCTCCTCCCGCAATGCCTAACAGGAGGCACCAGAGGGAGAGGCCAGGTAGGCAGAGCAGCCCCAGGGAAGCCAGGAGGGCGCTTCCCCTCACGCCGGGCCTGGGAACCCGGGCCGCTCAGCCCCGCCCCTCTGCAGCCCTGCGCTGCAGCCCGCCACCCGCCCTCCGCCATCCCCCATCCTGGGGTCCCCAGCGGCCTGGGCTCCCCGGCCGGGCGGCAGAATTCACCCACCGCGCCCGCGTCGCTGAGCAGGCCTTTCCTTTCGAGGAGGGGCAAGTGGAGGAGAAATCGGCTATCATGGAAACACAGCAAAGGGAAAAGGCAAACAAGAACATGATCTGCAGACAGGTCGGAATCCAGATCTGAAGGGAAACGCGGCCCTAGAGACGCGAGAAAATTGCCCGGTGGCGCGTCCTCCCAGAGAAGAACGCAGTAACAGTATTTTCTTATGCACCGGGAGATGTCTGAAATGTTCCGCGAGCGCTAATGACGTCTCTCTCGCAGTGTGGCATTTTAAGGCAATTTTCTCCTGTCTTCTTTGTACGAAATTTCCTGTATTACTCGAATTTCGTATAATGAGCATTTTTCATCAGCGCTCAAATGGTTCTTAAAGATTCATAGATGTATGTGAGATTGCTGAGGAAGAAAGATGAGCAAAATAGAAGACTGAAAGAGAAGAGGAGGCAGGCGTGGTGGCGCGTGTCCGTGACCCCATCCTGGGGACTGAGCCTGGAGGACTGCAGGTTTGAGGCCAATCTCAGCAATTTAGCAAGGCCCTCAGCAACTTAGTGAGATCCTGCTTCCAAATTAAAAAAAAAAAAATAAGAAGAGCCGGGTGTGGTGGCGCACGCTTGTAATCCCGGTGCTTGGGAGGTGGAGACAGGAGGATCGCGCAGGTTCGAAGCCAGCTGCGCTGGCTTAAGAGACTCTATTTCCAAATAAAAATATTTAAAGAGGTCTGGGAGTGTAGCCCGGAAGTAGAAGGGTTTCCAGGAATCCCCAGTACCACCAAAGATAAATAAGTAAGTAAAATAAAAAGAGCTGGGGGTTTCGCTCAGAGGTAGAATGTCCTTGGGTTCAATTTCCAGTAACCCCCCTACGCACACACAATAACCAAGAGGATTAGGAGTAATCTCTGAAGAATGTAGTTAATGACCAGTCATGATGAAAGTTTCAGTCAAAAGTCTACGAATATGTTGTCAAGAAAATTGAGATTCGGCCAAGTGGTGATGTTTGCCTGTCATCCCGGTACCTGGAAAGCTGAAACAAAAGGATAGTAGATTCGAAACCAGTCTCAGCATCTTAGCAAGGCTCTCAGCAACCTAGTGAGACCCTGATTCAAAACCAAAAGAGTGTGGGGGATAACTGGGGGGGTGTAGGTCAGAGGTAGAATGCCCCTGGCTTCAATTTCCAGTACTACAAGGAAAAAAAAAACAGAAAAGGAAAGAAAAGTAAGGTCGGATGTTCAGAATAGGAATTTCCAAGTGCGCGTCAAATGGTAAGGTGGCGTCAATGGGATGAAGACAAGACACCGGCCACCGCGTTCCTAACGTGTTGGTTGTTGGTGACCTTAGTACGTGGACTTGAACGCTGCTGTTTGCCCAAACTGCACTGGTTTGGTTTGACAAGTGCATGGATAATGAAGCAATGATGACGCTGCCACAAGTTCTCTCAATACATAAAAGTATGTTTTATTACCCATGAGAAGTTGAGGTTGTGAATACATCAGCACCGGGTGTCACCAATACACAAGATGCTGAGAATACAAGTGAATGTAGTGGGTAAGGGTTAGATAACAGGAAAGGAGACGAGGCTGTAACAAAGGCACATAGGTCGATAGGTGTCAGTATCTTCTTTTTTCTGACTAAATAATAATCCACTGTATTGATATACCACACTTTTTCCATTTGTTTGTTAGTGGATATTTGTCCATTTGTGTGTGTATGTGTGTGTGTGTGTTACTAAGAATTGAACCCTGGGGCATTCTACCACTGAGCTATACCTCCCCCCAGCCCTTTAAATGTTTTTTTTTTAAGCAAAGACATTCTAGTTTCCTTGAGTCTTGCTAACTGACTGAAGCTGGCCTCACACCTGCAATCCTCCTGTCTCAGCCTCCTAAGTACTAGGACTACAGGAATGTACCAGCACACTTGGCTACATTGGTCCATTTTTAGTAGTGTAGCTATCAATATTCATATACCAGCATTTGTTTGCTATATTGTTTTTTGTGCTGGGGATTTAGCCCAGGCACATTCGACCACTGAGCTATACCCCAGCCATTTTTATGCTTTTCTTTTTTTTTTGCAGTACTGGGGATTGAACCCAGGACCATTCTACCTTCGAGCTACACCCCCTACCTCTATTTTGAATTTTTTTTATTTTGAAACACGGTCTCACTAAGTTGAGGAGGGCTCACTAAGTAGCTGAGGCTGCAACTTGTGGTTTTCTTGTCTCAACCTGGGTTTACAAGCATGCACCACCACGCAAGGCTTATGCTTTGTTTACAAAGAGGGTCTTACTAGCTGGGCGTGGTGGTGCACGCTTGTAATCCCAGCATTTGGGAGGCAGAGACCGGAGTACCATGGCCCTTCCTTCGCAACTCAGTGAGACTCTGTCTCAAAAAAAAATTTTTTTTTAAAAGACTGAAAATAGGACTGATGGTGTAGCTCAGAGGTACAATGCCCCTGGGTTCCATCCCCAGCACCACAAAAATAAATAAATAAATAAATAAATAAATAAACAAACAAACAAACAAACAAACAGGATCGTACTAAGTTGCTGCTTGACAAAGTTGCAGAAGCTAGCCTCAAATCTGTGATCCTCCTGTCTCAGCCTCCCAAGTACTGGATTACATGTGTGTACTACCTCATCTGACATCTCTTATCCTTTTTAATATATTTTTTTTTCAGTACTGGGGATGGAATTCAGGTGGGGATGGAATTCAGGGACATTCTACCTTCAAGCAACACCCCCAGCCATCTTTTTCTTCTTTATTTTGAAACAGGGTCTCACTGAGTTGCAAAGGGCCTCACTAAGTAGTAGCTAAGGCCACAGCTGGTTCATTTTTAATATACTTTCATTGGTGGCTTCTAACAATACATCATACTGAGGTTTACTATGATAGAAGCATACATACGGCACCCAGCAAGTTTCCCTCTGGATCCTACCCATTCTCTCCCCCTCCCCATTGATAATACTAAAATTGCTATTGATAGCTTCATTAAAGTACATAGGGTTTTTTTTTTTGTGTGTGTGTGATACTGGGGGTGAAACCCAGGGGCTTTCTACCTCCGGGCTATACTCCCAGACCTATTTTATATTTTATTTGGAAACAGGATCTCACTAAGTAGCTGAGGCTGGCTTCGAACCTGCGCGATCCTCCTGTCTCAATCTCCCAAGTGCGGGGATTATAAGCGTGCGCCACCACGCCCGGCTTCATTAATGTACATGACTTGAAGCGTTTTCCTCATCAAGCCTCATGTTCCACCTCCTCATCTCCTTTCCCCAACCCCCTTCTACTGTTCTACTGGTCTCTCTCATTCATCGGAAGTTCCCTTTGTTTGCTATTTTCTCTCTGGCTTCCACATAGAAAACGACGACCCTTGCCTTTCTGCGGCAGACTGAGGTTGCTTAGTTTCATGTTCTTGCAAACAACAGAATGTGGGCACAGGTATCCCCAGCAGTGGCGGGATTTGGTCACGTGATTGTTCTGTTTAACTTTTTCAAGAATTCCAAGCTCTTTCAGAGCGGCTGAAATATTTGACTTTCCCACACAGAGATTCTAGCTCCTCCACGTCTTTGGCAACAGTGGCAAAGTGGCAAGCCACCTCGACTGGGGACTGCCCTATGAACCAGTGAGGTTGCGCATCTTCTCGTGTACACCCTTCTTGGAAAAATGTCTGTTCAAGTCCTTTGCCCATTTTTTTGGTGGTACTGGGGTTCCTGGAAACCCTTCTACCTCCGGGCTACACTTTCAGACCTATGTTAGACTTTTTATTTGGAAACAGGCTCTCTTAAGTCAGCGAGGCTGACTTCAAACCTGCGCAATCCTCCTGTCTCTGCCTCCCAAGCGCGGGGATTACAAACCTGTGCCACCACGCCCAAGCTTGCCCATGTTTTAATTGGATTGTTTGTGTTTTCATTATAAAAGTCTCTTCTATTGGGAGGCTGATACAGGAAGATCACAGGTTCGAGGACAGCCTCAGCAACTTAGTGAGGCCCTCCACAACTTAGTGAGACCATGTTTCCAAATAAAACATAAAAAATGGGGCCAACGGTATGGCTCAGAGGTAGAATGCCCCTGGGTTCAGTCCCTAGTACCACACAAAAAAGTGCCTTGTATATCGTGGATATTAGGCCATCATCTCATATGTCACTTACCAGTGTTTTTCTGTAAGTTCTTTTTTATTATAGTGTCCTTTGATGCTCAAAAATGTTTTATTATCTTTTTGTTAAGTCCAGTTTATAATTTTTTTCTTTTTTGTGTGGGTCTGAGGATGGAATCCAGGGGCATTCGACCTCCCAGCTATACTCCCCCCCGCCCTATTTTTTATACTTTATTTTGAAACAGGGTCTCACTGAGTTGCAGAGGGCCTCACTTAGTAGCTGAGGCTGGCCAAGAACAGCGATCCTCCGGTCTCAGCCTCCCGAATGCTGAGATTACAAGCGTGCGCCACCAAACCTGGCTTCATTTTTTCTTTTGATGTCTTTGCTTTTGGTGTCATATTTAAGAACAAATTGTCAACTCTAAGGTTAAGCACACTTATTCCCATTTTTTTCTTCTAAAAGTTCAACAGTTCATCTAGTTTTTGTGGCACTGGGGATTGAAACATAGACATTCTACCTCCTTTTTATTTTTGTTTTGAAAGAGAGTCTCATTAAGTTGCTGAGGGTCTTGCTAAACTGAGCATATTCTTGAAAATACAATCTTCTTGTCTCAGCCTCTCAAGTACTGGGATTATAGGTGTGTGCCACCATGCCTGGCTACACTCAGCTTTTTTTTTTTTTTTTTGCAGTACTGGTAATTGAACCCAGGGGCATTATACCTCAGAGCTACATCCCCAGCCCTAGTTTTTTAAAATTTATTTTTATTGGTGCATTGTAATCATATATCACATTGGAATACAAGACTTGAGAGGATATACAAGCACACATCATCCAATTAGCCCTCATCCAGCCCCCATCCCATTCCCTCCCCCTCCCTCGATCCCATGCTTGTTTGGTGATTAACTTTGATACATTTGTTTATGTACCTCCTGCGTTTTATTATTTATTTATTTATTTATTTATTTATTATTATTTTTTTTTTTTGGTGGTACTGGGGTTCCTGGAAGCCCTTCTTCCTCCGGGCTACACTCCCAGACCTATTTTATATTTTTGAAACAGGGTCTCTTACGCCAGCACGGCTGGCTTTGAACCTGCGCGATCCTCCTGTCTCCGCCTCCCAAGCGCGGGGATTACAAGCGTGCGCCACCACGCCCGGCAACCTCCTGTGTTTTAAAGAGGCTCCATCCTCCCCTATTCCATACCCTCTGATTGTTCACCTTAGTTGCTTAACTATAGGGCCCTTTCTATAGCTCGACCTCTTCCTGTTGCCCCTTTGTTCCTAGTTATTGCTAATTAGGGGAAGCATCTGGTTTTTATTTTCTGCGATATTTCTCTGTGCATGCCGTGTTGCGAATACTGATCCCACTCTTGACGGCCCCAGTAGTGGCCTGGCTACCCAGTGGACTGATCCAGACCTCACTGGCTCAAGCAGTGGCCTTGCCTCATGGGAAGCCCCGATTCTGGTCTTGCTGGCCCCAACACCGGCCTAACCCCTCAGCTGGCCCCGACACCGGCCTAACCCCTCAGCTGGCTCCAATCCTGGCCTCAGTGGCCCCGGCACCGACCTAACCCCTTGGCAGGCTCCGATCGCGGCCTCAGAGGCCCCAGTACCGGCCTTGCCTCATGGCAGGCTCCGATGCTGGCCGCTGGCCCTGGCATCAGCCTAACCCCTTGGCAGGCTCCAATCCCAGCCTAGGAGGCCTCAGTAGTGGTCTTGCCTCACGGCAGGCTCCGATACCGGCCGTTGGCCCCGGCATCGGCCTAACCCCTCGGCAGGCTCCGATCCCGGCCTCGGAGGCCCCAGCACCAGCCTTGCCTTGCGGCAGGCTCCAGTGTTAGCCGCTGGCCCTGGCATTGGCCTAACCCCTCGGCAGGCTCCGATCCTGGCCTTGGAGACCTCAGTAGCAGCCTTGCCTCACGGCAGGCTCCAATGCTGGCTGCCAAGCCCTAGTTTTTATTCTTTATTTTGAAACAGAGAACCTACAACCCTCCTGTCTCTGCCTCCCAAGTACTGGGATTACAAGCATGTGTCATCCTGCCTGGCTTCATCCAACCCTTTTATTTTTATTTTGAAAAAGAGTCTCCATATTTTGAAACAAGCCTCAAACCTGCAGTCCTCTTGTCTCAGCCTCTCAAGTACTGGGATTACAGATGTGTGCCACCATGCCTGGCCAATATTTTTATCTTTTACATTGATTTATGTGGTTCATTTTGAGTTAAATTTGTACATGGTATGAGGTAGGGATCCAATTTCATCCTTTTGGGTTCATAAATCTAGTAATTGAATCACTGGTAAAGGCAGTATTATTTTGTGATTTAGTTCTCTTGGCATCCATGTGAAGACCAATTGATTAATATATGGGTTCATTCTGAACTCCCAATTCTCTTCCAGTAGTCTATATGTCTATTGTTATATCAGTACTATGCTATTTTGATTACTGTAGCCTTGAATTGAGTCTTAAAATAGGAAATTTCAAGCCCTTCTTTCAAGATTAGTTTGACTATTTGGGGTGTTTTATAATTCTCTATGATTTTTTTTCTTTTTCATTGTCTTTTCTTCTTTTCTTTTCTTTTAGTACTGGTTATTGGACCTAAGGTCATTCTACCTCAGAGCTACATATCCAGCCCTATATTATTCTTTTATTTTGAAGCGGGGTCTCACTAAGTTGCTGAGGCTGTCCTTGAACCAGCAATCCCTCTGTCTCATCCCCCAAGAACTGAGATTACAAGCATGTGCCACCACATCCAGTTTAGGATGCATTTTTCTATTTCTGCAAAAGAAAGCTACTTGGGCCCAGGTATGGTGATGCATCCTGTAATCTCAGTATTTGGTAGGTTGAGACAGAAGGATTGCAGGTTCAAGGCCAGACTCAACAACTTAGCAAGATATTTTCTCAAATTTTAAAAATAAAGGCAGGCGTGGTGGCACACACTTGTAATCCCAGCATTTGGGAGGCTGAGACCGGAGGATCACAGTTCTTGGCCAGCCTCAGCTACTTAGTAAGCCCTCTGCAACTCAGTGAGACCCTGTTTCAAAATAAAGAATAAAAATAGGGCTAGTAGTGTAGCTTGGAGGTAGAATGCCCCTGGGTTCAATCCCCAGCACCACAAAAAGGTTTTTAAATAAAAAAGGTATATATAAAAAGACTGGCGTGTAGCTCAGAGGTAGAAGGCCCCTAGGTTCAATCCCTAGTATTGTACCAAAAAAAAGGCTGCTTGGTGCTTGGATACTTGAGGTACTTGCATTGCAAGCAAGGCTAAACACAACAGGGTTATGTGGAAGTAGTGCTTAGGGTTCCAGGTACCCTCTGCACTCTGTGACAGGTGCCCCATACAAAGATTTGAGGAATATTCTTTGGAGAGGTTGAAGTAAAGGATCCTTGGGATGGAGAGCTCCAAGAATAAGTGAAGTCAGGAATCCCATATCGCAATGAGTTCAGTGAACAGATTCAAATCCCTTATCAGACATTTGAGGAGTCTAGCATGAGCAATTGAGAGGGATGGAAAGAAACACAAGAGGAAAGATTTTTTTTTAAATTTTTTGTTCTTTATTTTGAAACAGGGTCTCACTGAGTTGCAGAGGGCCTCACTAAGTAGCTGAGGCTGTCCGCGAACCACGATCCTCCGGTCTCAGTCTCTCGAATGCTGGGATTATAAGCGAGCGCCACCACGCCCGACAAGAGAAAATTGTTTTTTATAGGAGAAATAAGATGTTTACATATGAAGTGGGGATTGTGTTTAAGCAAAGGCCATGATAAAGGGTTAAGTTCCAGAGAAGGACCGGAACTGTCCTTTACGGAAATGGAAAATGGCTTTTTGTTGATATTAGGGATTGAACCCTGGGACTTCCTACCTTTGAGCTACATCCCCAGGCTGATTTAATTTTTTATTTGGAAACAGAGTCTTACTAACTTGCTGAGAGCCTTGCTAGTTGCTGAGGCTGGCCTCAAACTTGAGATCCTCCTGTAGCTGCCAAGTACTAGGATTACAAGGTGTATCACTATGCTCAGCTAAGACACTATTTTTTTTTTTCGAGTCTGGGGAGGGAACCCAGGGGCATTCGATCTCTGAGCTATCCTATTTTTTTATTCTTTATTTTGAAACAGGGTCTCACTGAGTTGCAGAGAGCCTCACTAAGTAGCTGAGGTTGGTCGTGAGCCACGATCTTCCTGTCTCAGCCTCCCGAATGCTGGGATTACAAGCGTGCGCCACCATGCCCAGCTCTAAGATACTATTTTTAATAAAAAATGTGCTCTTAGGAATTAAAATTCTGTTATCAGGAGTGAAAAAAATGTTAGAAGGGTTGGATGATTTGTTTGAAATCTTTCAGGAAGTAAGGCCAAATAATGAACTAATAAGTAGAGATTCACGGACTGGTAGATAAGATATATAAAAAGAAGAGAAGGAATAAGAGGTTCAGATTTGAAGATCTAATTTAAATAGAAAATTTTAGCTGGGCGTGGTGGCACATGCTTATAATCCCAGCATTTGGGGGGCTGAGACCGGAGGATCTCGGTTCTTGGCCAGCCTCAGCTACTCAGTGAGGCCCTCTGCAACTCAGAGAGACCCTGTTTCAAAAGAAAGAATAAAAAATAGGGCTGCGGGTATAGCTTGGAGGTAAGAATGCCCCTAGGTTTCATCCCCAGTAATGAAGAAAAAAATAACAGAAATGTTTAAGCCAAGCATGGTGGCACGAACTTGTAATTCCAGTACTTGATAGGCTGAGACAGGAGGATTACAGGTTTGAGGCCAGCCTCAGCAATTTATGAGACTCTCATTAATTGAGACCAGCACCACACACAAAAAACAGGGATTTTTAAAAGAATAGCAAAATCACAAAGAAGAAAATGACCAACAATTCAAGAAAATCTCCCAAAAGGAGGGGCCATAAATTTTGAGCTAGACCAAGGGCCTGAGGCTGCAGTATGCCTGGCATGTTCAATGATCTACAAGAAGGAGTGTGGCTAGAGAAAAGTGAAGGGCAGAATGGGCGAAGAGGAGGTCAGAGAGTTCACGGGGTGACAGATTAAGTCCTGGCAAACTAAGGATGTGGGGTTTTAACTCTGAATAAAATGAATCATTGCAGAATTTTGCGCTGAGGAGTGATATCTGAGTTACATTTTTAGACTTTTTTTTGTGGTACTGGGGTTCCTGGAAGCCCTTCTACCTCCGGGCTACACTCCCAGACCTATTTTACATTTTTATTTGGAAACAGGGTCTCCTAAACCAGCACAGCTGGCTTCGAACCTGCGCGATCCTCCTGTCTCTGCCTCCCAAGCGCGGGGATTAAAAGCGTGCGCCACCACGCCCGGCTAGACTTTTTATTTTTTAAAAAGTTGGTACTGGGGATTGAACCTAGGAGCACTCTACCCCCAAACTATATCCTCATCCCCTTTTTTTAAATTTTGAAACAAGGTCTCGCTAAGCTGCTGAGACTGGTCCCAAACCTATGAGCCTCCTGTCTCAGGCTCACAAGTACTAGGATTACAGGCATGTGCCACCACACCCTGACTATTTTTAAATTTTAGATTTATAGGGAATTGCAAAGACAGTTCAGAAATGTCCCGTTTTTACCCAATTTCCTCTAATGAATGAATCTTTCATAGTTATAAAACCAGGAACTTGACATTTTTGCATTGAGCTGTGTGTCATGGTATGTTATTTTGTGTAAATTCGTGCAAGCACCACAATAAAGATACACTATCCCATCACTATAAATATAAGTAAACTTTATTTTTATGTGTGTGTCACTGGGAATTGAATTCAGAGGCATTCTACCTCCGAGCTACATCCCTAGCCCTATTTTTATTTTGAAATGGGCTCTTGCTGGGTTAATGAGAGTCTCACTATTTGTTAAGGCTGTCCTCGAACCTGCAATCCCCCTGTCTCAGCCTCTCATGGACTGGGATTACAAATGTGTGCCACCACACTCGGAATAAGAAAGCTTTTGAGTTCTTTATAATTTTAGAAATTAGTCCTCTATCAGAGGAGTAGATGCTGAAGATTTTCTCCACTCTGCAGGCTCTCTCTTCAAACTCCTGATCGTTTCCTTTGCTGTGCAGAAGATATTCAGTGTTGTTGTTGTTGTTTTTTTTTGTCATTGTTGTCGTGGTGCCACTGGGGATTGAATCCAGGAGTGTTCTACCTCTGAGCTACAACCCAGGCCTACTTTATTTTTATTTTGAAAAAGGTTCTCACTAGGTTGATGAGAGTCTCATATTGCTTGCCGAAGCTGTCCTCAAACTTGCAATTATTCTGTCTCAGCCTTCCAAGATTGGGATTTTAGGGGTGCACCACCATGTCTGGATAGCTTTTTAGTTTGATGTTTAATTAATTGATTCTTTGTTTTATTTCCTGATCTTTTGGGATCTTATTGAGGAAGTTTCTACCAGTGCCTATATATTGGAGAGTTGGTCCTGTCTCAGTCTCCCAAATGCTGGGATTACAAGCCACCACACCTGGCTCCAACAGATATATATATATATATATATATATATAAATGTTCAACATCATTAGTAGTCAGGGAAATGCAGATCAAAATTAAAATGCAGATCAAAATTAAATTGAGATTCTACCTAGCTCCAGTTAGAATAACAATTATCAGGAATTCAAACAATAAGACAGACGTGGTGGCACAACCCTGTAATCCCAGTACTTGGGAGGCTAAGCAAGAGGTTCATAGGCTAGAGGCCAGACTCAGCAATTAGGTGAGGTCCTCAACAACTCAAGACCCTGTTTTAAAATAAACATAAAGCCAGGTGTGGTGGCGCACGCTTGTAATCCCTGCTCTTGGGAGGCTGAGACAGGAGGATCGCGCAGGTTCGAAACCAGCCTCAGCTACTTAGTGAGGCTCTCAGCAACTTAGTGAGATCCTGTTTCCAAATAAAAGATAAAATATTTCTGGGAGTATAGCCCAGAGGTAGAAAGCCCCTGGGTTCCACCCCCAGTACCACCAAAAAATAAAAAATGATTAAAAAAAATAAAAGCCAGCGTGGTGGCGCAGGCTTGTAATCCCAGTACTTGGGAGGCTGAGACAGGAGGATTGCAGGTTCACTGCCAGCCTCACCTACCTAGTGAGGCCCTCTACAATTTAGTGAGATTCTGTTTCAAATTAAACAATAAAAAATAGGGCTGGGGATATAGCTCAGAGGTAGAATGCCTCTGGGTTCCATCCCCAGTACCACCACCAAAAGAAGAAAAAAGGAAAAGAAAAACTGGGGGTGTAAATCACAGGTAGAATACCCCTGGGTTCCTTCCCAGTACCCCCCCACCGCACACAGAGAATACAAATAATAATAAATGCTGGTGAGTATGTGAAGAAATAGGAACACTTATACTCTGTTGGTGGGGTTGTTACAACCACTATTAGCCGGGCGTGGTGGCCACGCTTGTAATCCTTGCACTTGGGAGGCTGAGACAGGAGGATCGCACGGGTTCGAAGCCAGCCTCAGCTACTTAGTGAGGCTCTCAGCAACTTAGTGAGACCCTGTTTCCAAATAAAGTATAAAAATAGGTCTGGGAGTATAGCCCGGAGGTAGAAAAGCCTCTGGGTTCCACCCACAGTACCAAAAAAAACCCCCAACCAAACAAACAAACAAAATAAAACAACCACTATGGAGATCAGTATGGAGGTTCCTCGAAAGAATAGGAATAAAACCACCATATGACTCAGCTGTACCACTCCTCAGTAAAAGAAAAAGAATTAAAGTCTGAATATTATAGTGAACCGGGAGTGGTGGTGTACACTTGTAATCCCAGCATTTGGGAGGCTGAGACAGAAGGATCGCGGGTTTGCAGCCAGCCTCAGCTATTTAGTGAGGCCCTTTGCAACTCAGTGAGATCCTGTTTCAAAATAAAGAATAAAAAAACTGGTCTGGAGGTGTAGCTCTGAGGTAGAATGCCCTTGGGTTCCATCCCAGCACCACACACACACAAAGAAAATTAATATTATAGTTATACGTGCATATCCATGCTCATAGCAGCACCATTCACAATAGCCAAATTAGGGAAGCAGTCTAGGTGTCTGTCAACAGACGAGTGGGTAAAGAACATGTGTTATATACACACAATGGAGTTTTACTCATCTTTAAAAAAAGAACAAAATCCTGTCATTTGCAGGAAAATGGATGGAACTAGAGAATATGATGCTGCGATGAGCCAGTCACAGAGTCAAGCAGCAACTCTTTTATTTGTGGAAGCAATGCCGGGGGTGGTGCACGCTTGTAATCCCCGCGCTTGGGAGGCGGAGACAGGAGGATCGCGCAGGTTCGAAGCCGGCCTTCCATTGGCTTAAGAGACCCTGTTTCCAAAAATAAAATAGGTCTGGGAGTGTAGCCCGAAGGTAGAAGGGCTTCCAGGAACCCCAGTACCACAATAGTAATAGTAATAATAATAATAATAAGTGGAAGCAGAGAGAAAATAGGAAACAAAAGGGACTTTAGGTCATTGAGGAGTGAGACCAATAAAATAGTGGGAGGAGATTGGTAGAGGAAGGTGAGGAGACAAAGGAGGCTTAAGGAAATAGCTAATATATATATATATATATATATATATATATATATATATATATATATATATATATTGGTGTTACCGGGGTTCCTGGAAACCCTTCTACCTCTGGGGTACACTCCCAGACCTATTTTTTATACTTTTTTTATTTGGAAACAGGGTCTCTTAAGCCAGCAAGCACACGGCTGGCTTCAAACCTGCACAACCCTCCTGTCTCCGCCTCCCAAGTGCGGGGATTACAGGTGTGCGCCACCACGCCTGGCATAGCTCAAATTATATTATGTCCACATATGAAGCTATCACTACCAAGCTCACTAGATACACGGGGAAAGGGAGGAGCGTGGGGAGAAACGCACTGAGCACTGGACGCACGTGTGTTATATATGCCTGTATCTCTCTGAATCTCGCTATGATGTATAATGACAATGCACCAATAAAAATATAATAAAGACAAATATCTCTCGTTTTCCCTTTACAGTTACAAATGCAATTTTCCTCTCTACCATTCATAATCTCTGCCAGCCAATAATCTTTTTTCCATCCCTCTAATTTTGTTATTTCCAGAATATTGTATACATGGAATAAAAGTGTATATCATATTTTGAGATTGGCTTTTTTTCTTCGTTCAGCATTGACCTTGAGACCAATCCAAGCTCTTGAATGTATCAGTAGTTTATTCTGTGTGTGTGTGTGTGTTGTTGTTGTTGTTGTTGTTGTTGTTGTTGTTGAAAATTGAACCCAGGGGCTTTCTACCTCTGAGCTACACCCCCAGCTGTATTTTTAATTCTTTATTTGGAAACAGGGTCTCACTGAGTTGCAAAGGGCCTAAGTAGCTGAGGCTGTCCATGAACCGTGATCCTCCTGTCTTAGCCTCCCAAATGTTGGGATTACAAGCATGCGCCACCACGTCCGGCTTAGTTTTTATTTTTGAAACAGAATCTCATTAGGTTTATGAAAGCTTCACTAAGTTGCTGAGGCTGGCCTCAAACGTGAGATCCTCCTGTCTCCGCCTCCCAAGTACTGGGATTACAAGCATGTGCCACCACACCTGTGATGTACAGATATTTTAACCATTTACCATTGACATATAATATGTAACCTTTGGGGGCTGGCTTTTTCCACTCAGCATAATGCCCTTCAGATCCATCCAAGTTGTATAAAAAGTTCATTCCTTTTTTGTGTGTGGCACTGGAGATTGAACCCAGGAGCATTGTTCCTCTAAGCTATACCCCCAGGCCTATTTTATTATTTTGAAACAAGGTCTTGCTAGGATGATGAAAGCATGACTACTTGCTGAGACTGTTCTCAAACCTTCAGTCCTCCTGTCTCAGCCTCCCAAGTACTAGGATTACAGGTGTGCACCACCACACCCAGCTACGTTCATTCCTTTTTATTGCTGAGTAGTATTTCATGGTATGGATGTACCATGGTTTCTCTATTTGTTCACCTGTTCATGGACATTTTGGTCATTTCTAGTTTGGAATTATTAGAAATAAAACTGCTGCGAACATTTGTAGACAGAGTTTATATAATTTCATTCTATTAGATGCCTAGTAGTAGGATTGCTAGGTCAAACAGTAAATATATGTGTAGTTATTTTAAAAACTGCTTTCTAGAGCAGCTGAACCATTTCTCATTCCTCCCAGCAATGTATGCC
This sequence comes from Muscardinus avellanarius, assembly GCF_963383645.1. Classification (NCBI taxonomy): domain Eukaryota; kingdom Metazoa; phylum Chordata; class Mammalia; order Rodentia; family Gliridae; genus Muscardinus; species Muscardinus avellanarius. The sequence goes on from NC_137792.1 coordinate 45,802,254, forward strand.
AAATGCAGTTTCTCCTGGGTCTTCCTTGCAGTTAATATTGTCATTTTTAAATTTAGCTGTTTTATAATAGGTGCATAGAAATATGTCATCATATTCTCAATTTTCATTTCCTTAATGGCAATAATACTGAACACTTTTTCATGTGCTTATGTGCAAAATGGTTTTTTTTCAGGTCTTTTAACTCTTTTCTAATTGTATGGATGTGTGTGTGTGTGTGTGTGTGTGTGTGTGTGTGTGTGTGTGTGTGTTTTGCTGGGACTGAACTCAGGGGCATTTTACCCCTGTGTTACACCCTCAGCCTTATTTTGTTTTGAAATAGGGTCTCACTGGGCATGTTGGCACACACCTGAAATCCTAGTATTTGGAAAGCTGAGATAAGAGGATCACAGTTTCAAGGACAGCCTCAGCAGTTTAGCGAGGCCCTCCACAACTTAGCAAGACCCTTGTTTTCCTTCCTTCTTTCCTTCCTTCCTTTCTGTGGTACTGGGATTGATCCCAGAGGTATTCTATCTCCAAGTTATACCCCCAGCCCTATTTTTTTCAATACTAAAACATTCTACCTCCAGGGGCATTCAACCTCTGAGCTATACCCCCAGCCCTATTTTATTTATTTATTTATTTATTTATTTATTTTGAAACAGGGTCTCACTGAGTTGCGGAGGGCCTCACTAAGTAGCTGAGGCTGTTCTCGAACCGTGATCCTTTTGCCTCAGCCTCCCAAATGCTGGGATTACAAGCGTGCGCCACCACGCTCGGCTTTCTCTTTTTTATTTTTATTTTGAAATAGGGTCTTGCCAGGTTGACGAGAGTCTCACTACTTGCTGAGGCGCTCCTCGAACCTGCAATTCTCCTGTCTCAGCCTCTCAAGTACAGGGATTACAGGTGTGTGCCACCATGTCCAGCGAGATCCTGTTTCAAAATAAAAAGTAAAATAGGGCTGTGGGTATCACTCAAAGGTAGAGTGCCGCTGGTGTCAAACCCCAGTACTCCTTCCACACACACACAAGAAACAAAAAGGAGGAAAAAAGAAAACAGAAGAAACAGTGTTTTATTAAGTTAGCATGCACTGGCCTCTAACCTATGATCCTCCTTTCTCAGTCCCCTGGATTATGGGTTTGTGCCACTGTGCCCAGCAATTGGATGTTTTTAATGTTGAGTTTGGAAAATTTTTTATTTATTCTAGATATGAGCCCTTGTCAGATATTTGGTTTGCAAATATTTTCCTCCTGTCCATAGCTTGCATTTTTATTCTCTTAGAAATGTCATTATTTGTGGTACTGGGAATTGAACCCAGGGGTATTCTACCTCCAACCTACACCCCCAGCTGTATTTTATTTTTTATTTTGAAATAGGGCCTCACTAAGTAGCTGAGGTTGGCTGCAAATCTGCAATCCTCCTGTCTCAGCCTCCCTAGTACTGGGGTTCCAAGCATGCACCGGGTCTCACTAAATTGTGGAGGGCCTCATGAATTGCTGGGGCTGGTTTGGATCCTGTGAGTCTCATGTCTCAGTCCTCCAAGTACTGGGATTACAAGCATGTGCCACCATGCTCAGCAAAATGTCTTTCAAGATCAAAATTTTGAGCCAGGCAGGGTGGCACACACCTGGCAGTGGGATTACTCCCCTTGCTTGGGAGGCTGAGACAGGAGGAGGCCAACCTCAGCAACTTAGTGAGGCTTTGAGCAATGTAATGAGACACTGTTTCAAAAATAAAAAATAAAGCCGGGCGTGGTGGCGCATGCTTGTAATCCCTTCACTTGGGAGGCTGAGACAGGATGACCGCGCAGGTTCGAAGCCAGCCTCAGCTACTTAAGTGAGGCTCTCAGCAACTTAGTGAGACCCTGTTTCCAAATAAAATATAAAATGGGTCTGGGAGTAGAGCCCAGAGAAAGCCTCTGGGTTCCACCCCCAGTACCACCAAAAATAAAAAAATAAAAAATATAAAGGAGCCACGGTCATGGTGGTGCATGCTTGTAATCCCAGTGTTAAGGAGACTGAGGCAGAATCGTGGTTCATGGACAGCCTCAGCTACTTAGTGAGGCCCTTTGCAACTCAGTAAGACTCTATTTCAAAGTGAAGACTAAAAAATAGTGCTGAAGGTGTAGCTCAAAGGTAGAATGCTCCTGGGTTCAATCTGTAACATCCCCCACCCCACCACACACACATACAAAAACCTATTCTCTCCCTCTTTTTTTTTTTTGTGGTACTGGGGATGGAACCCAGGGGCATTCTACCTCTGAGCTATACCCTCAGCCCTATTTTTTATTCTTTACCCTATTTCACTCAGGGTCTCACTGAGTTACAAAGGGCCTAAGTAGCTGAGGCTGTCTGCAAACCGCGATCTTCCTGTCTCAGCCTCCCAAATGCTAGGATTACAACTGTGCGTCACCACGGCCAGCTTGTATTCTTCATTTTGAAAGAGGGTCTCATTAAGTTGTGGAGAGCCTAAGTAGCTGAGGCTGGCCACGAACCCAGATCCTACTTTCTCAGCCACCCAAGTACTGGAATTACAAGCGTGTGCTTGTAATTACCATGTCCGGCTAAAACCTATTCTCTTTACAAATTAATTATAGCAGGTATATGTTATAGTGATAGAAGTTAATGATTGGGTTGATGCATGGAAAGATATATGATAAAGCCAAGCGTAAGGCGAGGGTACTCACACAGGCCTGTAATCCCAGAATCCCACAGTGTACTTGGGAGGCTGAGACAGGAAGACCACAGGTTTGAGGCCAGCCTCAGTAATTTAGTGGGAGCCTGTTTCAAAATAAAAAATAACAAGGGCTGGGGGTATGCCTTGGAGGTAGAAGGCCTCTTGGTTCAATCTCTGGTACTACAAAAATAAAACAATAAAAGTCAAGCCTATCATTCCCAAAGAAAAAGGGGACAGTAAAACACCGTGTCCCCGAAGGCCCACTTTCTGTCCCCGCCAAAGGCTAGCCACATTAAGGGAACACTGACAGCAAGCCTGGGCTGGAAAGTGCAGATACCTCTGGTGTTGAAGGCCGCTGGTGTTCATTCCCTCCTACACACGGGAACCAGGGAGAGTCAGTGTTAGCTGTAGACGCTACTTTCTTGCCTGTGCGCCAGGACTCCTGCTCTTTGGGGTGCTGGTTGTGGAAAGAAATTCCGCAAGCTGATGCTGCTGATGTCAGCACCTCTGCAGCCTCAAGTCTAAAACCCCTCTGTGCGTGGGGACGGGCTTGGAACTGAGGGCGTTGCGGAGAGGATGCGTCCCACTCAGCCTGCTGCCTAGGGAGAAGAGGCGCGGCTTGGCAAAGCATGGGGAGGGACAGAGGTGCTGTCGGTCGGTCTGTTGACACTAAACTTTTCTTTCTTTTTTTTTTTTTTGGTGGTACTGGGGTTCCTGGAAGCCCTTCTACCTCCGGGCTACACTCCCAGACCTATTTTTACATTTTTATTTGGAAACAGGGTCTCCTAAGTCAGCATGTGTGGCTGGCTTCGAACCTGCACGATCCTCCTGTCTCTGCCTCCCAAGCGCGGGGATTACAAGCGTGCGCCACCACGCCCAGCTTGACACTAAACTTTTCATAGAGCAGCCATTGATCTCTTGTAATGTTCCCCCAATAAAGCATATGTCTCCCGTGCTTTCTCTGAGTGCTTTGTTCTTTCTCTAACTGCCCTGGTAGGACTGGCATGTACACGGGACAGCAAGCATAGTATAATGGTAATCATAGATTGTGGTGCTGGTGCTGGAGCCCCGAGGGACAGTACAAGCCTGTAATCCCAGTACCTGGGGGGCTGAGGCAGGAGGATTATAGGTTGGAGGCCTGCCTCAGCAACTTACCAAGACTCGCAGCAACTTAGGGAGATCCTGTTTACAAATAAAGAATAAAAAGGGCTGAGGGGGTAGAATGCCCCTGAGTTCATTCCCTAGTACCACAACCAAACCAAACCAGACTTTGGGTGGTGGGTATGAATGCTCATGGTATAGTTCCTTTGACTTCCTGCAAGTTCCAACATGTTCATAGCAAAATGGTAAAGGGGAAAGAAAGGGTATGGGCTAATGTCTCTGCCGCATTTGCAGCAATTCCCCTGGTTTGAACCCCATTGCATGTTAATTCAAATCTGACAACCATCTTTACACAGGACTCTCTGCTAGCCCACTCAATCCCTCCGCACATCAGAGATCACCAGAGGGAATATTCTAAAACATGCATCACACTGTTATGCTTTGGATCTTTTTGTTTTATGGTACTGGGGATTGAACCAAAGGGCTTCTTTACCTTCAAGCTATAACCTCCAGCCCTTTTTATTTTCCGATTTATTATTATTATTATTGTTATTATTATTATTAATTTTCTCATGGTACTGGGGATCGAACCCTGGGACATTCTACCTCTGAGCTTCACCCTCAACTCTTTTTAATTTTTGTTTTGTAACAGGGTGTCGCTTGGGTTGCTGAGATTCTCCCTATATTGCCAACGCTGGTCTCACACCTGTGGTTCTCTTATCTTCGCCTCCCAAGTGCTGGAATTACAGGGATGTGCCATGCCGCCCAAATTATATTTTATTTGTTAAAACAGGGTTTCTCTAAATTGTTGAGGGTCTTGCTATGTTGCTGAGGCTGGCCTTGAACATGTGATCCTACTGTCTCAGCCTCCCAGGTCCTGGGATTATAGGTGTGTGCTGCCACGCCTGTCTCTGTCTGGACTGTGTGTGTGTGTGTGTGTGTGTGTGTGTGTGTGTGTGTGTGTGTGTTACTGGGGACTGAAACCAGGGGAGTTATACCTCTAGTTATATCCCCTAGCCCTATTTCACAATTTCAGGGTCTTGCCAGGTTGCTGATTGTCTTACTAAATTCCCAAGGCTGGCCTTGAACCTGGGATCCTCTGTCTCAGCCTACCAAATACTGGGATTAGAGGCACAAGCCACCACACCCAGCTTGCCTGGATCTTAACTGTGCCCTAAAGGCTGTATTTTAGAGGCTTGGCCATCAGCCTGTGATACTATTGGGAACATGGAGGAGGAGGTTAGGTTGAGAGCATGCCCTCAAAGGGAATATTGGGCCTTGGCCCTTTTCCTTATTTTTGCTTTCTGGTCACCATGAGGTGAGCAGATATCCTCTGTCATCCACTTTCATCATGACGTGCTGCCTCCCCAGGCCCAAAACAGTGGCACCAAGTGACAATGGACTGAAACCTCAAACCATGAACCAAAATAAGCCTTTGTTCCCTTTGAGTTGGTCTTTCTCATATATTTTTTCATAACAATGGCAAGCTGACTAACACAGAGACTCTGATGATTCAGGCCCTGCCCACGATACTTGCCACCTTACTGCAGCAGTATTCCACCTAACTCAGAGGCCTGCAGTTCCACCCACACAGGCTGCTTCATGACTCCACTTTTCTTTCTACTGTTTGCTTGGAGTGCTCTATTCCAATACAATCTTCTGCCTTCCCTTGCCCAGTGAACAGGTTTCAAATCTAACTCGGATCCTAGTATGGGACGGCACACACCTGTAATCCTAGTACTTGGGAGGCTGAGACAGGAGGCTCACAGATTCAAGGCCAGCCTCAGCAATTTAAGGCCAGACCCCTAGTAGCCTAGTGAGACCATTTCAAAATAAGAAATAAAATAGGGCTGGAGGTGTCGCTTAAAGTTAGAAAGCCCTTGGGTTCCATCCTCAGGACCAAAACTCAGCTCAGGTGTTATTCTCAGAAGCATTTCCAGCTCTTCAGACAGGTTGGGTTTCTCCTTGCTTATGATTTCAGAGTGCTGTACTTATTTGTAACATACCGTTTACCCCATGTCTGTGTTCTAATCCACATGCTCCTTGAGGACAATGCCCAATTGCACATACAAGGCCGGACACCGTAGAACTGAACCACTCGTAGTGCACTGGCATGGATGATACAGGCACCTTCCAACGACTTTGTATCACAGCTGTGATTGCATCTCCTCTGCAGTTGAAGGCCCACCCCCATGGACCTAGCTATCTCCCTAGGTGCTTCCAACACCACCTTCCTCACGAAGCCAGCTTTGTTCCCTGCCCTCTCTTGAAATAATCTCACCAATTTCTTTAAAGGCTTACATTCTCTGCAGTTTTTTGTTTGGCTTTCTTTTTTTCCTCCCATCCCTTCTTCCCACTCCCTCCTTTGCTTCTTTCTTCCTTTTCTTTTATTTTGGGATTGAACCCAGGGGCATTCTACCTCTGAGGTACACCCTCAGCCCTATTTATTATTTTTATGTTTATTCATTCATTTATTTATTTTGCAGAACTGGGGATGGAACCCAGGGGCATTCTATGTCTGAGCTACCTCACTAAGTTGCTGAGGGCCTCACCTCACTAAGTAGCTGAGGCTGGCCAAGAACCTGTGATCCTCCTATCTCAGCCTTCCAAGTACTGGGATTACAAACTGAGCCACCAGGCCCAGCTTCCTAGTTTTTTTTTTTTTTTGAAACAGGGTATCAGCCAGGCATGGTGGCACCTGCCCATAATCCCAGTACTTGAGAGGCTGGGACGTAGGGTCAGAATCACAGGTTTGAGGACAGCCTCAGCAAGTAGTGAGATCTCATCAATGCAGTGAGACCCTGTTTCAAGAAATAAAATCAAAGGCCTGAGGTTGTGGCTCAGAGGTAGAATGCCCTTGGCTTTCATCCCCAGTACCACAAAAAAAAGGAAAAAAATAAAATAAAATAGGGCTAGGAGTGTACCCTGGAAGTAGAATATCTCTGGGTTCAATCTGCAGTACCAAAAAAATAAAATAAGAAAAAGGGTCTCACTAAATTGTGAAGGGCCTCACTGAGTTGTTGAGGCTGGCTGTGAAACTGCAATACTTCTCAGACTCCCAAGGACTGGGATTACAGGCATGTGCCACCACACCCAGTCTGTACATTTTTTATTTTTTTGGTGGTACTGGGGTTCCTGGAAGCCCTTCTACCTCCGGGCTACACTCCCAGACCTATTTTTACTTTTGCTTTTAAATTTGGAAACAGGGTCTCCTAAGCCAGCAGCGCGGCTGGCTTCGAGCCTGCGCGATCCTCCTGTCTCTGCCTCCCAAGTGCGGGGATTACAAGTGTGCGCCACCACGCCCGGCCTTGTCTGTGCATTTTTTAAAAGTGAGGTTATAGGTTTGTTGGTAAATTTTACAGGGAAAATTTAAACTATACTCTTACTGATCACCTGGGTGCCAGACACTGAATTAAGCTTTTTTTTTTTTTTTTTCAGTATGGGGATGGAACTCAGGGGCATCCTACATCCGAGCTATACCTCCAGCCCTATTTTTATTCTTTATTTTGAAACAGGGTCTCATTAGGTTGCAAATGGCCTCAGTAAGTAGCTGAGGCTTCCTGTGAACCACCATCCTCCTGTTTCAACCTCCCAAGTACCAGGATTACAAGCATGCACCACCATGCCCGGCTCGAATCAAGCACTTTTATGTGCAGTACTGGGGATTGAACTGAGGAACCCTCTACCACTGAGCTAAAACTCCAACCCTCCTTTTTTTGTGTGGTACTGGGGATTAAACCCAGGGGCATTCTATCTCTGAGCTATACCCTCAGCTCTGTTTTATTTTTTATTTTGAAACAGGGTCTCAATAAGTTACAACACCCAAACTTCAAACCTGTGATCCTCCTGTCTCAGCCTCCCAAGTTCTGGGATCACAGGTGTGCCTATCTGCTCCCAGCTAAATTAAGTTCTTTAAAGACACTAGCAGCAGAGTGTGGTGGCACATCCTTGTAATTCCAGTACTTGGGAGGCAGAGAAAGGAAGATCACAGATTTGAGGACAGCCTCAGCAAGTAGTGAGACCCATCAACCTCACGAGGCTCTATTTCAAAATAAAAATAAAATAGGGCTGGGGGTATAGCTTGGAGGTATTCAAGCCCCAGTATCCCCACAGACACAAAGTTAAAGACACCAGCTATTATACTTTAATATCTTTTCCCAATTACCCTACAAGATGATGACTATGTCTTCATTTTACCAATGATGCTACTGAGGCAAGGAAATATGAAATATGCAACCAGAGGTGGCAAGCTGGAGTTCAATCATTGCTTTTTTCAACTCCCACCACATTTTCCTCCACCACAGCCCTGTCTCCAGCCTAGGCCAGCTTCTAGGCACCTTGAAATCAGGGTTTGAATAGGGTAAGTTCATGTCTAATGAATAAGGAGCTGTATCTCTTAGTAGAAAGGGCCACAAGACAGAGGAAGGATTTCAGTCTTTGCAGTAATGATGAGTCAGGTCCATTTTGCCACCCTCACCCTCCTCTGTAAGAGGAAAGGAACTGTCACAAGCCTCAGGTTAGAGGATAAGCTAGATCCTTGGTCACCTTACTACTCAGCCCAAGGCAGGGGATGCCAGCAGATCAGAGCCCCCTGCCTATAAATTGGGAGGAAAAGAGATCCCTCACTTTCATCTATTTCCAGAACAGATTGAGATTCAAGATTATGAAGCCGGGTGTGGTGGCACACGCTTGTAATTCCAGCATTCAGGAGGCTGAAACAGGAGGATCGCGGTTTGAGGACAGCCTCAGCTACTACTTAGTGAGGCCCTGTGCAACTCAGTGAGACCCTGTTTCAAAAGAAAGAATAAAAAATAGGGCTGGGGGTGTTGCTCGGAGGTAGAATGCCCCTGGGTTCCATCCCTAGTACTGGAAAAGAAAAAAGATTATGAGACCTGGAGGGCATTTAGCCAGCAGGTGTCAAATCCAGAAAGCCTCAACCCAGACTCGTGGAAACAATCTCCAAGGAGGAAGAAATCTTTACTGGGCTCAAACTCCTCTTACAGGTAACTTGCAGACAGTAAGTAGCCTGCCCTGGGTCACACAGTCTGAGTGGTGGTGAATCTGAACTGAAGCTCCTACCCTCACCTTTGTGGCCCCACCCAGGCTATGACTCAAAGTTACAGCTTACACACAACAAGTGTTCCATAAATATAAATATTACACACAACAAGTGTTCCATAAATATAAATATGTGTTGGGGGGTGACTGAGCCTCAAAAGGTTTTCTTTTCTTTTCTTTCTTTTTTTTTTTTTTTTTTTTTTTTGCAGTTCTGGGGATGGAACCCAGGGGTATTCGACCTCCAAGCTACACCCCCTGCCCCTATTTTTTTATTCTTTATTTATTTTTTATTTTTTGGTGGTACTGGGGTTCCTGGAAGCCCTTCTATTTCCAGGCTACACTCCCAGACCTATTTTTACATTTCTTTTAATTTGGAAACAGGGTCTCCTAAGCCAGCACAAGCAGCTGGCTTCGAACCTGCGCAATCCTCCTGTCTCTGCCTCCCAAGCACGGGGATTACAAGTGTGCCACCACACCCGGCTTATTCTTTATTTTGAAACAGGGTCTCACTAAGTTGCGGAGGGTCTAAGTAGCTGAGGCTGCCCATGAATCGTGATCCTCTGGTCTCAGCCTTCCAAATGCTGGGATTACAACATCCGCCACCGCGCCTGGCTCGAAAGATTTTCTAACACAGCGAAGAGTAAGGACATAATTTTTGGAATTGGGCAGATCCTGCTGTAGAAGACCACTGACAAGTCTGTCTCCTTACCTGAAAATTAGGGATAATTTCTCCATGGGTGATCAGTGAAGATTAAATGAGATATATTAGGTAAAATACCTAACCCAATGCCTAGCACCCAAAAGGCACTTAATAAATGGTCATAGTTAGCTGGGCATGCTGGTACACATCTGTGATCCCAGTACTCGGGAGGCTGAGATAGGAAGATCACAGGTTCAAGGCTAGACACAGCAATATAGTGAGGCTCTCAGCAATTTAGTGAAATTGTTTCAAAATAAAAAGTAAAATAGGGATGGGGGTGTAAGTCAGAGGCAGAATTCCCCTGGGTTCAATCCCCTGTACCAAAAACAAAACAAAACCAAAAATCTCTTTAGCTGGGCATGGTGGTACATGCCTGCAATCCTAGTACTTCGGAGGCTGAGAGAAGAGGATCACAGGTTCACAGCCAGCCTCAGCAACCTTGTGAGGCCCTCCACAATTTAGTGAGACCATTTCAAAAAAAAAAAAAGTAGGTTTGGGAGCATAGCTTGGAGGTAGAACACCCCTGGGTTCAATCTTTGGTACCCCCCAAAATGGTCATGGTTATCAGTTAGAGGCAGCAGAACACAGATAATAAGAACACAGATTCTAGTCGGGCGTGGTGGTACACACTTTTAATCCCAGCATCTGGGAGACGGACTGGAGGATTGTGGGTCGCAGCCAGCCTCAGCTACTTAGACCCTCTGCAACTTAGTGAGACCCTGTTTCAAAATAAAAGAATACAAAATGCGGCAGGGGGTGTATCTCAGAGGTCCAATACCTCTGGGTTCCACCCCCAGACCCATAAAAAATGAACACAGATTCTAGAACCACGCTGCTTCCAGAATTTACTGTATGTGAGATGCTGGAAAGTTCTTTTGCCTGTTTACTCATTGGTAGAATGAGGATGCTGGTGAAGATGAAACAAGTCACTATACTTACAGTACTATGCTCAGTGCCTGAACATGGAAACGAGTGTGATGGGTTAGGTCTGATAATTATATTTCAACCTTTGCACTGGTCCTATGCACTACAATCAAGTCCAAATTGTACCACCAGCGCCTAGAGGAGATGTCAGAGAAAAAGGTATCTCACATTCTGAGAAAGAGGATTTGGGTGTAGCCAGTAAAGCCTTCCATTAAACTTGTCAGGCTCCTTGCAATTGTACATCCTTTCTTTTTTTTTTTTTTTTTTGGTGGTTCTGGGGTTCCTGGAAGCCCTTCTACCTCTGGGCTACACTCCCAGACCTATTTTATATTTTTGAGACAGGGTCTCTTACGCCAGCGCAGCTGGCTTCGAACCTGCGCGATCCTCCTGTCTCCGCCTCCCAAGCGCGGGGATTACAAGCGTGCGCCACCACGCCCGGCGTTTGTACATCCTTTCTTTTCTTTTCTTTATTTTTTCAGTACTGGGGATGGAACCCAGGGACATTCTACCTCCGAGCGACACCCCCAGCCCTATTTTTTTATTCTTTATTTTGAAACAGGGTCTCAATGAGTTGCACAGGGCCTCACTGAGTAGCTGAGGCTGTCTGTGAACCCGTATCCTCCTGTCTCAGCCACCCAAATGCTGGGATTTCAAGCGTGTGCCCCCACACCCGGCTACATCCTCTCTTTTCTGCTCACTGTATTTCAGGAGTGTGAACTATGCCCCTCCAGAGGGCAGGGATCTTGATCCCTTCTCACCTCAGGTTGAAGGGTGGGCACCAGGGAAAACCCACTGATGACTCACTGATGGAAAGACAGAGAGAAAGCACCACATCCCTGGATCTTGTACCACACCATCACAGTCACCATCACACAAAAAAAGAATGCCAAGCAAAGCACTTGCCAAGATAAATCACTTTTATCTCTATAGGAAAGGGAGGATCTAAAAAAAATATAAATTACATTAGTAACACAAGAAAAAAACGGGGCAAAAAACAACAGAGAAATCCAGATGATACTACTCTAACCTATTTATAAAAAGGCCCTGCATCAGAAATTCACAATCCTACCCACTTCTAAAAATATATTTAGACATGTACAGAAGCGGTGGGTTTGTTTTTAAATTGTTTGCTTTTTTGTAAAAATATATTAAAGGTGAATAGAAATCCTCTCTCCCTGCCCCCTCTCCCACCCCCAGTTCTCTGCTGGGGATTAGAGATCAGAGGTAACTATCTCACCATGTTCTAAACCTTGGTTACTACCACTTCCAACCCCTCCCCAACTCACTTCACTTAGAACCTGAAACATTAAAACAAAAACAAAACAAAAAACACACTAGCCTCTTTGGAAAAGCATAACTCTGAGGGTAAACTTGCTTTTCATTGGAAACAACACAAAACAACAAACAGAAGACTCTCAGAACCCAACTAAACTAAATAAACCCAGTCAAATGGAGGATTGGGTTTTAGCTCCACAGAAACTTTTTAACAAAGATACAGAGGAAGAAGAGGTATGGAATCAGGGGTATCTGCTAGCAATTAGCTGCCTTTGAAAGATCAAGGGTGTTAATGGGCAAAAGGGCCGGGGACTTGGTCTTAATGACAGCAGTCAGTGTTTAGTCAGGCAGCTGCTTACATAGGGACAGAGGCTTCTGCCCTCCTCTCACTACCTCTGGCTGCCTTGAAATCCCTAAGATAAGCAAAGTTGGGTGGAAACAGAGGGAAGGGGAATAGGGAGCTCACGTGCTAGGGGGGAGGTAGCCAGGCTTTTTGCCTTTGGTGTGACTAGTTGGGAGGACTGCTTGGCTCCTGGGATCCCCAAGGTAGAAAAGCAAATAGGCTAAAGGACCCCTGATTCCAAGGAAGGACAGTAGAGGAGGGGCCATGGAGAAGAGACAGACTACAGACACAATGACAGGAAGCCTCACAAATTCCCTGTGGCCTGCATGATAGCCGTTAAGTTCCCTAGAAGTGCAAGGCCAGCTGGGGGTGAGGCTGGAGAGGAGGGTGGAGGACAGGAACACACTCCACTTGGACCATGCCAAAATGGGGTGGGGGAGGGGTGTTCTTCATCAAGTCCACTTTGCCGATGAGGCGAGACAAGAGGGAGGTGGGGCACTGTCAGGACAATGGACGCAGTACACAAAGGAAAGAGCAGGGAGGGAGATCAGATGGTTTGCTCCTTCACAGATGGGCATCTCTTCTCTAGACACGGGCTCTCGAGTAGCCCGTGTATGCTCTGTTTAAACGCTGACCTGCGGTCTGTAAGTGCAAAGGCCCAGGAGTGAAGATATAAGCCTTTAGTCTTCAGACTAAGACCTCAGGTGGGGAAAGAAGCATGGAGATTCCCGATGAAGGAGCCAGACCGGCCCACCACGCCTGCTCCAGAAGGTCCAGGCCGAGCTCTGCAGTGTGGATGGAGGAGCCAGCTGGCAGGCCAGGCTTATGTGTGTTAGCCACAGGTGATCTCAGGCTTGCCACCTGCTGGAGCCCAGCCTCAGAACAAGTATAATGTTCTAAGATCTTGGCGCTCACCCTGGGGTAAGGGGCTTCGTGTGTCACCAGCCAAAAGTAGCTTCCTCCAATGCACTACAGCGTTATGGTCAAAGGCTCGGGCTTCTGTCCTTGCCCCACCTTGAACAGTGATGGGAATGGCCTTTCTTCCCAAGGAGAAGTAAAATCAGCCATTCTAGGCCATCTCTGGAAATGGCCACAGTGGGGCAGTCAGGGGATCCGGCTCTTCTCTTTTTTTCCATCAAGTATTTGGCAAGAGGGGGCAGAGACCGCAGCCTTCTCCCAGGACCAAGCCTGGAGGTGGGAGTAGCAGGGAAAGGAAGTGCAGAGGGGTAGGTGACTGGAGACGGGGAAGCAGGGAGCTGCCCAGGCTCTCTTCATGCCTCTCCTCCTCCTGTTTCAGCACTGGGGTGCAGGACAAGAGTAAAGGACAGGCCAAGCAGGTGGAGGGGAAATGGGTTGAAGGAGCAGAGAGGGCGCTAGTCAGTTGGCAATCTCTCCTGTTTACCTGCTGCTCTGGGTGTGGAAAAGGAAGGCAGGGTGTTCAAGTGGAAGGGGGAGGAGTCAGGGGAGTCAGGGAGAGGTCTGTAGGGTTGTCCATGCCTTTGGTCAGTCCCAAGAAAGCAGGATAATGCGCCTCAGCACCTTGTCCGGGGCAGATGGGATCCAGAAGTGCCCCGAAAGTTGACAATGGAGAAGGCAATGGGGGTGAAGGGACGAGGAGTGGGACGCGAGGGGTCTTGGTTCACAGAAGTAGTTTGCCATTTCTGTGGATTTTCAGGATGCGGCCGAGTCTCTGCTTGGCTGTGGCCAGGCCCTTTTTGGGACGCTTTCCTGTGGGGGAAGGGAAAAGTAAGCAAGGGTTTCAGCAGCAACTCTGGCACTAAGTGTTCTCAGGCCACCTCTCCTTGTGTTTCTCTCCCCAGAGTTTCTTCATCCTTAGGCCATATTGGCCAACAAACACTCCTTTTCTGTGGTACTGGGGACCAAACCCAGAGACATTCTACCTCCCAGGTACACCCCCAGCCCTTTTGTACTTTTTGTTTTGGAACAGTCTTGCTAGGTTGCTGAGAGTCTTGCTATGTGGCAAAGGCTGGCCTCAAACCTGTGATCCTCCTGCCTCAGCCTCCCAAGTGCTAGGATTACAGGCATGCACCACCACACCGGGCTCAAGGAGCCCTCCTTAATCACTTCCAGCCAATACCATGTGCCTTGGCTCTTCCTCCCCTCACTTCCTGCAGCAGCTGTAGTCGCCCTACTTATAGTCTGTCTGGTTTCTTTTCCCTAGTGAATTCTTTTGGTCCCAATCATTTCCAGGGAGGTGAATGTGCTTTCACATCCTTTTATCACACTCAACAGGGTTGAAGAATCACCTGGTTAGTGATTATGGTCCAATGTTCCTGATGCCACCATTCCTGGGGCCTTGTTTCATTAGAAATTCATCCTCATCAAGCCCGAATACTATACAAACCTCAGTGCCACTGGGATGTATGTACTCTAGGGGCTGAGCTCTGAAGGCCAAAGTGGGGGAAAAGGTAGGCTTGAGACCCTTCTCTCTTGCATCCTTTTTTTCCCCCTTTTGGTCCTGGGAATTGAACTCAGGGGCATTATACCTCTGAGCTATACCCCCAGCACTTTTTGTTTTGAAACAGGGTCTTTGGTTGCGGAGAGTCTGGCTAAGTTGCAGAGGCTGGCCTTGATCCTCCTGTCTCAGCCTCCCAAGTACTGGGATTACAGGTGTGTGCCACTGCGCCTGGCTTCACTTGCCTCTTTCTTCCTTTCCACCTCCCAGATCCTATTCGATCATCTTCATGTTTAATCAGTTGATCCCTCCCTTTCCATCAGCTTGGCCAGAGCTCCGCTTTTCTGCACTCCTGCCTGAATCTCTGTATGTGTCTCCTTGGCACATCTCCCACTGTCAGTCCACCCTCCTCTCACCACCAGAAGGACTTTTCTGAATCTGAATTTGATCTTGCCTCTATTTAAAATCAGTCAACATTTTTCCACAGCCAGTGGGATCAAGTGCAGGCAGCTTAGGTTGGCTTTCAGTGTCCCTCCCTGGTGTTGGAGCAGGCGGCTTTAGACCTCCGGTTTCTACCACCATATGGCTGTTGTACCTTGTCCTGCCTGATTGCTCTGGGAGCCAACTGAGGGGCGCCGCTGGGACAAGAAGACGCCGGGGGCCATGGGTGTGGTGCTGCGGTTTGCCTGTGCCATGCCAAAGGCATTGGGACGAGCAGTATACTCGTGGTCAGCAAGACTTCCTGACAGAGCCTCTTGCTTAGGCTCAGGCGGAGGCAGGGGTGAGGCGGCAAGAGGCTGCTGGGGGGTAGTGGCCAGTGTTGGGGTGGGTACTGTCACGCTGAGATTGGAGTCTTGAGGGCGAGGCTGTTCTACCTCCTTCAGCAGAGGCTTCTTCTTGATATATTTCTTTTTTTGGGCCTTCTGCAGCTCCTAAAACACAAGCCAGGTGGGAATAGAGATTGAGGAGTGAAGAAGAGATTCCCAGGAAAAGTAAAAAAGGCAGCAGTCAACCTGGCTATGTAGTCCACTACTCCCTCCACACACCCACACCTAGCCAGGACGTACACACAGCACACAGCTTTCTACTACACGAGGTATCACCCATCCTTAAGTCATCACTGCCAAGGAGCAGTCCAGTGGCAAGAGAACTGCAAATGGCCTTGGATACTTGGGTTTGGGTCCTAGTGTTGTCATTAGTGAGGTGAACTATGAATACTTCCGATAACAGCTAAATTTAAACCAGCAGCTGAGGTACTTTCTATGCTGTATATTACTTAGTCCTCATACTAGCCCTAAGAAGAAAAATCCCTCATCTTACAGATAAGAAAACTGAGGTACAGAGAGACTGAGTCATATCCTGGAACTGTAGCCTCAGAGCTACAAAGTAATTAGGTCCAGGATATGAGCAGGTCTGACGACACTTCTGCAAACTTCTCAAAATGGAGCATCAGATAGTAGAGGCATCATTAGCTTTGGAACGAGACCGTCCAGAGTTCAAATGCAGGTATGTGCTCCCTAAGGTGGAAGACTGTGATCAAAGTCACTAACCTTTCTGAATCCTAGCTTCTTTATCTATAAAGTGTGTAAAATAAGATCTGTTTCTCAGGGTTGTAGGAAAGATTCAATAAAATAATGATGTAAAATCACATAGCACATGATAGGAGCTCAACAAGTGCTAAAGTATTATTCTACCTCTATTTCTTAAAATGGCTAATCTTCATCTTGCCGGTCCTTTTCTTCTTCTTCTTCTTCTCCTTCTCCTTCTTCTTCTTTTTTTTTTTTTTTGCATGTCTGGGGATGGAACCCAGGGGCATTCGACCTCCAAGCTACACCCTCTGCCCTATTTTTTATTCTTTATTTAAAAATAGAGTCTCATTAAGTTGCGGAGGGCCTCACTAAGTAGGTAGCTGAGGCTGTCTGTGAACAGTGACCCCTGAACATGATCCTTTGGTCTCAGCCTCCCAAACGCTGGGATTATAAGTGTGTGCTACCACACCTGGCTCTGGTCCTTTTCTTCTAACAGAGGACCTGACAATCTTCTAGATCACTACGTCTAAAACCTCATTTTAGATGGAAGGGACAAATAAGGAGCTGTGTCACTTCCCCTAGTACCTAGGTTTATCCATCCATTGCTCTCTGCCTGTGTAGTTGAGGAATCTGAAGCCCTGAGAACCTGGGCAAGTGGTGCTTCACCTTCTAACTCTAACATACTACATGGCCACACAGACCAACTCAGTGATTACATTTCTTTGCCTTCTCTTGGCAACATGAACTTAGCCCTGCCTCTGGAGAATATGACAGGCTGCGGCTACCATAAGTAGTTTCTGGGTGACAATAGGAATATTGGTAATACATGCCAGGCACTGTTCTATAATTGCTCATTTTATCCTTATAAGAACTTAAACAAGAATTATAGTCCATCTTAAGAATGAAGGAACTATGGCAAAGAAAGGCTAAATCACTTTTCCAAGGTCACAGGACTAATAAGTGGCCAAGTTGGGATTCAGACCTAAGCCATCTGGTTTCAGAATCTCTTTTCTCAGTTATACTGCCAACACAAGGAATGGCACTTCCGTCCCCTTTTCTTTCATCTGACTCCACAAATTTTCTCATCACATTTACATTACTTAGCTTAAATTATTCTACTTTCAGCCCAGTGTGGTGGCAAACACCTTTAATCCCAGTACTTGGGAGGCTGAGACAGAAGGATCACAGGTTCAAGGACAGCCTTAGTAATACAATGAGATGCTCAGTAACCTAGCAAGATCCTGTTGTTTTTTTTTTTTTGTTTTTTTTTTTTTTTTTTTTTTTTTTTTTGTGTGTGTGTGTGTGTGTGTCACTCAGGATGGAACCCAGGGGCATTCTACCTCCGAGCTACATCCTAGCCCTATTTTTGATTATTTTAAAACAGGGTCTCACCAAGTTGCAAAGGGCCTCATTAAGTAGTTGAGGCTGTCCTGTCTCAGCTTCCCAAATGCTGGGATTACAAGCGTGCACCAGCACACCCGGCTGAGACCCTCTTTCAAAACAAAAAAGAAGAGCAGGTCGAGGTGCACATCTATAATCACAGTACTTAGGAGGCAGAGACAGAAGGCTCACAGGTTTGAGGACAGCCTCAGCAACCAGTGAGACTCTCATCAGCCTAGTGAGATCCTGTTTCAAAATAAAAATAAAATAGGGCTAGGTGTGTAGCTCAGAGGTAGAATACTCCCTGGGTTCAATCCTCAGTACCCCAAAATAAATAAATAAAATAAAAATAAAATAAAAAATAAAAAGGGGCGTAGCCCAGAGGTAAAACACCCCTCGGTTCAATCCTTAGTACCAAAGTAAATGTGTGTGTGTGTGTGTGTGTGTGTGTGTGTGTGTGTGTATGTTTTCTACTTTTGCTGCCAAACTCTTTCCCATATAATAATTCAGATATCCCCAAAGATGACTAGACTGTCTAATAATAGGACCATTTTACCTTGTCACCTTGCCAAATTCCTTGTTGAACAACCTGTTACCAGCTCTCCACCCAGGTTCAAACTACCTGGCCTGATATTCATGGTCTTCTACTGTGGCTACTTATACTTACCTAATCCACAAGATAATTATGGGAAGCTAACATGCCTACAGTCCTTATTTTATACAAAGTGCCATTCTAGGCACTTGTGTGTGTATATGTATATAGATAACAATATATCTCATTTAATTCTAAAAGAAAGTTTACAAGGTTGAGGAAAAAATTAAGTAACTTGTCCAAAGGGTAGAACTAGGATTCAAAGCCAGCAGGCTGGCTCCTGAACTTATTGTTTTCACTGTTACTTATTTTATCTTACAGTCCCAAATGAAGCCTCAGATCCAGACAGATCTCCTTGTTTATTCATTCACTCACCCCAACACTGAATAAACACATATGCTTATCATAGTGGGGATACCATGTTAAATTAAATATATCCCCACTCTTGAAGCATTTATAGTTTAGTATAGGATGCAAGAAAATACACTGATCATTTTAAATACCATGAGAGATTTGCTGTGGAAGAATAAAAGAAGGCCACTGAATTAAAGCGGTAGTCAGTAGTGTGAGGGGTGCTAAAAGATAGCACTGGAGAAGACACAATTCCAGATGGGCAGAAGGAATGGCTGGTGCCAGCACAAAGGCATGAGAGAGTCTGAGGCATGGAGCAAGCCAGGAGTACTGCAGTGTAGAATGGCTGGTGTAAGTGGTGTGCATGGGGAGGTCAGCAGGGAGAGGTAACTAGAGACTAGATCAAGTGGGCCTTGTGTGCTCTACCAAGGAGGAAATTTCCTTCTATTGGAATGCCTCCCTGTCCCCTACCAAAAGCTCAGCTTGCAAAGTCCTCCCCAAGATCAAGACCCCTTTTTTGTAGTACTGGGGATGGAACCCAGGGGCATTCTACCTCCGAGCTACACCCCCAGCCCTATTTTTTATTCTTGATTTTGAAACAGGGTCTTACTGAGTTGCAAAGGGCCTCACTAAGTAGCCGAGGCTGTCTGCAAACTTGGATCCTCCTGTCTCAGCCTCCCAAATGCTGGGATTACAAGCGTGTGCCACCACCCCCGGCTAACACCTTTTTTTGAAGTAATTCCTGATCAGTCCAAACAGAAGTTACTTTGTAAAAGGCACTAAGAGTAGTTTCCACACTTTTAGTTTCTCTGTTTATTTAAAATAGTACAACTTCTTTTTAAAAATTAATTACATCTTGCATGGAACTGTGATATATATCTATATGTACATATACATGTATCTATATATGGATCTATATTTCTGTATCTATATGTATGTACGTATATATATCTATATCTATATCTAAAACAGAGAGAAGTTCTGGTAAAAAAAAAAAAGGCCACCTGTCCATTTTGGTCTCTGCTGGTACCCAACAACAGCTTCCAAAACATTTCTTTTTTTATTGTGACATTGGGGATTGAACCCAGGGGCATTTTACCTCTGAGCTACAGTCTTAGACCTTTTTAATTCTTGTTTTGGAACTGGGTCTTGCTAGGTTGCTGAGAGTCTCATTAAGTTGCTGAGGATGGTCTTGAGCCTGCACTCCTCCTGTCCCAGCCTCTCAAGTACTGGGATTACAAGCATGTGTCACCATGCCCTGCTCTCCAAGTAATTTCTAAGAAACTACAGCTCTATAAAGAATATCATATAGCTGGGCATGGTGGTGTACACTTATAATCCCAGCATTTGGGAGGCTGAAACAAGAGAATCTGGATTCATGGGCAGCCTCAGCTACTTAGTGAGGCCCTTTGCAACTCAGTGAGACCCTGTTTCAAAATAAAAAATAAAAAATAGGGTTGGGGGCCGGGCGTGGTGGCACACGCTTGTAATCCCCGCACTTGGGAGGCGGAGACAGGAGGATTGTGCAGGTTCAAAGTCAGCCGCGCTGGCTTAAGAGACCCTGTTTCCAAATAAAAATATCAAAATGGGTGTGGGAGTGTAGCCCGGAGGTAGAAGGGTTTCCAGGAACCCCAGTACCACCACCACCAAAAAAAAAAATAGGGTTGGGAGTGTAGCTCAGAGGTAGAATGCTCCTGGGTTTCAACCCCAGTACTGCAAAAAAAGAATATCATATGAAAAACATCAATAGCATATTAAACACATCATTCTATATATTTAAATAGGATATAATTATTAAAATACAAATTAAAACTGTTTTATTTAAATATTAAGTAACATTAAATTTGAAGTTAGAGGATGTGAGTTTGAATCTTGTCTCCTCCATTTACTGGCTGTCTTATCCTGGACTAGTCACTTAAAGTGAGACTCATTTTCTTCACCTGTAAAATGATGAAAATATCACCTATTGAATAAGACTATTGGGCATATTACATTAAACACTGTACACAGAAGAACTCAACATAATGCAGATGTTCAATGTTCTATGCTATAGGATGTAACATGAGAAAGTAAGGAGATTTGGGTAAGGAAAACACTAGAACATTCACCTTCAAATGCTTCCAGGGTTTTTGAGCATATTACATATGTAAAGAGCGCTTGTCGTCCAGCTGGGCATGGTGGTGCACGCTTGTAATCCCCGCGCTTGGGAGGCTGAGACAGGAGGATCACGCAGGTTCGAAGCCAGCCTCAGTTACTTAGTGAGGCTCTCAGCAACTTAGTGAGACCCTGTTTCCAAATAAAGTATAAAATAGGCCTAGGAGTATAGCCCAGAGGTAGAAAAGCCCCTGTTCCACCCCCAGTAAAACACACACACACACACACACACACACACACACACACACACACACACAAAATGCTCTTCGGGCATAGTGGTGTAACACCTATAATTCCAGTACTTGGGAGGCTGAGACAGAAGGATCAAATGTTCGAGGACTGCCTCAATAAGTAGTGAGACTTTCATCAATCTAATGAGACCTATTTCAAAATAAAAATAAAATAGGGCTGAGAGTACAGCTCAGAGGTAGAATACCCCCTGGGTTCAATCTCCAGTATAACACACACAAAAAGAGAAGAGTTCTGCAGTCAGGTATGGTGGCATATACCTGTACAGGGGAGAATGAGACAGGAGGTTTGCAGGTTCCAAATCAGCCTTAGCAACACAGCAAGGCACTTAACAATTTAGCAAGACCCTTTTACAAAATAAAATAGAAGAATGCCCCTGGGTTCAATGCCCAATACAAAAAATAAAAAAAGAAAAGAAAGAACTCTGTAAACTATAATGCTATGTGGTAAAGTTAATTTTAGTGAGGATGATCCTTTAGGACAAAAAACAAATAGTGACTGATGTTTTCTTGAAAAGCAAGGGGTAAAGATCAAGGTAATAATAGTATTTGATAGAGGACAAGAAAAATCTCTTTTTTTTTGGTAGTACACTTTCCAAGGGCATTTAACCACTGAGCAATACCCATAGCCCCTTTTGTTCTTTATTTTGAAACAGGGTCTTGCAAAGTTGCCTAGATTGGCCTTCAAATTGTGATCCTCCTGCCTCAGCCTTCCAAGTAGCTGGGATTATAGACATGTATCCCACGGCAGGCATAAAAACTTTTTTTTCTTTTTTTTAACATACATTTATTGGAACATTGTAATCTCACATTATAATGAAATTCAGAATGATAGGGACATACATGCAGACAGTACTTGGTGAGTTTCCCTGATGCTCAAAAAATTCTTTTTCTTTTTTTTTTTTTGCGGGTCTGCGGATGGAACCTAGAGGCATTTGACCTCCAAGCTCCACCCCCTGCCCTATGTTTTATTCTTAATTTTGAAACTGGGTCTCACTAAGTTGCGGAGGGTCTCACTAAGTAGATGAGGCTGTTCGCGAACCGCGATCCTCCTGTCTCAGCCTCCCGAATGCCGGGATTATAAGCATGCGCCACTACGCCCGGCTCAAGAACTTCTTTCTAATAGAACCAATCCTGATACTGGTGAGTAGCTGAGAACTGAAGTGCACTCAGCAGAGTTACCTTCTTGGGACTTCTGTCTGAAGGCAAAGGATAGATCTGGTCCTTCCCATCTGAGGGAATTTTTTTTTTTTTTGCGGTACTGGGGATGGAACCCAGAGGCATTTTACCTCTGATCTACACCCCCAGTCCTATTTTTTATTCTTTATTTTGAAACAGGGTCTCAATGAGTTACAAAGGGTGTCAGCCTCTCCCAAATGCTGAGATTACAAGTGTGTGCCACCATGCCCAGCTTCCCATCTGAGAGGATTTTTAAGGCACCCAGAAGGCAAGTAGTATCAGCAAGGGCTTTCCTCTGGGCCCCACATTCTCTTTCTTAAACCGTGTTGACTATGTAATTATGAAAGTAGCATGGTATGGAACTGGGACGTAAAGGTTATATGAGGCTGCTAGGATATTGTCTGGATAAAGACTGAAGCTTACTCACTCCCTACTGAGACAATAGTGGAATCCTATCAGCCTGAAAGTCTGAGTGTTGAGGCTTAGCCACACTGGAATAAGTGGCAGGGTCTTTGCCTGAGTGCCAGCACCTACCTGCTGGGCCAGCTTTGCAGCTGCTGCAGCCAATCCTGTCTCAATGGAGGCGACTCGGGTACCTTCACGCACAGGACGGTCCTGCTTGGGTAGGGTTGGTGTTACTCGTGCTGCAAGGGAAACAGGATGAGGTGTCAACAAGATATTTTCCTGTATCAGCTGTATTTTCTGCCTCCAGAGTTGACTTTTCTTTTTTTTTCTTTTTTCTTTTTCTTTTTTTGCGGGTCTGGGGATGGAACCCAGGGGCATTTCACCTCCAAGCTATATCCTCTTTCCTGCTCTATTTTTTTATTCTTTATTTTGAAACAGGGTCTCACTAAGGCACAAGGCCAGATTTTCCTTCCCATAAGGGAAATACCCAAAGCCCACAATTGATTAAAGGATGAAAATCAACCTCCTTGGCTTGGAATTTAAGGTTGTTTATGGGTGATTTTTTTGTTTGTTTTTGTACTGAAGATTGAAACCAGGGATATTCTCCAAGCTATACCCCAGGCCATTTTATATTTCATTTTGAAACAGGGTTTTGCTAAGTTGCTGAGGTTCTTGCTAAGTTGCTGAGGCTGGCCTTGAATTTAAAATCGAACTCAAAGACAAGCAAGAATACTAACTATGATATGAGACAAGTTAGACTTCATGCCCAAGTTTATTAGAAGAGACAAATCAGGTCATTTTTACTGGTTGGTAAAAGGAACAACCCAGCAAGAGGAAATAATAATAGTTATTGGGGCATAACATTTATGCCCCAAACAGAGGTGCAGCTACTTTCATAAAACAAACTATTTTTGACAAAAAGGCCAAAAATATATACTGGGAAAAGATATCCTATTCCACAAAAGCTGTTGGCAAAACTGGCTAACCATTTGCAGAAAAATGGAAATAAATCCTACTTTCTCACCCTGTACAAGAGTCAATTCAAGAGGGATCGAAGACTTAGGCATAAGAAACTAAAAGGCGAATCAGTATGTGGGATTGCATTAAATTGAAGAGCTTCTGTACAGAAAAGGAAAGTAATCAAGAACCTCAACTCAGAGCCAATAGAATGGGAGGAGATTTTTGCCACTTACTCCTCTGATAGAGGATTAATATCTAGAATATACACAGAACTCAAGAAACTCAGCACTAAGAAAACAAATAACCCAATCAAAAATGGGCAGTGAACTAAATAGACACTTCATGAAAGAAGAAATTCAGATGGTCAATAAATGCATGAAAATATGCTCAGCATCATTAGCAATCAGAGAGACGTAAATCAAAACTACCCTGAGGTTTCACCTAACTTCAACTAGAATGGCAATCATTCAAAACAAACAACAAATGCTGGCAAGGATGTGGAGAAATGGGAACTCTAAAACATTGTTGGTGGGATTCCAAATTAGTGTGACCACTTTGGAAAACAGTATGGAGGATTCTCAGAAGAATGGGAACAAATTTACCATTTGATCCAGCAATACCACTTCTGGGTATCTACCCAAAAGAAAGGAAACCAAACTACCAAATTAATGCATGTGTATCTATGTTCATAGCTTCACAATTCACCATAGTCAAACTATGGAACCAGCCAAGATGTATACCAACAGATGAATGGATTACAAAACTGTGGGATATGTACACAATGGGATTTTACTCAGCCATAAAAAAGTACAATTGCTGTATTTTCAGGGAAATGGATGGATCTTGAGGGCATTAGGCTAAGCAAGATTAGTCAGTCACAAAAAGTAAGGAATTGGATACTTTCCCTAATATGTGAAAGCTAGGGTGAAAGGGGTCATAGGAGAAGCTCCAGGTGAAAAAGGAGATCCTATAGAGGAGCAAATAAGGTAACCTAAATGTGGGGATGGGAGGGGGAAGAAGGAAACTCTTTAAAGTGCATGATGTACATATTCATATCCAATTCAACCACTAAACCAAGCATGGGTGGGAGGGAAGGGGGAGGGAGTGAGGTGGAGACTGGGTGGTGGCTGGCTGGGTGATGTGTGCATTTAAGTCTACACAAGTCTTTTTATCCCATTATGATGTATAAATACATTGTACCAATAAAAATATATATAAAAAAACACAATCATGTCATTTACAGAGACATGGATGGAACTGGAGAACATTATGCTAAGCGAGATCAGTCAGTCACAAAAAATAAGAAATTGGATGTTCTCCCTAATATAAAGAATCTAGGGGGAAAATGGGTCATAAGAGGGACTCTAGATGAAGAAGGAGATACTATAGATGGCAAATAAGGTGACCCAACTGAGGGGATAGAAGGGGGAAGATGGAAATTTTCTATTGCACATGATGTACTTTAACAAACATATCAATGTCAATAACGAAGCCAAACATGAGGAGGGAGTAGAAGGGAATGAGAATTGAGTAAGGGCTAATTGGGTGATGTGTGCATGCATGTCTCCACCATCTTGTACCTCATTAAGATGTATGACAATGCACCAATAAAAAAATTAAAAAAAAAGAATGTAGAGGCAATTAGAGCTTTTAGCCTTCACACACACACGCGCACACACACGTGCACACATGCACAATTTAAAGCCCTAAGATCACAAGAAGCTTTGCCTGACACATTTGAAAATCTGCAGAGATAGCAAGAGCCTTATGCTCTGCTCTAAGTGATCACACACCACTGCATTGGCTGTGATTAGGGCCTCAGTTTCCTCATTTTCTATCAAGACCCAGCCTTGATATGCAAGCTATAATAGATGTCTCTGTTTCTCTATTTTCATTTGTGACCCAGCCTAGGGTGTAAGCTCAGTATGTTACTTCAAAGTACTACCAATTAATGGGCAACTGATATGGCAGAAGTAGAAAAAAGATAACACACTCTTACACTTAAGAGTACACTGATCAGAAATGAGATAATACCAATTCAATTGCCTAAAATGAGTTGTTGGCCCTGTTGTCTTGGGAATGCTGATAAGAACACACCAATGGGAAAACTTTATTTAAGGGCCAGGGTCTCAGGGGAAGGCAGAGTTCCACTTTTGGGCTCTCCAGCGTGCCTCTTTCTTTCCTTCCTTCCTTCCTTCCTTCCTTCCTTTCTTTCTTTCTTTCTTTCTTTCTTTCTTTCTTTCTTTCTTTCTTTCTTTTTTTTGGTGGTACTGGGGATTGAACCCAGGGGTATTTTACCTTGAACTACACCTCCAGCCCTATTTTTATTCTTTATTTTGAAACAGGGATTAAGTTGGGGAGGGCCTAAGTTGCTGAGGCTGGCCTTGAACCTGTGATCCTCATGTCTTAACCTCCCAAGTACTGGGATTAAAGTGTGCACCACCACACCCAGCTCTCCAGTGTGTCTTTCAGGCACTCTGCTTTTATTCTCTTTCTTTTCTATTTCCTACTGACTTTGCAATAAAGAGTTGATGCTGCGACTTAGCTGCCTAGTAGTTTTTCCCTATTCAATAAATTCTAGTTAAGGAAAAGAGCCTGTAGCACCATTATAATCATAATATTAGTGATATCTTTATATATGGACATAGCATTATTTGAACTGTCTCCTTTCCTTTTTTTTTTTTTTTTTTTGGTGGTACTGTGGGTAGAACCCAGAGGCTTTCTACCTCTAGGCTATACTCCCAGACCTATTTTATATTTTATTTGGAAACAGGGTCTCACTAAGTAGCTGAGGCTGGCTTCCAACCTGCGTGATCCTCCTGTCTCAACCTCCCAAGCGCTGGGATTACAAGTGTGCACCACCATGCTCAGCGAACTGTTTCCTTTTCAATACTTGTTTTCCCCTTTCTACCACCCTCCGCCAAGTATTTTGCACTATTCTACCAGTTTCTCTTTTCATTGACTAAAGTCCTTTTTGTTTCTTATTTTTTCCTAGCTTCCATGTATGGGAGAAAACATACAAATCTTGGCTGCTTTTTCTCCTCTGGTGGTGGTGGTATTAGGAACTGAACCCAGAGGCATTCTACCTCTGATCTTCGCATCAGCCCCAGTTTATATTTTATTTTGAAAGAGGGTCTCACTAAGTTGCAGAGGGCCTAAATTGCTGAAGGTATTGTATACCTGTAATCCTTCTGTCTCAGCCTCCAAAGTATTGGGGTTACAGGTATGTGTCTCCATGCCCAGCTCAACCTTTGGCTTTCTGAGACTGGCCGATCTCACTTAGCATAGAATATTCTCTAATTCCATCCATTTTCTTGAAAATTACTTAATTTTGTTTTCTTTATGGCTGAGTAAAATTCACTGTGTATATAGACCATATTTTCATTATCCATTCATCACTTTTACAGTACCTTAACAATGGTGAATTAGAAACAGTTATCCCTCCTTCCTAATAGGAAAATAGGAAGTGTGTGTGTGTGTGTGTGTGTGTGTGTGTGTGTGTGTGTATGTGTGTGTGTGTGTGTGTGTGTGTGTGCTGGTACTAGGGATCAAACTCAGGAACATTCTATCTCAAGCTACACTCTCAGCTTGATTTTCTATTCTTAATTTTGTAACAGGGTCTCACTAAGTTTTGGAGGGCCTAAGTAGCTGAGGCTGGCCGAGAACCTGAGATCCTCCAGATTTAGCCTTCCAAGTACTGGGATTACAAGTGTGTATCACCATGCCCGGCCAATTTGGTTATTTTGAAATCTAATTCCTAATCCAAATAAAAAATAAAATAGGTTTGGAGTATAGTTTGTAGGTATAATACCTTTGGGTTCAATTGCTGGAACCACAAAAATAAATAAACAAATAAATAAAATATGGCTCCCAATTCTTTGAACCTTTCCTGCTGATAGGAGTCTACGTGCCCCCAACCCCCACTGAATATGAGCAGGCTTATTTGCAACGTATTGACTATGGGAGAAGTGACATCTGTGACTTTTAAGGCTAAGTTGGGAAAGGCAATTTCAGTTTCTGCAGAGCTTTCTGGAATTAGTATTCCATGTACATGGATCTGAGCTGCCATGTACAAAGAGTGAATGCCTTAAACCACCTGGCAGTGAGGGAGCTAGCCCAACGGGGAGGGCATATACTAGTACTTTGTATCCTCCCAGGATACACATCATATACATAAATGAGACTTCAGATGATTCAAATACCTGAACACCAAGTTACCCTCAGCCTTCAAAGTTTTTTCCAGCTAATGCCCTACACATTATAGAGAAAAACTGTCCTCACTGTGCTTTTTTTAAATTCCTGACCAACTGAATAAATGAACAGTAGAAAATGGTAGTTTTAAACTAGGAGAGAAAAAAGCCCTTGATTGGATTTGGACTTTAAAAAGAAAAACAAGCTATAAAAGGTAAGTGGGAAAATGTGATTATAGACAGAACATGAGAAGATCTTAGGAAAACTATTAACTTTGTTAAGTATAAATATATAGTGTCAAATAGGAAGGTATCCTTATTCTGAGATACTTAACTATTAGTGGTCAAAATATGTTATTATGGATGTATATTATTCTGAAGTGGTTCAGGAAAATTTAAACACAGCCAGATAGTTATGGACAGAACAATTATGGAAAAATGTTACAAGTATAGAATTCAGGTATTAATTATATGGGAGACATTGATGTAAGTCTTTCATGTACACAATTTTATGTGTGGTGGTATATGCTTTATAATCTCAGTTCTTGGGAGGCTGAGAAATGAGGATCACAGGTTAAAGGCCAGCCTCTAGCTGGGCGTGGTGGTGCACGCTTGTAATCCCAGCATTTGGGAGGCTGAGACAGGAGAATCACATGGGTTCAAAGCCCACCTCAGCTACTTAGTGGGCCCTTTGCAACTCAGTGAGACCTTTTCAAAAAAGAAAAAAACAGCCAGCCTCAGCAATTTATCAAGACCCTCAGCAACTTAGCAAGACCTTATTTCAAAACAAAAAAATATAAAGGGCTGGGGTGTAGCTCGGAGATAGAAAGCCCCTGGGTTCAAGCCCTAGTGCTAAAAAATTATAATAATAAAAATTTAAAATAATGAATAAGACTAAGAGATTATAATTATCAACTAAATGTGTAGTCCTTGATTGGATTCTGGTATGAATAAGCCAATAATTAAACTTATAAGAACAAATACTAAATCCAAAAGACACTTCCACTCAGGTTATCCCACAAAAAATAAAATACTTAGGAATAAACCTAAGAAAGGGCCGGGCGTGGTGGCGCATGCTTGTAATCCCCGCGCTTGGGAGGCGGAGACAGGAGGATCGCGCAGGTTCAAAGCCAGCCGCGTGCGCTGGCTTAGGAGACCCTGTTTCCAAAATGAAAATGTAAAAATAGGTCTGGGAGTGTAGCCCGGAGGTAGAAGGGCTTCCAGGAACCCCAGTACCACCAAAAAAATAAATAAATAAATAAATAAACCTAAGAAAGGAGGTAAAAGAGCTCTACAAAGAAAATTATAAAACATTGAAAAAAGAAATTGAAGAAAACCTGAGGAGATGGAAAAGTCTCCCATGCTCTTGGATAGGCAGATTAAACATGAAATGGCCATTTTTCTAAAAGTGATCTATAGATTCAATGCAATACCCATTAATTACTATGGTAATTCCTCACGGACATAGAAAAATCAGTCCCTACATTCATTTGGAACAACAAAAAAAAACAGAATAGCCAAAGTAGTTCTCAACAACAAGAACCATTCAGGAGGAATCATAATACTTGGCTTCAAACTATACTACAAAGCCATAATAATAAAAACAGCATGGTATTGGCACAAAAACAGATACATAGACTAATGGCACAGAATAGAAGATTCAATAACAAATCCAAACACTTACAGCCAATTGATTTTTGACAAAAAGGCCAAAAACATACAATGGAAAAAGATAGCCTCTTCAACAAATGGTGTTTGCAAAACTGGTTAATCATATCCAGAAAATGGAAATAAACTCCACTTTCTCACCCTGCACAAGATTCAATTCAAGATGGATCAAAGACTTGGAAATCAGACCAGAGACCTTGCAGCTCCTTGAAAAAGGCATAGATCCAACACTGCAACACATAGGCATAAGTAAAAATTTTCTCAATAAGACCCCAAAGGCACAAGAAATTAAAAGGAGGGTCAATATATTGGATTGCATTAAACTGAAGAGCTCTGTACAGCAAAGGAAACTACCAAGAACCTCAAGAGAGCTGACAGAATGGGAGAATTTTTTTTTTTTTACCAACTATTCCTCCAATAGAGGACTAATATCTAGAATATATAGAGAACTCAAGAAACTTATTGCTAAGAAAACAACCAAGCCGGGCATGATGGTGCACACTTGTAATTCCAGTACTTGGGAATCTGAGACAAGAGGATGGAAGTTTGCAGCCAGCCTCAGCTACTTAGTGAGACCCTCCATAACTTAGCGAGACATTGCTTCAAATAAAGGATAAAAAACAGGGATAGGGCTGGGGGTGCAGCTCAGAGGTAGAATGCCTCTCAGTTTCATTCTTAGTACCTAAAAAAGCCAATAAAAATGGGCAAGGGTGTGGTGGCACACACTTGTAATCCCTGTGCTTGGGAGGTGGAGACAGGAGGATCGCACAGGTTCGAAGCTAGCTGCGTTGGCTTAAGAGACCCTGTTTCCAAATAAAAAAGTATAAAAATAGGTCTGGGAGTGTAGCCTGAAGGTAAAAGGGTTTCCAGGAACCCCAGTACCACCAAAAAAAGGGGGGCAAGGGAACTGAATAGATAGCTCACAAAAGTAGGAATTCAAATGATTAATAAATGTATGAAAAAATGTTTAACATCATTAGCAACCAAAGAGATGGAGTTCAAAACTACCCTGAGATTTCACCTAACTCTAATTAGAATGGCAATCATAAAAACACAAACAGCAAATGCTGATGAGGATGTGGAGAAGTGGGAACTCTAATACATTGTTAGTGGGATTGCATATTAGTGCAACCACTTTGGAAAACAGTGTGGTGGATCCTCAAAAGAATGGTAACGAACCTATCATATGATCCAGCAATATCTTCTGAGTATCTACCCAAAAGAATGAAAACCAAACTATCAAGCTAATGCATGTATATCTGTGTTTATAGTAGCACAATTCATAAATGCCAAACTATGGAACCAGCCAAGATGTCTATCAACAGATGAATTGAATACAAAACTATTAGATATGACACAATGGAATTTTACTCAGCCACAAAAAACAAAATTTTGTCATTTGTGGGGTAATGGATGGAACTCGAGAACATTATGCTTAGTGAGATTAGTCAGTCACAAAAAGTAAAAAATCGGATGCTCTCTCTAATATTTAGAAGCTAGGGAGAAAGAGGGTCATAGGAGAAACTTCAGCTGAAGAAAGAGAAACCATAGATGAGAAAATAGGCAACCTGAGGGAGACTGGAGTGGGAAAGAAGAAAATACTCTAATGTACATGATGTATAGTCATAAGCATATCACAGTCAATCACTAAGCCAAACATGAGAAAGAGGGAGGGGGAGGGAATGGGAAATGGGATGGGAATTGGGAAAGGGTTAAATGAGTGATGTATGCATGTATGCCTCTACCATCTTGTACTCCATTAAGATGTTTGACTACAATGCACCAATAAAAGAAAAAGATACTACACCTGATCTTAGTCAAAAGGTCAAGAGATGAATAAGTCAATTATATGAGATATTTTGGTACATCTAGGGGATATTTAAATAAGAACTTAGATGATATTAAGAAACAAATGTTACTTTGGCCTGGGTGTCATATAATGGTACTGTGGTTATGGAGAAAAATATTATTTTGTAGAGATGCATACTGAAGTAATTAGGATGAGCTGTCATAATGAGTGACATAGGTGAAAATGTCAAAGTAAGGAGCTCTCAAAGTCCATTCTGCAATAAAAGCAATGAGAAAGCTAACAAAAATGATTACAATAGGCTTTTTCAGAACTCTGTAAATTAACCAAAGGCTTGCAGAAACCAGTAGGGTATTTATCCAAGAAAAACAGCTAATCTCAGAACAGGGAGCTTTGTGGCATTTTATCCTGACCTAGACACATTCACCTTTGCCCAGCTCAGTGACATCCTTGAAAAATAACATCCCACATGTCCAGTGGTAAGCAGAAAGGAGCTGGAGCTTTCTTTCCAAACCTAGTACTAAAAGCCTCTTGCTGGGGGAAAATTCATAATATTTAAAGGTAAGTGCTTAATGTGAAAGATGCATAAGGTGAAAAATACAGTTGTGGCAAACAATGTATTAACCCCAATTTTTTTTATTTTTTTATTTTTTTTGCGGTACTGGGGATGGAACCCAGGGGTATTCTACCTCCAAGCTATACCCCCAGCCCTATTTTTTATTCTTTATTTTGAAAGAGTCTCAGAGTTGTAAAAGGCCTCACTAAGTAGCTGAGGCTGGCTGTGAACCTGGATCCTCCTTGTCTTGGCCTCCCAAATGCTGGGATTATAAGCATGCACCACCATGCCTGACTCCAAATTCTTAAAAGGTAGCTGAAGAATGAGATATCTTTAGGAGATCTGTGAAGCTTCTAGATTCTGTGAATCTAGAAGGCCAAATGCTTGGGCTGCATACAAGACACGAGAACTACCTAAGCACTCACCTCTGGCTGACTTTGAGGCTCTGTACAAACAGGAAATGAAAGCTAAGGCAGAGTTGTAAACTCCCTGGCTAAGTGTTGAATGTATACCCCAACATGCTCACAGAAGCCCTCAGCAAGTCTTTAAGAAAATCTCTGTCAAATCATTATTTGAGCACTAAGTTACTAGAGTAGAGACATCAGTGGTCACATACAAAAAGAATACATATTTTGAGCCAGGCATGGTGGTGTGTGCTTGAAATCCCAGAATTCAGGAGGCTAAGACCAGAGGATCATGGTTCAAGGACAGCCTCAGCTAAGTACTTAGGCCCTTTGCTACTCAGTGAGACTGTTTCAAAAAATAAAAAGACTAAAAAAATAGGGCTGGCGGGTGTAGTTCAGAGGTAGAATGCCCGAGTTCAATCCCCAGTACTGCAGAAAAAAAATACATATTTTGCAGGATTTCAGAGAATTCACTAAAAAAATAACAAAAACAACAATCAACAATAATAAACCCTGGGGAGCAGAGTGAGGAGAATCTGACTTCCGGAGCTGTCACAGTATTTAAAATGTCTAGTTTCAGCCGGGTGTGGTGGCACATGCTTATAATCTCAGTACTTGAAAGGCTGAGACAAGAAGATCACAGGTTCAGGGTCAGCCTCAGCTACTTAGTGAGGCTGTCTGCAACTTAGCGAGACTTTGTTTCAAAATAAAGAATAAAACACAAGGCTAGGAGAGGTGTAGCTCAGAGGTAGAATGCCCCTGGTTTCAATCCCTAGTACCACAAAAATAAATAAATTGTCCAGTTTCAACAAAAATTATAAGACTTATAAAGGAAAACAAGTGTAGCCATACATAGAAAAAAAGCAATCAACAAAAACTGTCCCTGACCTCCTACATAAAGTTGTACTTAACAGATAGGGACTTTAAATCAGCTATTATAAATATTTTTAAAGATTAAGAATGTCTAAAGACATTATGTCTAAACATTCTATAGAAGTCAGGAATAGTGATACAAAACTGTAATCCCAGTACTTGGAAGGCAGAGACAGGAGGATCACAGGTCCAAGGCCAGCCTCAGAAATTTAGTGAGTTCCCGTTTCAAAATAAAAATAAAAATGGCCAGGGTATAGCTCAGAGACAGAATGCCCTTTCATCCAGTTACCACTACCAAAAAAAAAAAAAAAAAAAAAAAAAAAAAAAAAAAACTATAGAAAAGGCATAAGAATAATTTCTCCCCAAATGTAAAATACCAATAATGATCAAAATTATAAAAAGGAACTAAACAGATATTTTAGAGTTAAAAGTAAAATAATTAAAATAAAAACTTCACTAGAAGGGTTGTTTCAAAAGCAGGTTTGAATAAGTAGAAAGAAGAATGAAGAGCCAGATGAAGAAATAATGTTTAAGGGCTGGGGATATAGCTTAGTGCTAGAGTACTTGCCCATCATGTATGAAGCTCTGAGTTTGATTCCTAGCATGGAAAAAAAAAAGAAAAAGAAAAAGGTACGAAGGGAGGGAAATAAGGAAAATAATAGCTTAAAAGGTCACAACTTTTTTTTTTTTTTTTTTTTTGGTGATACTGGGGGTGGAACCCAGGGGCTTTCTACCTCCGGTCTATACTCCCAGACCTTTTTTATATTTTATTTGGAAACAGGGTCTCACACTAAGTTGCTGAGAGCCTAAGTAGCTGAGGCTTTGAACCTGTGCAATCCTCCTGTCTCAGCCTCCCAAGCGTGGGGATTACAGGCGTGTGCCACCACGCCCAGCTAAAATGTAACAAATTTAATAAAAACATTAATCTATACATTCAAGAGCTCAATAAAAGCTGAGCCTAGAGGTACATACTTATAATCTCAGTACTTGTGAAGCTAAGACAGGAGGATCTCAGGTTTGCGGCTAGCCTCAGCAACTTGTGAGGCCCTGCACAACTTAGTGAGACCCTGTTTGAAAATAAAGAATAAAATAGAGCGGTGGGGTAACTCAGAGGTAGAATACCCCTAGGTTCAAATCACCAGTACCACATACACAAAAAAGAACTCAATAAATTGCAAGTTGGATAAACTAATCATAA
This sequence comes from Muscardinus avellanarius, assembly GCF_963383645.1. NCBI lineage: Eukaryota > Metazoa > Chordata > Mammalia > Rodentia > Gliridae > Muscardinus > Muscardinus avellanarius. The sequence continues at coordinate 45,836,217 of NC_137792.1, forward strand.
CCAAAACCAAAGATGAAAAGAAAACATTGGAAGGAGCATAACAGAAGTGATTTACAATATACAGGAATTTCAATAAGACGGACAGCTTATTTATCATAAGAAATCACAGAGTATAGAAGGCTGTACAATGACATTTTAAAAATGCTGAAAGAAAAACACTGTCAACTGAAAATTCCAAAGATAGCAGAACTATTCTTTGAATGAAAAGTTATCAAGGAATTCTTAGATAAATAAAAGCAGATAGTTTATCACTAGTAGACCTGCCCTATAAGAAATGGTAACGGGAGAGCTGGGGATATAGTTCAGTGGAGAGTGCTTGATTAGCATATACAAGGCCCTAAGTTGTTTGATTCCCAGCATCATAAAAATACACATCTAATAACAGATTTTCAAAAAATATCAAGTGAAAACTGACAAAACTGAAGGGAGAAATAGATAAACAATAGCTAGAGAATCCAATACCTCATTTTCAATATAGACAAAAAAATTAGAAGATCAGCAAAGAACTAGAGATTCCATAATGTTTACAATTTTGCTTAAAATGTCTCAGAAAGACAAATAGATAAAGTAGGGAAAATGTTAACTATTAACTCTGGGCTACAGATAAAGGTGTTCATGGTATTAAATTACAATTTTTTTTTTGCAGATCTGGGGATGGAACCCAGTGGCATTTGAACCCTGAGCTACAGCCCCTGCCCTATTTTTTATTCTTTATTTTGAAACCAGGTCTGAGTTGCAGAGGGCCTCACTAAGTAGCTGAGGCTGTCCAGGAACCTCAATCCCCTGGTCTCCATCTCCTGAATGCTGGGATTACAAATGTGTGCCACCACGCCCGGCTAAATTATAATTTTTATATGTAATTTATATATAAATTATATGACTTCTTTCAGGAATATGGCGACCGAGAGAAGCAGCACTTATGAGTCCTCCTGATACCCGATCTCCATTGCCTCAAAAACAGCATTCTACAAAGCCAGAAAATACTATCGGTAGAGAAATAAAAACGATAAAAACAAGGGAGAGAATAAGATTAGAAGACTGACCAGAGAATAGAAAAAAACCGGCCTGCCTTGTGGTGGTGGGTGCCACCCCAGCGCCATTTTGCATCATAGCTCTGGTCTCCAGAGATGAAAAGGAAAACAAGGACCTAAAGTGATCAGCTGTAGACCCATGGGTTGTAAGTCATCAGTCCTTTCTGTGCAAATACCACCTACAACTTCCAGTGGCTGAGCTCACCAAGCCCTCCAGGTATCCAGAGTGGAGCTCAACACCAGAAAAGAAACCCACACTCCTTGTAGCCGAGGGCGCCACCATCTTACCAGCGGCAGCCGTGCTCACCATGCCCGCCAGATATCCAGACCAGTGTGTTCCAAAATCATAAGTGAAACTGTGGTCCCAACAGGAGAACTTCCATTGCTGCGCCCCCAGGGACTCGCGCAGCTGCGATAAACTCCCTGGGTCTTAGATTTTGTGGTTTGACCCAGTGAAGGCGTAGTGGCAGCTGAGAGTACCACACTCTCCAGAGATCCAGAGCAGCTCTCAATAACACCATAAGTGCTGGGCGTGGTGGAGAATGCTTGTAATCCCAGCGCTAGGGAGGCTGAGACAGGAGGATCGCACAAGTTTGAAGTCAGCCTCAGCTACTTAGTAAGGCTTTCGGCAACTTAGTGAGACCCTGTTTCCAAATAAAATAGAAAATAGGTCTGGGAGTATAGTCTGGAGGTAGAAAAGCCCCTGGGTGTCAACCTCAGTACCACAGGAAAAAAAAACACCATAAGTGAAATTGTGGTTCCGTGGAAAATCACCCAGCTCTGCACCCCAGGGTCTCCCGCAGCCCCGATAAACTCCCTGGATCTGAGACTTTGCATTACAACTTGGAGAGGTGGGAGTAGAGTCTGCTGTTGGACATAGCAGAGGCTCAGACAGACTCAGGCTCTGATTAGTGGAAAGTGTGTGGGGAGACCTATGCTTAACACTAGACCCAACTAGTAGGATCTCTGGGATCACTACAGACCTCCCAATTGTGCTGAACAGGGAGAAGTGAGACCAGTCCAGCTTTAGCTGTGGAGAACAGAGACTCCTCTGCTTACCTGCTGATATCTCTATAAATTCCTACTGCTAAGATTGGATCAGAAATAATATCCACAAAAGACAAGATGCCAAAACATCAGAAAAACAAGCCTGAGAATCCTGAAAATATGAGAACTAGGAACAGTGAAGAAATAATGGAAATAATAAGTACTAACCTACAAGAAATGCAAGAAGGAGAATTTCGAATCCTGATCTTTAATATGATGAAAGGCCTCAAAGCAAGTGTAAAAGAAATGAAAGAGGAAATGGAGACACTAAGAAAGAATCAGAAAGAGGTCTGGAATGAAATGAAAGAGTCAATGAAATAAAACTGGGTGTGGTGGCGCACACTTGGGAGGCTGAGACAGAAGGATCACACAGGTTTGAAGCCAGCCTCAGTTACTTAGTGAGGCTCTCAGCAACTCAGTGAGACCCTGTTTCCAAATAAAATAGAAAATAGGTCTTGGGAGTGTAGCCTGAAGGTAGAAAGCCTCTGGGTTCCAACTCCAGTACCACACACACACACACACACACACACACACACACACACACACACACATAAATGAAATGAAAACAGCAATAGAAAAAAATTTGGAAGATTAGATAAAATGGAAAAAAGAATATCACTGTTAGAAGATAGTTCATTCAAAACTGAAAGCACAGTCAACAGCATACAGAAGTCATTACAGCAACAAAACCTACATATCCAACAACTATGGGACAACATGAAGCATCCTAATTTATAGATAAAAGGCATTGAAGAAGGGATAGAGGTACAGACCAAGAGTATTTGTAATCTCTTCAGAGAAATAATTGCAGAGAATTTTCCAAACATGGAAAGACACTTGGACTTACACGTTTAGGCATACAGAACACCATTAAAACAAGATCAAAGAAGGACCTCCCCACGCCATGTAATAATCAAATGACCAACATAGAGGCCAAGGAAAGAATCTTAAAAGCAGTGGGAACAAAAGAACGGGTGACATATTGGGGTAAAACAATAAAAATCACCCCAGACTATACAACCCAAGTCATGAATGCCAGGAGAGACTAGTATGATGTGATCCAGATCCTGGAAGAAAACAACTTCCAACCAAAATGCTACATCCAGCAAAGTTATTATTCAAAATTGATGGAGAAACAGCTGGGCGTGGTGGTGCATGCTTGTAATCCCTGCGCTTGGGAGACTGAGACAAGAGGATCGCATGGGTTCGAAGCCAGCCTCAGCTACTTAGTGAGGCTCTCAGCAACCTAGTGAGACCCTATTTCCAAATAAAATATATAAAAAAAGGTCTGGGAGTATAGCCCGGAGGTAGAAAGCCTCTGGGTTCCACCCCCAGTACCGCCCAAATGGATGGAGAAACATAAGTGTTTCAAGAAAATTCATGAATTCAAAGCCAACACTAGAGAAAAATACTTAAAGAATAAACCATAAAGAAGAAAAAAAAGGCCAGGCATGGTGGCACACGCTTGTAATCCCTGTGCTTGGGAGGCGGAGACAGGAGGATTGTGCAGGTTCGAAGCCAGCCTCGCTAGCTTAAGAGACCGTTTCCAAATAAAATATAAAATAGGTCTGGGAGTGTAACCCAGAGGTAGAAGGGTTCCATCCCCAGTACCACCAAAAAAAAAAGAAGAAGAAGAAGAAGAAGAAGAAGAAGAAGAAGAAGAAGAAGAAGAAGGAAGAAACAAATTTCAGAACCAGAGAAGAGATGAAGTTGATCAGCAGGGCATCTAAGTAAACAAGAAATAACATTATACCAAACAGAAGATAGAAGACAAAATGACAGGAAACAAAAATCATAGTTCAATAATAACTCTGAATGTCAAAGGACTTACCAATCAAAAGACTTAGACTGGCAATGTGGATTAAAAAACATAACTCAAATATATTCTTTTTGCAAGAAACTCACCTTACAGCCAAAAGACATTCACAGACTGAAAGTGAAAGGATGTAAAAAGATATATCATGCTAATGGAGACCAAAAACGGGCAAGAGTAGCAAAGCTAATATCCAACAAAACAGACTTTAAGATAAAACACATCAGAAAAGACAAAGCAAGGCACTTCCTTTTATTAAAAGGAATAACTCACCAAGAAGATATAATGATAGTAAATGTTTATGCCTCAAATGTGGGAGCAGCCATATTTGTAAAACAAACCCACCAGGACATGAGATCTCAAATAGATCCAAATACGATAATATTGTGAGACCTCAACATACCTTTCACGCCATTAGATTGATCTTCAGGGCAAAAGATAAGTAAAGACTCTTCAGAAATCAAGAAAACTATAAACCAAATGGACCTAATAGACATATACATAATATTTCAACCAGGGACAGCAGAATACATATTCTTCTCAGTAGCTCATGGAAGCATCTCAAAAATAGATCACATCCTGGGCCACAAAGCAAGCTCTAGCAAATTCAAAAGATGTAATATAATTCCCTGCATCTTTTCAAACCACAATGGAATAAAAGTAGAAATCAACAACAGGAAGACCAAAGGAAACTATTTAAACACATGAAGATTGAATGATACACTACTGAATGATAAGTGGGTAAGATCAGAAATAAGGAGAGAAATAAAGAAATTTCTGGAATTAAATGAAAATAGAGACACAACTTATCAAAATCTATGGGACACTTTGAAGGTAGTGTTAAGAGGAAAGTTTATATCATTGAGCAACCACATAAGAATAGAGAGTCGCCAAGTAAACAACCTAATGACACATCTCAAGGATCTAGAAAGACTGCAACAGTCTAATCCCAAAGCTTGCAGAAGGCAGGAAATTATTAAAATCAGATCAGAGATAAATGAAATAGAGAATAAAAAAACAATTCAAAGACTCAGCAAAACAAAAAGTTGGTTCTTTGAAAAGATTAATAAGATTGACATACCCTTGGCAAACCTAACCAAAAGAAAGAATGAACTCAAATTATTAAAATAAAAAATGAAAAAGGAAATATCACCACAGACAGTGGGGGAAATTCAAAGGATTATCAGAAACTATTTTGAGCCGGGCGTGGTGGTACACGCTTGTAATCTCAGCATTCGGGAGGCTGAGACCTGGAGGATCGTGGTTCACGGACAGCCTCAGCTACTTAGTGAGGCCCTCTGCAACTCAGTGAGACCCAGTTTCAAAATAAAGAATAAAAAAATAGGGCAGGGGGTATAGCTCGGAGGTCAAATGCCCCTGGGTTCCATCCCCAGACCTGCAAAAAAAGAAAAAAGAAAAAAAAGAAACTACTTTGAAAATTTATACTCCAATAGACTGGAAAACATAGAAGAAATTGATAGATTTCTAAGCACATATAACCTACCTAAACTGAACCAAAAGGGCATAGCAAGCCTAAACCAACCAATAGCAAGCAAAGAAATATAAACAGCAATAAAAATTCTGCCATCAAAGAAAAGCCCAGGTCCTGATTGGGTTTACAGTTGAATTCTACAAAACCTTCAGTAAAGAACTAATACCAATACTTTATAACTTGTTCCAGGAAATTGAAAGAGATGGAATTCTCTCAAATTGTTTGTATGAGGCTAGTATCACATTAATCCCCAAACCAAATAAAGATTCCTCAAGAAAGGGAGTTACAGACCAATATCCTTAATGAACATAGATGCAAAAATCTAAACAAAATACTAAGCTACACGCATTCAAAACCATATCAAGAGAATTGTACACCACGACCAAGTCGGTTTCATTCCAAAAAAGCAACATACACAAATCAATACACGTTATTCACCACTGAGAACAAAAACCACATGATCATGTCAATAGATGCTGAAAAAGCATTTGACAAAATCCAACACCCATTCATGTTAAAAACACTGCAGAAAACTGGAATAGAAGGAATGTATTTCAACATCATTAAGACAATATACAATAAACCCAAAGCCAACATCATATTGAATGAGGAAAAACTGTAAGAATTTCTTCTAAAATCAGGAACAAGACAAGGATGCCCACTATCACCTCTCCTTTTCAAAATAGTCCTCGAGACTCTTGCCACAGCCATGAGAAGGAAAGCAAAGGAATTCAAAAAGGAAGAGAGGAATTAAAACTATCCTTATTTGCAGATGACATGATCCTTTATCTAGAAGACCCAAAGAACTCAACCAAAAGACTACTGGAGCTGATTAACCAATTCAGCAAAATTGCAGGATACATAATCAATCTAAAGAAATCAGTTGCTTTTCTATACAGCAACAATGAATCCACAATGAAAGACATAAAGAAAACAATTCCATTCACTATAACTTCAAAACCAATAAAATACCTAGGAATAAACCTAACCAAAAATATAAAAGACTTCTACAATGAAAACTATAAAACATTAAAGAAAGAAGTTGAAGACCTTGGAAGATGGAAAGATCTCTCGTGTTCATGGATAGGCAGAATAAATATCAAAATGGCCATTCTGCCAAAAGTGATCGACAGATTTAATGCAATTCCTATCAAAATATCAACGACATTCTTCATAGACCCAGAAAAATCAGTCATGAATTTTATATGGAGAAAGAAAAGACCTAGAATAGCCAAAGAAATCCTCAGCAACCAGAACCATGCAGGTGGCATCACAATCCCTGCCTTCAAATTATACTATAGAGCAATAGTAGTAAAAACAGCATGGTATTGGCACAACAACAAGCATACAAACCAGTGGAACAGGATAGAAGATATAGAAACAAATCCACACACCTATAGTCAATTAATCTTTAACAAAGGGGCCAAACTCATATGCTAGAGAAAAGACAGCCTTTTCAACAAATGGTGCTGGGAGAACTGGCTATCCATTAGTAGAAAGTGCATGCTTGTAATCCCAGTACTTGGGGAGGCTGAGACAGGAAGATCTAAGTTAGTGGCCAGCCTCAGCTACTTAGTGAAGCCCTCTGCAACTTAGTGAGTCCGCGAGACCCTGTTTCAAAAGTAAAGAATAAAAAATAAAATTGGGCTGGGGGTGTATCTCGGAGGTAGAATGCCCCTGGTTTCAATTCCCAGCACCACAAAAAAGAGAAATGGTGGTATAATCTCTAATACTTTAAGTTTAGGAGGTATCTACAGGGAAAATGAAAACTATGAAGTTGCCTTTCAGGCACAGAATTGGAGGCCAGGAAGCTAGAACAGAAAAAAATTCTTTGCATCCTTAATTCCTTCATACCATTTTATTTGCTATACATACTACCTTTGATTAAAAGGTCAAAACATAGCCAGACATGGTACCTCATGCCTGTAATTCCATTACTTGGGAGGCTGAGACAGGAGGATCTCAGGTTCAAGGCCAGCCTCAGCAACTTAGCAAGACTCTGTTTCAAATAAAATATAAACTAGGGCTGAGGGTGTATCTCAAAGGTAGAATCCCTCTAGGTTCCACTCCCAATACGTAAATAAATAAGCAAATAAAGTCAAAACATTTAAAGAGTAAGATATATAATTGTATATACAATGTTATTTCAAACACATAAAAAATGCTGAGGAAAAAGGACTGGACTGGAAGGAAACAGGTCAAAACTTTAAAGTGCTTGCTTCTTTGTGGCAAAACCATGAGTGATTTCTTCTTTATAATTTCCTCTATCTTCAGTATTTTACACATTTTCTATTATACATATCTGAAAAAATTACTTTTTTCAGGCATTGTAGCACACACCTGTAATTCCAGTACTTAAGAGGCTGAGACAGGGAAATCCCAGCTTCACAGCTAGCCTCAGCAACTAAAGTGAGGCCTTCCACAACTTAAGGATACCCTGTTTCAAAATAAAAAAGGGCTGGGGGTACAGCTTGGAGGTAGAAGGCCCAAGTTCAATCCCCAGGAAGAGAAATCCCAGGGGAAGAGAAATATAAGAAAATAATTTGCTAATTATATCAATCATAAAGCACTTTCCCAGGAATGCCCTGCTATACCACTTCGAAAATCCCAGAAAAGCCAAATAGGGCTGGGTGGGAAGAGTAGGGCCTTTACTTCCTGAAAACCACAGATGCTGAGATCCCAGACCCTTTATGACATACTAGTGCAGAAATGGCCTCAGTTTCTCATACCTCCTTGAACACATGCCATTTTGCAATGTGACTTTGCAGTTCCCCTTTCAAGAAGTGCAATCTACTTCTCCAGTCATGGGGTTAAGGCTTGCTCTGGCCAATGTGTCGATAACAAAGTGACACATGCAGAGACTTGAAAAGAATTTGCAGGATGGGGCTTGCCCTTTCTTGTTGCTGGAAACCCTTCTGCTACCCTATAAAAAAGATTTGGAATGGCCTCAGGGTGGACAAGAGACTACCTGGAGAAAGGCCCTAGCTTAGATTAGGTCTCAGCTACTTGAGGAAGATCTTTTTATACCACTGAGCCCCCAGTCAAGTTGGTTCAGAAAAAAAAACTGTTCAAACAGAATCATGAAAAATGGTCAATTGTTCCATGTTCAACTTAATGATTATTCTTCCTCTCTTCCTCAAGAGATGGGTTCATGCCGGGCGTGGTGGCACACGCTTGTAATCCCCGTGCTTGGGAGGTGGAGACAGGAGGATCAGGCTGGTTCGAAGCCAGCCCCACTGGCTTATGAGACCCTGTTTCCAAAAATAAAAAAGTATAAAAATAGGTCTGGGAGTGTAGCCCGGAGGTAGAAGGGCTTCCAGGAACCCCAGTACCACCAAAAAAAAAGAGAGAGAGAGAGATGGGGTCTCAACAGGTATTGGTCTTGAACTCTGTAGAGCTCCAGTCAGTATGATTTCCCTCCTTGGCAGCAAAACTACCAGATGACTAGGATGATGGTATTAGAATGTTCTTAGAAGCTCTAGACTGCTTGGTGAAATGATGTTCAAGGTCTTCCTTCTTTCATCTCAATCCATAAAATATCATAAGCAACATGCTCCATTATCTCTGGCTTGTTGGACTGACTGTATAAACTGTGTGTTGTATTGATAATTTTAGCTCTAGCACCTAACATGGTGCCTAGACAACAAAGATTTTTGAATAAACAAATGAGTGAGTGCATTGGGTCTTAGTATGTTAAACATTCCTCCTATCGCTAGCCTACTTCCTCCGATCACCTCTACAGAGTCTAAGGTATGGAATACTGGATCACCTTTAGGGCTCCACGGAGCATCATCTGAATTTTTCTTTTTCTTCGGCCGAGATTTCAAAGCAGGGTCATCATCATCAGACTCCAGGGAAGGATAGACTGCAGAGGGAAGAAAAAGCAGAGTAAACTGAGATCTCATCCAAAAAGGGTAAAGACAGAATAATTTATACTTCAATTTTTTCTCACTCCTCAAGAAGTATACCCTTTACTTAATCCATATCCAACTGTACAAGTCCCTGAATATATCTCATACATTTTATGCTTTTTCTACTTTTTCATTCTTGTTGCAACAGTCCTCTTGAATTCACCTAATTTTTATTCTTTTGCCCAACATCTATATGGTGAGTAACAACTTTGTGAATTATGTTACTCACCTTTCAAAATTCAGGTCTCGATTCACAAACAAAAATACTTCCCTCACTCTCCTAATCTGACTCACATACCTCCTTCTAAGTTCTCTGTAGTATCCTATGTGTGACTATACTAAAGTTGTTATATAGGGGTTGGAAGTTGATCATTAAATGTGTTACCCTGACTTACGATAAGGTCAGGAATTTATATTATCTGAATTCATATTAAGGGAATCTATCACAAAGCAAGTAGGTGTTCAGGGTTTGCTGAGAAAATTGAAAAATACATAATATCCACTTTAACCAGGCATGGTGTGGCACACACTTATAATCCCAGTACTTGGGAGGCTGAGACAGGAGGATCAAAGGTTTGTAGCCAGCCTCAATAACTTAGGCCCTCAGCAACTTAGTGAGGCCCTCAGAAATTTAAGGAGACTGAAAATACAAAAACAGGTCTGTCGGATGTAACCCCTAGGTTCAGCCTCTAGTACCAAAAATATATATTAAAAGACAAATGAATAAAGCAAGTAGCTATATACTTCTTTTTGGTGGTACTGTGGAAAAGAACCTCCAAGCTTCATCCTCAGCCTGATGTTATTACTTATTTGGAAACAGGGTCTCCCTATACTGCGGAGAGTCTCACTACTTAATAGTGCTGTCCCCAAACCTGTGATTCTCCTGTCTCAGCCTCCCAAGTACTGGGATTACAGGCATGTGCCATCACGCACAGCAGCTATAAATTTGTGTCACCAGGAATATAATTCATGAAGATATAATCTGTGACAAAAAGAAATAACATGGGGAGGTAGAGCTGTTAAAGAGTCAAATTTTGTATGCTATAATAGCTAAATGGTATAAATTTAAACTAGACTGTTATAGTTAGGATGTTTATTTTAATTTCCAGGGTAACCTCTAGAAAATAACTAAAAAATTAAAAGCCGGGCATGATGACCCATGCTTATAATCCCAGTACTTGGTAGGCTGAGACAAGAAGATCTCAGGCTCAAGGCCAGCCTCTGCAACTGAGTGAGACTCTCAGCAATTGAGTGAGACCCTGTTTCAAAATAAAAAGGGCCAGGGGTGTATCTCAGAGGTAGAATGCCTATGGGTTCAATCTCTGGTACCACAATAAATAAGTAAAGGAAATGAGGGGTGAATCAAATTGTATACTACAAAAAAAATCAATGAAAATAAAAAGGAAAGTAATAATGCACCGAGGAACGAAAATACATTAGACATAGAAAACAAGGAGTAGTCGAGTGATGTAGTGCATGCCTATTGAGTCAGGAGGGTCACTTGAACATTAGGAGATGGGGCCAGCATGGGCAACATAGTGAGACCTCATCTCTACAACAATAGCACAAGAAAACAAACTATAAAACAATGTACAATCTTATCAGTTATTGCTTTAAATGCAACTTAAAGTCACTAATCAAAAGGAAGAGAGGGGGAGAATGCAATAAAAACATGATCCAGTTGTATACCATCTGCAGGAGATACACATTAGACCCCCCAAAAAATAACTACATTGAAAGAAATGACTGAAGAAAGATACCCCAGGCAAACAGTAACCAAAAAGAGAGTTGGGTGGCTATAATAATACCTGACAAAATATATTAAGTTGAAAACTATTTCAGGATGTGAAGAAAGGCATTACATATTAATATATGGCCAACTCAGCCAGGCATGGTGGCGCACACTTGTAATCACAGCATTTGGGAGGCTGAGACAGGAGGGTTGAGGTTCACGGACAACCTCGGCTACTTAGTGAGGCCCTTTGCAACTCAGTGAGACCCTGTTTCAAAATAAAGAATAAAAATAGGGTTGGGGGAGTAGCTCGGAGGTAGAATGTCCCTAGGTTCCATCCCCAGTACTGACAAACACACGCGTGCGCGCGCACACACACACACACACACGGCCAATCCATCAAGAACATATACCAGCGGGGCATGACAGAGGATACTTGTAATCCCAGTACTTGGGAGGCTGAGATAGAAGGACTGCAGGAGGTTCAAGGCCAGCCCCAGCAACTTAGCAAGATCGTGTTTCCAAAAAAAAATACGAAAGGGCTGGGGTTTAGCTCAGAGATAGAATGCTCTGGGTTCCACCCCCAATACCATACACAAAAAGAACATATAACAGTTATAAATATATATACACCTAACAACAGAGTCTCAAAATATATAAAGTAAGCCAGGCATGATGGCACATGTCTTTAATTTCAGTACTTGGAAAGCTGAGACAGGAGGAAAGCTGAGACAGGAGGATCACAGGTTTAAGGCCTCAGCAACTTAATGAAACCCTCAATAACTTAGCAAGATCCTGTTTCAAAGCAAAAACAACAATATAGGGATAGGGGTGTAGTTCAGAATGCCCCAAGGTTCAATTCCTATCACCACACACAATATATATATATAATATATATTTTATCTATTATGTTAAGAATACATATTATGAATAATATGTTATTATAATATCTATTAAGAATACATTATATTCATATATATGAAAGAAACATACAATTAGAGTGGAAACAGCAGTTCTACAATAATAGAGATTTCAATATCCTACTTTCATTATTTGATAATATAGGGAGAGAGAAGATAAATAAGGGAATAGAAGACCTGAACAAACTATAAATCAACTAGACCTAACATACACATAGAAAATATTCCACACAAAAAGAGCAGAAAACACATTTTCTTAACTGCACAGGAAACGCTCTCCAGAACAGACTATATGATAGGCTACTAAATAAGTCTCAGTACATTTTATTTATTTATTTATTTATTTATTTATTTATTTATTTATTTATTTGGTGGTACTGGGGATGGAACTCAGGGGCATTCTACCTCCAAGTGACATCCTAGCTCTACTTTTATTTTTTTTATTTTTTATTTTTTTTGGCGGTACTGGGGTTCCTGGAAGCCCTTCTACCTCCGGGCTACACTCCCAGACCTATTTTTACATTTTTATTTGGAAACAGGGTCTCCTAAGCCAGCGCGCGTGGCTGGCTTTGAACCTGCGCGATCCTCCTGTCTCTGCCTCCCAAGCGTGGGGATTACAAGCGTGCGCCACCACGCCCGGCCCAACAGGTGAAATTAAACAACACACTCTTAACCAAAGAAGAAATTACAAGTGTGATTATGGGGACTTTTGAGATAAATAAAAACAAAAATACAACACACCTAAAACTTTGGTACGCAGCAAAATCAGTGGTCAGATAGAAGTTTTAGCTATAAATGCCTTCATTATAAAGATAAAAGATCTGGAATCAATAACCTAACTTCATAATTTCAAAACTTTTTAAAAGACCAAACTCAACCCCAAACTAAAAAGAAATAAGGATTAGAGTGGAGATAAAAGAAAAAGAGAATAGAAATGCAACAGAAGGAATCAAGAAAAACAATAGTTAATTCTTAGAAAGATCAATAAAATTGGCAAGTACTTACAGCTAGAGTAACCAAGAAGGAAAGAGAGAAGACACAAATACCTAAAATCAGGAATGAAAGTAGGGGCATTACTTTCAGACCTTGCAGAAATATGAAATATTCTAAGAGGATACTATGAACAACATATGCCAACATACCAAATAAACTATGTAAGATGGGAGCTGTGGGTACATACCTGTACTTGGGAGTATTTATATAGGGAGTACTTATACTTGTCTGACTTGAGAGGCTGAGACAGGAGGATCACAGGTTCGAGGCCAGTCTTAGCAACTTAGCAAGATGAGATTAATGAGATCCTGTTTCAAAATTAAAAATTAAAAAATGGCTGGAGGTTTAGCTTGGAGATGTAATGTTTCTGAGTTTAACCCTAATGCCAAAATAAAATAAAAATAAAAATATGAAATGGGTAAATTCTAAGAAATACACAGATCACCTAAACTGACTTAAAAAATGTAAAATCTCAACAGACCTATATAACAAATAGAAAGATTGAATCAACAACCAAAAATTTTCCAACAAAGAAAAGTCCAGAGCCATATGACCTCACGGGTACCAAACATTCAAAAAAGAATGAGCAAGCTAGGTGTGGTGGTGCACATTTGTAATCCCTGTACTTGGGAGGCTGAGACAGGAGGATTGCAGGTTTGAAGGAAGCCTTGACAAGTTAGTGAGGCTTTCCGCAACTTAATGAAACCCTGTTTCCAAATAAGAAATAAAATCTGACTGGGGGTTTAGCTCAGAGGTAAAATGCCTCTGGATTCAATCCCCGGTGCCACAAAAAAAAAAAAAAAAAAAAAAAAAGAATGAAGAATGAACACCAATTCTTGTCAAACTTTTCCAAAACACAGAAAAGGAAATATATCCTAACTCATTCTATAAGGATCAGTACTACCCTGATGCCAAAGCCAGAAAAGAATGTATACCACAGAAAAAGAAAACTAAAGATCCATATAAATATTGATGCAAAGTTCTTCAATAAAAAACTGGCAAATTGAAATTGAGAAACATATTAAAAGTATCATACAACATGAGTAAATGGAATGTATCCCAGGAATATAAGAGTGATTCAACATGAGAAAAAACTGTCGTATACATTAGTAAAATTAAAGAACAAAAGCAACACATGAGTATTGGTCAATGCAGAGAAAGCATCTGACAAAATCCAACACTCTATCAAGATAAAAAACACTTAGAAAAACAGGAAGAGAAGGTGCTTTCTACAAAGGACAAAGGGCATTTATGAAACCCACAGATAACATCACTGTCAATGGTGAAAGACTGAAACTTCCCTCTAAGATCAAAAATAAAACAAAGATACCCACTTTTACCACTAGTATTCAACTCTAGTCAGAGCAAATAGGCAAACAATCATCATTATCATAAAATAATGAGACATTCAAACTGAAAATAAATTAAAAACTATCTCTATTCACAGATTACTTCATCCTATTACATAAAATCCTGAAGAATCCACAAAAAAAAAACATTTGAGTTAATAATAGAATTCAGCAAAGTAGCAGAGTAGGGCAAAGGAGATCAACATATAGAAATCAGTTGTTTGCTGGGCGTGGTGGTGCACGCTTGTAATCCCAGCGCTTGGGAGGCTGAGACAGGAAGATCTCACAGGTTCGAAGCCAGCCTCAGCTACTTAGTGAGGCTCTCAGGAACTTAGTGAGACCCTGTTTCCAAATAAAATATAAAAACAGGTCTGGGAGTATAGCCCGGAGGTAGAAAAGCCCCTGAGTTCCATCCCCAGTACCACACACACACACACACACACACACACACACACACACACACCAGTTGTGTATCATCCTGTGTTCACAGACTGGATGTCTTAATATCCTTAAGATGATCACTTCTCAGCCTTTTGGCTAAGATCAAATAAGATGACAATTCTACCCAAAGCCATCTACATTATTTTGTGTGTGTGTGTGTGTGTGTGTGTGTGTGTGTGTGGTGTTGGGTATGGAACCCAGAGGCTTTCTACCTCCAGGATACACTCCCAGACCTATTTTCTATTTTATTTGGAAAGAGGGTCTATGTTGCTGAGAGCCTCACTAAGTAGCTGAGGCTGGCTTCGAACCTGTGCGATCCTCCTGTCTCAGCCTCCCAAGCACGGGGATTACAAGCGTGCGCCACCACGCCTGGCTCATCTACATTATTTAACACAATTCCTGGCAAAATACCAAAGGTCCTTTTTTACAGAAATAGAAAAGGTGGTTCTATATTATGAATTAAATTGCAAGTGACCCTGAATAGCCAAAACAATTGTCTTAGTTCATTTGGGCTGCTACACCAAAAATACTATAGACTAGGTGGCTTATAAACAACTGAAATTGTTTTCCTATGTTATGGAGCCCAAGAAACCCAAGATCAAGGAACTGGCTGATTCAGCATTTGGTGAGGGCCAGGTTTTTGGCCATACATGGCAGTCTTCTCCTTGTATCCTCACATGGTAGAAAGAAGCAAAAGATCGTTCTGGGGTATCTTTAATAAAGGCAGTAACCCTTTCACACATCTGGCGTCCTGACCTAATCACCTTACAAAGGCCACACCCCAAAACACCATTGCATTGAATTTTGGGGTACATAAACACAGTAACACGTTTGAAAAAGAACAGAGCTGGATGATTCCGATTTCCCAATTTAAAAACTTACTACAAAGATACAATAATTAACATTATAACATGACCATAAGCACAGACTTAGAGATCTGTAGAATAGATCTGAGTGACCAGAAAGAAATCTGTATATTTACAGTTCATTGACTTTTGACAAGGAGCCAAGACCATTCACTGGGGAAAGAATGGTGTTCTCAAGAAGTGGTGCCATAGACAGGAAGATTGCAGGGTTGAGGCCAATGTGTGGTAACTTAGTGAAACCATGTTTCAGAATAAAAACAAAAACAAAACAAGGCTGTGAGTAGCCAGGCCTGTGGGTGGAGGCCTATAATCCTAGTACTTGGGAGGCCAAGTCAGGAAGTTCACAGGTTTGAGTATAGCTCAGAGGCATAACTCTATGGGTTCAATCCCTGTACCACACAAAAAAACTGAAAATTATTTGAATAATCCAAAAGATGGCAGGGAATAGGGAAGAGGAACAAAAAGCATATACAACAAAGAAAAAACAAATAAAATAGTAAGATTTTACCTGAATACATCAACAATTACAGTAAATAATTGAAAAAAATCAACTAAAAAGATAGAAATCCACCGGGCGTGGTGGTGCATGCTTGTAATCCCAGTACTTGGGAGGCTGAGACAGGAGGATCACACAGGTTCGAAGCCAGCCCCAGCTACTTAGTGATGCTCTCAGCAACTTAGTGAAACCCTGTTTCCAAATAAAGTATAAAATAGGTCTGGGAATGTAGCCCAGAGATAGAAGGCCCCTGAGTTTCATTTCTAGTACCAGAAAAAAAATAGACCATTAATGTAATCTGTAAAAAAAAAACAAAACATTTTCTTTGTTTATTATGGTAATGGGGAATAAACTCAAAGGAATCCTATTCCTGAGGTATACCCTAAACCTGACTTTATTTTATTTTGAAACAGGGTCTCAATAGGTTGCTGAGATTGACCTCAAACCTGTGATCCTATCTCAGCCTACCATGTATTAGAATTAAAGGTGTATACCACTATATCCAGCTACAACATTATTTATTTATTTATTTATTTATTTATTTATTTATTGTGGTACTGAGGGTGGAACCCAGGGGCTTTTCTACCTCCAGGCTATACTCCCAGACCTATTTTGTACTTTTTTTGGAAACAGGGTCTCAGTAAGTTGTTGAGAGCCTCACTAAGTAGCTGAGGCTGGCTTCAAACCTGTGCAATCCTCCTGTCTCAGCCTCCCAAGTGCTGGAATTACAAGCGTGCGCCACCATGCCTGGCTTTACAACATACTTTAAAGTAACTTCAGATCAAGTAAAATTACCAAGGATAAAAAGGGACACTACACAAGGACAAGAGGTTGAATTCCTCAAGAAGAAACAATTATTTTATTTTATTTTATTTGGTGGTACTGGGGTTCCTGGAAACCCTTCTACCTCTGGGCTGCACTCCCAGACCTATTTTTATACTTTTAAATTTGGAAACAGGGTCTCTTAAGCCAGCATGGCTGGCTTCGAACCTGCGCGATCTTCCTGTCTCCGCTTCCCGAGCGCGGTGATTACAGGCGTGCGCCACCACGCCCAGCATAGACACAATAATTTTAAATGTAGGTACATCTAAAGAGCTGAGCTCCCAAACAAAGGAAATGATAACAGGTAAGAATGAAAGGAAAAACTGATGAAGTCTCAATTATTTTTATACTTCAACAAACCTCTCTCAGTAATCAATAACCAATTAGACAGAAAATCAGCAAGGATATAGAAAAGTACCCTCAATCAACTTGATCTAATTAATTTACTATCTATAGCTAACATTGTACTTAATGGTGAAAGGCTAAATGTTTTCCTACCATACTTCAAAACACCAGAATATACTGAACCTCAAAACACTCAAAATCACTGAACCTTTAAAACGTCAGAATACACATTTTTCTCAAATTACAATGAAAATTATCAAGATACAATGAAAATTATCAAGATTTATTATTAGATAATAAAACAAATCTTGTGTGTGTGTGTGTGTGTGTGTGTGTGTGTGTGTGGTACTGGGGATTAAGCCCAGGGGCAATCTATCTCCAAGCTACACCCCAGCCCTATTTTTTTATTTTGAAATAGGATTTCACTAGGCTGATGAGTCTCCCCACTTGCTGAGGCTATTCTCCAACCTGTAATCCAACTGTCTCAGCCTCTCAAGTACTATGATTACAGGTGTGCACCACCATGCCTGGCTAAAACGAATCTTAATACACTTAAAAGAACTAAAATAATAAAAAGTATGTTCTCTGACCATAGTCAAATTAGAGTAGAAATCAGTGACAGATAACTCAAATATCTCCAACTGGATACACACACACACACACACACACACACACACACACACACACATAATATAAGTATTGTAATTATATAAATATAAATTCACAAATTTAAATATTTATATTTAAACTTACTTTTAAATAATCCATGGGTCAAAAGATTAACTAAAAAAAGAGTAACTCAAAGGAAAATAGAAGGCAGGGTGTGGTGGCGCACACTTGTAATCCCAGCGCTTAGGAGGCTGAGACAGGAGGATCGCCCAGGTTTGAAGCCAGCCTCAGCTACTTAGTGAGGCTCTCAGCAATTTAGTGAGACCCTGTTTCCAAATAAAATATAAAATAGGTCTGGGAGTATAACTCAGAGGTAGAAAAGCTCCTGGGTTCCACCCCCTGTACCACAAAACAGGAAAATAGAAAATATTTCATTTGAATGAAAATGAAAATGTAACATATGAAATCTAGGAAATATAGCTTAGGGAAATTTAAAGTATTAAATATTTACATTAGAAATGAAGATGTTTGAAAGAATTTTGAAATATATTTACCATAAAGAAATAACTGTTTGAAAAGAAACATTATGTATGTATTTGTGTACTGAAACATAACTCAATAATGTGTAGTTTTTTGTTTTGATGTATCAATATTTTTTAAAAATGAAAAGTCTTGAACCAATAATTTAAACTTCTACCTTTGAATCTAGAACAAGAACAAAATAAACCCATAGCAAAGACAGAAATCATAAAATTAATGAAACTGACAGAGAAATTAGATATGAAATGAAAATCTTTTACATAGTGAAAATATATGTATTCTGAAAAGATTAAGCTGACAAATACCTTGATCTCAGTACCACAAAAAATTAACAAAATTTAGCATAAAAAACAAAGAGAAAAAGAACAAATCAATAGTATAAAAAAATGAAAAAAGTATCACTAAAGATCCCACATGCCAATAAAATCTCTAAGTCTGATAAAATGGGCAAATTCCTTGAAACTATAAAATCTTGCCCAAAATAAAATAAATCTGAAAATCCTGTATCTACTAAAGAAAGTAAATCCAGAGTTAAACCCAGAAAATGAAATCTTCCAACCTAGATAGTTTTGCATGTAAATCCTACTAAACATTTAAAGACAGGTCCACAATTCTTCACAATGTCTTCTAAAAAACAGAAAAGGGGGCAATGTTTCCAAACTCATTTTTTGAGGCCAGCACCATTTTCTCTATGTACATAGACACAAAACTCCTCAGGGAAATACTAACAAATTCAATCTGGCAATACATAAAATTACTAATATCAAGTGGGATTTGACTTTGTGAATGGAAGGTTCATTCACTATTTGAAAATCAATTAATGTGATCTACCATATTAACAAAACAGAGAAGAAAAATGGAGGAACATACCCACTGATGAAACAAAAACACTGGACAGAGTAAAATGTTTGTTTATAATTAAAACAGGAATAAATATTTACTTCTTTAGCTAGGTGTGGTGGCGCACACTTGTAATCCGAGCATTCGGGAGGCTGAGACCAGAAGATTGTGGTTTGCAGACAGCCTCAGCTACTTAGTGGGCCCTGTGTAACTCAGTGAGACCCATTTTCAAAATAAAGAATAAAAAATAGGGCTGGGGGTGCAGCTCGGAAGTAGAATGCCCCTGGGTTCCATCCCCAGTAACGCAAAAAAAAAAAAATTTAAAATACAGCTAACATAATACTTAATGGTAAAAGACAAAATGCTTTCCCCTTTCCACTGGAAACAAGGCAAGGCTGTCCATTCTCAGAGTATGCCTGAAGTCCTAGCCAAAACAAAAGAGCAGGAAAAAAGAGGTGTGTAGATTAGAAAGAAAGTAATAAAAATGTCCTTACTGCTACATGGTACATGGTTTAATTATATGTATAGATTAAGAATATTTTTTAAAAGTCCTGGAAGTAATAAATACTTTTACTAAAGACTGCAAGACATAGGACAACACATGAAACATATTTTATGTATACTAGCAATAAGCATATGGAAATCATGAACTTTTTAACAAACTACAGAACTATCTGTGCATATTTGTGCATGCTTTTAATCTCAGCATTTGGGAGACTGAGACAGGAGGATCATAGTTCACAGACAGCCTCAGCTATTTAGTGAGGCCCTCTGTAACTCAGCGAGACTGTTTCAAAATAAAGAATAAGCCAGACGTGTTGGTGCACACTTGTAATCCCAGCATTTGGGAGGCTGAGACTGAAGGATCGTGGTTCGCGGACAGCCTCAGTTACTTAGTGAGGCCCTCCACAACTCAGTGAGACCCTGTTTCAAAATAAAGAATAAAAAATAGGGCAGGGTGTTTAGCTCAGAGGTCGAATGCCCCTGGGTTCCATCAAAAGAAGGAAAGAAGGAAAGAAGGAAAGAAGGAAAGGAAGGAAGGAAGGAAGGAAGGAAGGAAGGAAGGAAGGAAGGAAAGAAGGAAGGAAAAAGAAAAGAAAAGAAAAGAAAAGATAGAAAAGAAAGAGGGCTGGGGATGTAGCTCGGTGGTAGAATGCCCCTGAGTTCCATCCCCAGTACAGGAATAAATAAATGAATGAAGAAACAAACACAAAACACACAACTTAGGAATAAATTTAACAAAATAGGTTTAGAAACTGTATGATAAGACCAATATAATGCTGATTAAAGTAATGAAAAAGAATAAATATGGAGAGACATTTGATGTATATAGATCGGAAGACACAATATATCTAAGATGGCAAATCTTTTGCAGCCATGCAGAAAACAATTTGGTGGTTCCTCAAAGAGCTAAAATAGAACTACCAGATGATGCAGCAATTATATTCCTAGGTATAGCCCAAGAGAAATGAAAACATATGTCTGAACAATAACATGCATACAAATGTCTAGACCAGCATTACTCTAACAGCCAAATAGTAAAAACAACCAAAATATCCATCAGCAGATGAACAGGTAAACAAATGTGGTATAACCATACAATGGAACATTATTTGGCCATAAAAGGAACAAAGTATGTATACATGCTATAGCTTGCATAAACCTTGGAATCATTATGGTGAGTGAAAGAAGCCAAACATAAAAGATTACATATTATGATTTCTTTTATATAATATATCCATAGTAGATAAATCCAGAGACTAAAAGTAGATTAGTGGCTACTATAGGATAAGGGGATGGGAATATGGAGAACAATTAATTAATGAATATGGGGTATTTTCTGAGGTGATGAGAATATCTTAAAAATAAAGGTGGTAGTTGCAAAATACTGCGAAAGGATCAAATGCCACATTAAAATGGTTATGTGTAGTTGGGTGTGGTGGCAAACACCTGTAATCCTAGTACTTGGGAAGCTGAGATGGGAGGATCTAAAGTTTTCAGCCAGCCTCAGTAACTTAGTGAGACTCTGTTTCAAAATAAAATAGGGCTGGGGGTATAGTTCAGAAGTAGAGTGCCTCTGGGTTCAATTCCCAGCAATATAAATAAAAATAAAATGGCTATATGTTATGTGAATTTCACCTCAGAAAAAATGTCAATTCAGCCAGGGGTTGTGGAGCATACTTGTAATCCCAGTACTTGGGAGGCTGATACAGGAGGATCACAGGTTTGAGGATAGCCTAAGCAAATAGTGAGGCTCTCATCAACCTAGTGAGACCCTGTTTCAAAATAAAAATAAAAAATAGGTTTGGGGATGTAGCCTGGAGGTAAAATGCCCCTGGGTTAAGTCCCCAGTACCACACATACACACAAAAAGTCAATTATCTTCAAATTGGTCTACAGACTTAACATAATTTCAATAAAAATTCCAGGAGAAATTCTTATGGCTTCAGATAAACTGATTCTAAAATATATATGGAAAAGATAAAATTAAAGAAATAATCCTACTTAATTTTAAGAATTACTATAAAGTACTGGGTGTGGTAGCACAGGCCTGTAATCTCAGTACTTGGGAGGCTGAGACAGAAGGATCTCAGGTTCCAGGCCAGCCTCAGAGGCCCTCAGCAACTTAGGGAGATCCTGCTTCAAAATAAAAAAGACAATAGGACCAAGGGGGCAGAGGTAGAATGCCCCTAGGTTCAATCCTTAGTTACAAAAATAAAGAAAAAAGGAATAAATGAATAAATCCAGAAATACACTTGTAGAAACATAGCCATTTGATATGTGACAAAAGTGCACTTAGAATTCAGTGAAAAAAAAAGAGAGACGGTCTTGTTAACAAATGGGATTGGAATAACTGCACATGCACAAGCCAGAAAAAGAAAAGCAACCATGACCTTAAACATCACACTATATGTAAAAATTTACTCAAAATGGAACAAGTATATAGATGTGAAGCCTAAAACTATATAACCTTTTTTTTTGTAGTACTGGGAGTGGAACCCAGGGGATTTCTACCTCCAGGCTATACTCCCAGACCTATTTTATATTTTATTTGGAAACAGGGTCTCACTAAGTTGCTGAGAGCCTCACTCAGTACCTGAGGCTGGCTTTGAATCTGTGTGATCCTTCTGTCTCCAAGCACTGGGATTACAAGAGTGCACCACCACGCCCAGCTAGAAGTTTGTTTGTTTGTTTTTAAAGACAGAGTTAGGAGAAAAGAATTCAAGTGACAGGCTGGGGGAATCTATTCATACATCACATATCTGACAAAAAACTTGAATGAAGACTACATAAAAATTTCCAAAGCTCAACAGTTAAGAATAAAACTCAATTTGAACACAGGGAAATTCATTCAAAGTGTCTGTTTAAAGTTACTAAATAGAGACTATATGGATGGCAAACATATAAAATGTTTAATATCATCAGCTATTAGATGAGCCATTAAATGAGATATCATTATATGCTTATTAGGATGACTAGAATAAATATAATGACAATATCTTGTGCAGACAGGTATGCAAAGAAAGTAGAATTGTCACATTGCTAGTGGAAATGTAAACTGGCATAATAACTCTGGGAAACAGGCTGGCAGTTTCTAATACTCAAGCATTTAGCCAGGTATGGTGGCATACACTTCAAAGTAAAGAATAAAAAATAGGGTAGGGGGTGTAGCTCGGAGGTCGAATGCCCCTGGATTCCCTGTAATCCTAGTACTTGGGAGGCTGAGGCAGGAGGATCGCAGTTTCAAGGACAACCTCAGCAACTTAGTGAGGCCCTCCACAACTCAGTAAGACCCTATTTAAAATATATATATATGGACTGGGAGTGTAAGTAGAATGCCCCTGGATTCAATCCTCAGTACCTAAAAATAAAACATTGCTTATACTCTCCAGGAATCCCATTACTTATGTGTCTACCCTAGAGAAATGAAGACTCATGTTCACACAAAAACCTGGACGTGATTATTCACAGCAGCTCTAGTCACAATTACCCCAAAATGGAAATAAACCAAATGTTCTTCAACAGGCATATACCTACAATGAAATACTGCTCAGCAGTAAAAAGGAGTTTAAGTAAAAAGGAGTTTATTTTTGCGGGTCTGGGGATGGAATCCAGGGGCATTTGACCTCCGAGCTACACCCCCTATCCTATTTTTTATTCTTTATTTTGAAACAGTGTCTCACTGAGTTGCAGAGGGCCTCATTAAGTAGCTGAGGTTGGCAGTGAACCGCGATCCTCCAGTCTTAGCCTCCCAAATGCTGGGATTACAAGCATGTGCCACCACGCCTGGCTGTTTAAGTTATTGATATGCAAAACATAATGAATCTTAAGGACATTAGGTTGAGTATAAATTCCAGTCTCAAACTATTATATACTGCCTAATTCCCTGTATAAGACATTCAGGCAAAGGCAAAGCCACGGCTATGGAGAACAGATCAGTGGTTGCCAGAGGCTGGGATTAAGGAAGGGCATTACTTCAAAGGAGAAGTAATGTAGGGAGTATAGGGAGTAATAGATGTGCTCTGTATTCTGACTATAGTGGTTACAAGAATCTAAAAGTGTATACCAAAAAAGCCAATTTTACTTTATGTTAGTGAAAAACATAAAATTTAGAAACCCAAGTAGAGTGCTATAGTCTAGAGGAGGGTTGGGTGGAAAATTAATGAAGGAGACACTTCCATTGATGTTATGTATATGTGTGATAATACCAATGTCAATCTTCATATCATGTATGGGGAAGGAAAATGGGAGCTGTGTGCATGTACATCCCTATCACTCTGAACTATATTATGATGTGAGACCAAAATGCACCAATAAAAGCATGTGTGTGTATATATATATATATATATATATATATATATATACACACACACACATACATACACACATACATACATACATACATATACATATATATTTTAAGCCAGGTGTGATGGCACACATCTGTAATTCCAGTACTTGGGAAGCCTAGAGAGGAAGATTGTAGGTTTGAGGGTAGCTTCAGCAAATAATGAGACTCTCAGCAACTTAATGAGACTGTGATTCAAAACAAAAATATAAAATGGCTGGGGTGTAACTCAGAGGCAGAATGTCCCTGAGTTCAATCCTTAGTACCACAAAAATAAATACATTTTTTTGTGGTACTGGGATGGAACCCAGGGGCTTTCTACTTCTGGGCTATCCTCCCAGACCTATTTTATATCTTATTTGGAAACAGGGTCTCACTAAGTTGCTGAGAGCCTCACTAAGTAGCTGAGGCTGGCTTTGAATCTCTGCAATCCTCCTGTCTCAGCCTCCCAAGTGCTAGGATTATAAATGTACACCACCAACGCCCGGCAATACATAAAATTTTTTAAAAAATTCTTTATCAAAAGGCAGGTGAAAAGAAATAGTGATTTCAACTCAAGATATTAGTCAACAAACATTTTTAAAAGGTATTAAAGATGCCGGGTGTGGCGGCGCACGCTTGTAATCCCCGCGCTTGGGAGGCGGAGACAGGAGGATCGCGCAGGTTCAAAGCCAGCCTCACTAGTTTAAGAGACCCTGTTTCCACATAAAGTTAAAAGAAATAGGTCTGGGAGTGTAGCCCGGAGGTAGAAGGGCTTCCAGGAACCCCAGTACCACCAAAAAAAAAAAAGTATTAAAGATCAGAAATAAATAGCAAACAAGCTGGATGCAGCAATGCATGCTTGTAATCCCTAGTATTCAACATGTTAAGACAGGAGGATAACAAGTTGGAGGCAAGCCTTGGGAATTTATGACAGGTTGGATTCCTCCCCGCAGGGGCGGGACCTTAGAAAAGGAGGAGACTCTGCTAGAAGATATGGGAGACAGGCAATATCGCAAGAGGGGCGGAGTTCCCACGCGTAGCCCCACCCACAAGACTTAAACCTTAAAAGGAAGGGCATTTCCTTTCCAGTGGCAGAGGAGCTAGGATGTCTCCAGGAGCGGTCCAGCCCCTATCCCCAAGAGAAGACCGCATTAAAATTTTTTTTTATTTTCGGCGCACCAGACTCTGTTGCCTTTTTACTGCGCCTAAAAAACCTAACAATAAAGACCCTGTTTCAACATTTTAAAAAAAGGGCTGAGTAGCCGGGCGTGGTGGCACACGCTTGTAATCCCCACGCTTGGGAGGTGGAGACAGGAGGATGGTGCAGGCTCTAAGCCAGCCTTGCTGGCTTAAGAGACCCTGTTTCAAAATAAAAATATAAAAAATAGGTCTGGGAGTGTAGCCCGGAGGTAGAAGGGTTTCCAGGAACACCAGTACCACCAAAACAAACAAACAAACAAACAAACAAAAAAGCACTGGGGCATAGCTCAGTGGTAGAATGTGCCTGGATTCAATCCGTAGTGCGTGCGTGCGTGCGTGCCTGCGTGCGTGTGTGTGTGTGTGTCTCACACACACAGAGAGACACACAAAGAAATAGTAAACAAATGCCAAACATGAAAGATCAATAAAACAAAAAACACATTTCTTTAAAGAATAGTAATTAAGTAAATTAGATAAACTATTTTTAAACACCATGATCAAGTACGGCTAATCTCAAGAAGGAATCACTGAATTATCAAATTAACATAGAAATATTTATATATATCAAAATATGCCAGAAAACGGTTTGGTAAAACCTGATACTACCCAATTTTAAACAGAAATCTCTCAAACTCCACTGAGATAATTTCCTGAACTTCATGAAAGAAGTCTACCAGAGACCTACATAGACAGTGGAGAAACATTGGCAGCACCACCTTCCAAGCCAAAAATAGCACACGATGCCTGCAATCACCATGACAATTCAGCACCAGAATGAAACTAGGAAACACTGGACATCTGAATACTGAAAATAAAGGGGATGTTATGGGCTAAACTATGTCCCAAAATTCATAGGTTGAAACCCAGTAACCCATAATGTGAGTGTACTTAGAGACACGGCCTTTAAAGAGGCAAATAAGTCAAAATGGGGCTTTTAAGCCGGGTGTGGTGTCACAAGCTTGTAATCCCAGCATTTGGGAGGCTGAGTCAGGAGGATTGCGGTTCACGGACAGCCTCAGCTACTTAGTGAAGTCCTCTGAAACTCAGTGAGACCCTGTTTTAAAGTAAAGAATAAAAAATAGAGCTAGGGTTGTAGCCCAGAGGTAGAATGCTCCTGGGTTCTATTCCTAGTACTGCAAAAATAAATAAATAAATAAGCCAGTCTTGGTGGCACATGCTTGTACTCCCTGCATTTTGGAGGCTGAGACAGGAGGATGGTGTTCACAGCCAGCTTCACCTACTTAGTGAAGCTCTGCAACTCAGTAAGACCCTGTTTCAAAAATAAAAAGAATAGCCGGGAATGGTGGCACACGCTTGTAATCCCCGCACTTGGGAGGCGGAGACAGGAGGATCGTGCAGGTTCGAAGCCAGCCGTGCTGGCTTAAGAGACCCTGTTTCCAAATAAAAAAATATAAAATAGGTCTGGGAGTGTAGCTCTAAGGTAGAAGGGCTTCCAGGAACCCCAGTACCACCAATAAATAAGTAAATAAAAAATAAAAATAAAAAAATAGGGCTGGGATGTAGCTTGGAGCTAGAATGCCCCTTGGTTCCATCCCCAGTACTGCCAAAAAAAAAAAAGACTAAAAAATAGGGCTGGGGGTTAGGAGTGGTGGTGCATGTTTGTAATCCCTGTGCTTGGGAGGCTGAGACAGGAGGATCGCACTGGTTCTAAGCCAGCCTCAGCTGGCCTAAGAGACTCTGTTTCCAAATAAAAAATATAAAAATAGGTCTAGGAGCGTAGCCCAGAGGTAGAAGGTCCTTGGGTTCCATTCCCAGTACCACCACAAAAAAAAAAAAATAGGGCTGGGGGTGTAGCTAGAAGGTACAATGTTCCTGGGGTCCACCCCCAGTACAGCAAAATTAATTAAATAAATAAATAAACTAAAATGAAGCTTTTAGTTGGTTCCTTATTGAATCTGATTGGTATCCCTACAAGAAGGGATTAAGACACATAGCTATAGAGGGTAATCACATTTATAAAGGTAACAAGAGGATGGCCTTTTATAAGCCAAATAGAGAAGCCCCTGGAGAAACCAACCTTGCTGGCACCTTGCTCTTGGACTTCAAGCCTCCAGAACTGTGAGAAAGTATATCTCTGCTGTTTAAGCCACACTGTATGTGGTATTTCATTATGGCAACCCTACCAAACTAATATAGGATACATAGATCATCTACCTCAAGAATTCAAGGCAAGCCAGGAGTGGTGGTGCATGCTTGTAATCCCAGTACTTGGGAGGCTGAAACAGGAGGATCACAGGTTCAAAGCCAGCCTCAGCAACTTACTGAAGTTCTCATCAACCTAGTAAGACCCTCTTTTTTTTTTTTTGTGGTACTGAGGATGGAACCCTTCTACCTCCGGGCTACACGCCCAGACCTATTTTTATTTTTATATTTTACTTGGAAACAGGGTCTCTTAAGCCAGCTAGGCTGGCTATGAATCTGTGTGATCCTCCTGTCTCCGCATCCCAAGCACGGGGATTACAAGCGTGGGCCACCATGCCCGGCTCTTTGATTCTTTTTTCCCTCCCTCCTTCCCTCCCTCCCTTCCTTCCGTCCTTTCTTTGGTACCAGGAATGGAAGCCAGGAGCATTGTACCTCTGAGCTATACCCCAGCCCTATTTTTAGTCTTTTTATTTTTTTAAAACAGGGTCTCACTAAGTAGCTGAGGCTGTCCGCAAACTGACCCTCCACTCTCTGCCTCCTGAATGCTGGGATTACATGCATGCGCCACCATGCCCAGCAGGTCTGAGACCCTGTTTTCAAATTTAAAAAATTAAGCTGGAGGTCGAATGCCTCTGGGTTCGATCCTCAGTACTAAAAAAAAAAAAAGAAAAAAAAAGAAAAGAAATGAAATTCAAAGCAATTACTGAAAAAACTAAAAGAATTAATGAGTGTGGTATATGATAACTAATATAGAAAAAACCTAATATGGAAAAATCATCTATTTTTCTCCACACTAGCTAAAGCCAATTAGACAAAATAACACATAAAAATATGTTTCTTTAGCCATGTGTGGCGGTGCATGCCTGTCATCCCAGTACTTGGGAGACTGAGACGGATTATAGGATTGCGGCCAGCCTTAGCTATTTAGATCCTATTTTAAAATAAAAATAGGGTTGGGGTGTAGCTTAGATGTAGAATGCCCTTGGGTTCAATCTTCAGAACCATGAAGAAAAAAAAGATGTCACTTTTAGTAGAAACCAAAATGAAACAGGAATAAACTGAAGAAGAAAGAAACCAGATATATACAAGAACACCTAAATAGCAAGAACCTGTTTGTTGACAGAAAGACAAGGTAACCTGCTGTGTCACTGCTCAAATCAGAAAGGGAAAGAAAGGAATGATGCCAATGCTGTCCAGAAGTTGCATTGGTTCAAAGCAATTTTCCATGACATGTTTTTAACCAATCAGTGAAGGATTTTCTCCCAAATATGGAAAAAGTCTTAGAAATAAATACATGAATGGTAAGTTGAGAATGTGTTTAATATACATGTAGCATACTGAACATAAAAAGGAAAGAAATATATGAAGAAGCCGGGCGCAATTGCACATGCCTGTGATCCCTATATTTGGGAGGCTGAGACAGGAAGATCGCAGGTTCACAGAGAGCCTCAGCAACTTAATGAGACCCTGTTTCAGAACAAAAAATAAAAAGGGCTGGGAGTATAGCTTAGAGGTAGAATGCCTCTAGCTTCAATCTTCATTACCAAGAAAAATAAAGAAAAAAGAAATATATGAAAATATATATAAAATACCTGGGGGTCCTGCAGTATGCCTCCCATTAGAAAAAGGTCCATGTGGTAGCTCTGTTTCTTATAAAACTAAGTTTTGGTGGGACTGGAGACTGGCTAAGAAAACATATAATGAAGTTGCAAAAGCATTCCCTGTTATGTTAAAAAAAAGTGCTGGGGTATGATATACCAATTGCCTAGCATTTGCAAGGCCCTGGGGATTCAATTCCCAGGGAAAGAAAAGAGAAGAAAAAAAGAAAGAAAAGAAAGAGAATAATTAAGATAAGGCCCTGGCTGAGACTTTAATATCCAACTTAAAGAAAATTCCTTCAAATAAGAGCCAGGCATGGTGGCACAAAACTGTAATCCCAGCTACTCAGAAGGCTGAGGCAGGTTGCATGCTGTAGTCCAGTCTGGACAACTTAGGAAGACTGTCTCAAAATTTCTTTAAAAGAGCTGGGGATATAGCAGTGGTAGTGTACCCCTGGTTTCAATCCCCAGTACCTAAAAAAGTAAAGAAAAAATCCACATCTGGAAGGAGGAATTATGAGTCCAAGGTTTAAGGTTGCAGAGAGATCTGCTAACAGTGATGCTGTACAAGGATATTATCAGGACTACCAGTATTTGGGTCAGTGTTTTGACTTCAAAGTCAAATAACATTTGAGGAATGTGTTCCTAACTTCTTTTCCTTATAAGAATATTTACTTTTAGTTTATACATTTTCAGGACATCAGCCAGGTGTGGTAGTGTACGCTTATAATCCCAGTACTTGGGAGACTAAGACAGGAGGAAAGAAAAGAGGGAAGGGCCTGTGTGGCCCTCCACAACTTAGTGAATCCTTGTTTCAAAACAAAAAGTAAAAAGGCCTGGGGATATAGCTCAGAGGTAGAATGCCCTTGGATTCAATCCCTAGTACCACACAGAAACTTACACACAAAAAATATCTGAGGACATAAGGGTTTTCAGGAATGCATATATCCCTCTACAGCAGAAAAGACTCTGGTGAAAGATGATCTCTATAAATTAATCTACATATGCCATGCAAACCTAATTTTAAAGACATAATAGGACTGTTCATGAAATATGACAAGCTAATTCTAAAATTCATTTGTAATAGAAAGCTCAATAATAGCCTAAAAATTCTGAAAAAAAATAACAAGTAAGGAGGTCTCTCTTTGTTAAACTGCCTTTCCGGTGTTGCTGGGCAAAGCAGGGAGAGAAATGGGAAAGCAGAGGCTGAGTGAGCTGTTGTTCTGAGAGGATTGGCTAAACCAGGTCCAGATGTCTTGACTGCAGGTTGATGTGATTGGCTGCTGAAGGGGGAACTTGGCATGTCTCTAAGACCAATCACAGCTTAGCCCAGAGATGACGGGCTCCGAGTATATGTGCTCTCAGGTCTATAGCAAGTTCTTTACGGGGGCTCTGCTTCACCAGAAACAAGGCCTATGTTACTAAAATACATGGTATCTCCACAGAAATAGACATTGATTTTATGGAACAGGATAATGTTAATTATATCTAGCACGCAGTGCTTTCCATGTGCTGGACAATGTTTTAAATTATTTGATGTGTATTTATGGAATTCTCACAACAACCTAGACTGTTATCAGGAAGCCCAGAGTTGCCTAGCTTGCCCAAAGTCACATAGCAATTAAGACACAGAACTGGAACTAGAATAATTATATATATATATATACACACACATATATATATGCACACGCACACACATATGGCATTTAGTTTATGACAAAGTTTGAACGTTAAATCATGTTGATAAAGCTGGACTTGAAGTAGGGGATAAATGACTATCCATGTAGAACAAAATTAGGTTAGATTCTTAGCCAGGCATGGTGGCACACACGTGTAATCCTCGTATTTGGGAGGCTGAGACAGGAGGAACACAGGTTCAAGACCAACCTCAGCAATTTACAAAGCCTTCAGCAAATTAGACCCTATTTCAAAATTTAAACGGCTGTGGGTATAGCTCAGAGATAGAATGCTCCTGGGTTCAACCCCCTAGTACCACACACATGCATGCACGCATGCATACACACACACAATTTAGATTATTTCTTCACAAAATTCACAAAACTTTAAGTAAGGAGCTAGAAGTTTAACTCTTATACAAATTTCAGGTAAAAATATAAGGGCTTATTAACCAAAACATAAAATACAAAAACTATGAAAAATAATAAAAATGACAATATAAACAGAAATCTTCAACATGCTAAAAGTGCCATAAATAAAACTGAAATACAAGAGACTAACTAGCCAGATGTGGTGGCACACATCTATAATCCCAGTACTTGGGAGTCTAAAATAGAAGGATGGCAGGTTTGAGGACAGCCTCAGCAGCACAGTACAACTCTCAGCTATGAAAACCATGTTTCAAACCAAAAATAAAAAGAACTGGAAGTGAAGCTTGGAGGCAGAATGCCCCTGGTTTCAATACCAAACCACACACACACACACACACACACACACACACACACACCAGACTAAAATATTTTTCTGTAAGTTAAAAGAGCTAATAAAGAGCATTCTGCTATCTAGGCATGATGGCACACACCTGTAATCCAAGTACTTGGGAGGCTGACAGGAGGATCTAGGTTCACAGCCAGCCTCAGCTACTTAGTGAGACCCTCCGCAATTTCTTAATGAGACCCTGTTTAAAAAAAAAAGAATAAAAAAATAAGGCTCTGAGTGTAGCTTGGAGGTAGAACGCCCCTGGGTTCAATTTCCAGCACCACACACAAAAAAATAGGTCTGGGAGTGTAGCTAAGAGGTAGAGGACCAAAACCAAACAAACAAACAAACGCAACCAAGAGCACAATCAAGAGAAGAACCAGCCTGTGCAATGGTCTTGAGTTCAGGACTGGTTGGTAGTTTAAGAAGCCACAGAAAGAACACAATAGATATAGTAGGGTAGCCAATGGGGAAAGATGAAAAAGAGGAAGACAGGAAGGTAGCAGATCATGCAGAACCTTGATAGTCATAGTTCAAAGTTAGGATTTCATTGTAAGTGTTATGGGAAAAAAAACACTGGCAGGGTTTTATGAAGAATGATATGTTAGCCCTCGTGTTGTAAGGAGGTTACTCTACTTCTTGCCCCTGAAGCTCAATTGCACGGAACTACAAAGATATGAGAAAAAAATATATGTTGCTCCACTCTAATAAAAAAAAAAAAAAGCTGGGCGCGGTGGTGCATGCTTGTAATCTTAGCATTCGGGAGGCTGAGACCAGAGGATTGCAGTTCGCAGACAGCCTCAGCTACTTAGTGAGGCCCTCCGCAACTTAGTGAGACCCCATTTCAAATGTAGCTCAGAGGTCAAATGCCCCTGGGTTCCATCCCCAGACCCACAAAAAAAAAAAGAAAATATTTTTCCACATATCCAGAACATAAAACTATTCCAACAAATTTGAAATATATAGAACTCCAACAAAATCAATAAGAAAATATCCCAAAGAAAAATGGGTGAAGAATTGAATGGATAATTCACAGAAGAAGAGCCAATAAGCATAGAAAACACACAGACTGAAACACCATCTTATGCGATGGAACTGAAAAGGCTGCTATCCACTGCTGGTGGGGCTATAGAAAAACAGGTATTTCTCATGCATTGCTCATATACTGGCCCTTTGGGAGGGAAATTTTGTTCTTTTAAAATTTACCTTGCACATACCTTCAACACAGTAAGTCTATCTACACAACAAAAATATTAACAGGGCACATGGGAGCAAAGAATTATTTAAAAGGATTTTTCAGCTGGGCGTGGTGGCATATGCTTGTAAAATACTTGAGGTTGAGACAGGAAGATCACGGTTTTGCAGCCAGCCTCAGCTATTTAGTGAGGCCTTTAGCAACTTAGTGAGACCCTGTTTCAAAATAAAGAATAAAAAAATAGGGCTGGGGGCATAGCTTGGAGGTAAAATGTCCCTGGGTTCAATCCCCAAAACTGCAAAAATAAATAAATAAATAAATAAATAGGATTTTCATTACAGCATTGTTACAGAAAAAATTCAGAAACCACCTAAGTATAAAGTGGTATTAAATGGTTAAACATATGATGTATATCTATGCTACAGTCTATTATGTAGCAAGAAGATCTCTATGCATTGATGAAGTAGACCTCTATGTGCTAATGTTAAAAGATACCAATCAAGTTACAGAACCACACACAATAAATAAAAGCACCCCTCTAGGACTCAGAATGGGAAGACTGTTCGTCATAAGGAATTTTTGCTTTCTCTGGTTTGTTTTAATCTTGTTTGATGAACATTAACCATCTCTGTATAATTTTTTAAAATAATATTAAAAACTCAACAAATCTTAGCTTAAAAAGACTTTTTTGTGGTACTAGGGATTGAATCCAGTGGCATTCTACCTCTGAGTTACATCTCCAGCCCAATTTTTTCATATTTTTTATTTTGAAACAAGATCTCACTAAGTTGCAGAGGGCCTAAGTAGCTGAAACTGGCTGTGGGCCTGTGATCCTCTGGTCTCAGTCTCCCAAGTACTGGGATTACAAGTGTGCACTACAATGCTGGGCTAATAAGACTCATTTTTAAAAGTAAAAGACCCAATGAATGTTCACTGTAGTTGTTCCTCAGTATCCACAGGGTACTGGATCTAAGAATCACCCTCCCTAACCAAAACCCAAAGATGCTCAAGTTCCTTATGTAAAATGCTGTAGCATTTGCATATAACCTATATACATCCTCCTGTATGCTTTAAATACTCTCCAGGTTACTTATAATACCTAAACCAATGTAAGTGCTATATAAGTAGTTGTTATATAATGTCTATACATGTTCAATACAGATGTAATTTATTTTTCCAAATATTTTCTTTGTCTTTTTTTCTTTAGGTGTGTTAATGAGGATCACGCCCAAGTAACATTCTACCTCCAAGCTAAGCCACATCTCAGCCCTTTTTATTGTTTTGAAACAAGGTCTCACTAGGTTACTGAGAGCCTCGCTAAGTTGTTGAGGCTGGCATCAAACCTGTAATCCTCCTGTATCAGCCTCCCAAGAAATGGGATTACAGGCATGTGTCATCACACCCAGCTTTTCCAAATATTTTCAACTCACAGCTGGTTCAATCTGCAGATGTGGAACATAGATATGGAAGACTGTATACCTTTGTAAGGGATCAACTGGCCAGCACAGAACACAAACAATACAAGTGGTTAGAGGTAAAATAAACAAGAGAAAAAAAAAGTCACCAGAGTGAAAATTGATCAGTACTAAATCTAGATGATAGTTAATTATAAGAACTACCATTTTTATGGCTTCCCATAAGCAGGATCCTGAGCCAGGTGCTCTGTGCACACATATTCTCTAATTTTTACATCTCTACCTGTGAGATACACTTCCATTTTAAAGACTATCAAAATAGAAACTAAGTATCAGACTTAAAGTCAGGCCTGTGCTCACTTCAAAGCTATCCTCTCTTGGTATTGGAATTGAGACTAGGGCTGAGGAGAGCCTTTCTGGCTTGGACCCAAATGTTTAGATGCCCTTACTATACTCTGCGTCCTTGAAGCATGCTCCCAAACTGTCCTGTTCATCCAGACTGGCATTCTCTTCTTCCTCCTCGCTCTCAGTTCTCCAGTATGCCGGCCGCTTGATGGGCCGCTTCCCTGGGGTGCGCTGGGAAGCAGGACTGCTGGACACTGTGCCCACACCACTGCTAGAGCTGCCACTGCTCCGGTCCTGCCCTCCAGTCCACCAGGCCTGCAGGCTGGAGGTAGCTGGTGAAGATGAAGAGGACTGCAAGTTGGCCATGCACAGCATGCCCTGGATGGCCTCCTGAGTACTGGGAGAGGCTGGAGCCTCGCTGCAAAGGACAGAGAAGAAATGCTTGAAGGAGTGTCTCTGCTGGTCTGGAGAAATCAGTCATCAGATAGTCAGGGTGGAGGGACAACAACTATGGGGGTAGTAAAGGTGGAAAGAAGAGAATCATTCAAGATGAAAAACTAGAAGTCATGCTAAAGCATCAAGGCAGTATAAGACGTTATCATGAAAAGTTTAAAGTTTTAAAGTTTAAAGTTTAAAGTTTTAAACTTTAAAACTGAAAGTTTAAGACTTTCAGTTTTAAAGTTTTCTTCTTATGATTCTTTTAGCCCCTCTTCTAACTTTCAAAGACAGAATTGATTCTCTCTTTAAAATTTATTTTTCTGGTACTAGGGATTGAACCACAGGGTATTCTACTATAAGCTGTACCCCTAGCCCTTTTTATTTTTTATTTTGACAAAAAAAATAAAAAATAAGTTGCTGAGGCTAGCCTCAAACCTGTGATCCTCCTGTAATGGCTTCCCAAGTACTGGGATTACAGGCATGTACCACCACACCTGGCTGAACTGATTCATTTCTACTCTGTTTTCTTAGCCTAAATGCTCTGTATTCTTTGTCCATTCAAATAGCTCAATAAATATCTACAACTGGCTGGCCGAACCCCTTGGGCAAGAGGGGAGTAATGCTAACAGTTAGAAAGGGAGAACAAAGCCAGTACTCACGTGAGGGCAGCATAGTCAGGTCCCCCCACCTGCCTGCTGGCCTTAAGGAGGTCAAGAATTCCACCTGCTCCACTCCCATTCCCAAGCTTGCCTTCAACCCCTTCTACCATGTCCTCATCTGTTGTATAGTCCTCCTGTTGGGAAAGAATACATTACTTCAGTTACCCAGGCTGGTATGGTAAAGTCCCAAGACACGGCTGACAGTTTGACTCCTAATTATCTTTTCTTTCTTTTTTTATTTTTTTTTTTTTTTGCGGGTCTGGGGATGGAACCCAGGGGCATTTGACCTCCGAGCTACACCCCCTGCCCTATTTTTTATTCTTGATTTTGAAACTGGGTCTCACTGAGTTGCAAGGAGCCTCACTAAGTAGCTGAGGCTGTCCGTGAACCGCGATCCTCAGGTCTCAGCCTCCCAAATGCTGGGATTACAAGCGTGCGCCACCATGCCCAGTGATTTCTAATTATCTTCTAAGCATCAAGTATAGAAAAAGTACTAAGCAGAATATTTATTCTTGTATCTTAATCTCCACAGCATCTTTGTGAAGGTTATAACTCCTATGTTAGAGATAAGGAAACTATGGCTAAGTAAAATAATTTATGCAAGTCACATCAGATCTTTCAAATCAGAAAGATACTCTTTTCTGTTTGTGTGGTACTGGGGATTGAACTCAGGGGCATTCTACTTCTGAGCTAAACCCCCAGTCCTACTTCATACTTTATTTTTGAAACAGGATTCACTACATTGCAGATGACTTTACTAAGTTGCTGAAGCTGGCTGCGAACCTATGATCATCCTGTCTCAGCCTCCCACAGAAAGATGGTCTTTTCTGAATCACACTGCATTTTATTCTATTCTGTATTAAAAGATTTTAAAAATATTTCAGCTAAATAAATGTTCCATTTATATGCTCAGCAGCACTTAGAATACCATCTTTTGTGTGTGTGTGGTCCTGGAGATTGAATCCAGGGGTATTCTACCTCCAAGCACCCCCAGCCTAATCTTTTATTCTTTATTTTGAAGCAGGGTCTCTCTAAGCTGCGGGGGGCCTCACTAAGTAGCTGAAGCTGGCCGCAAACCTGGATCTTCCTGTCTCAGTCTCCCAATTACGGAGATTATAAGCATGCACCACTATGCCCAGCTATATACCATCTTCTACTTAATAAATATTTCAAGAACTGGATGCAATGGATGGCTTTGCCCCTTCCTCAAATAAAATGATAATGTATTCTTTCCCCCTGAGCATAAAAAACAGAAGACCAAGCCGGGAGTGGTGGCGCACGCTTATAATCCTAGCATTAAAAATAAAAAATAATCTAAAAATAAAAAAGTAACATAGCAAAAAAATAAATAAATAAAAATAAAAAATAAAAATAAAGAATAATAATAAAAAAAACAGAAGACCAGACATAAGGTAGGCTCCTACCTCAATGTCAAACTCAACTTCTCCCGGTTCACGAACTCGGTTGGGGTCAGAGCAAGGCTTCGCGCGGGGCAACTTCCGGGGAAATTCTAAAAAACAATAGAATGTATTTATTAGAAAGCTATGATTAGCATCCAAGCCAAACACTCAAGGAAAGAAAATAAGGTTGCAATTTTCATGGAAGTAATGATCACAGACAACTAAATTAGAGGTGAGAAATTAACTGAAATGTAAACCTCTAAAGGAAAAGTAAACTTCTAAAGTAAACTTCTAAAAGAAAGAAAGCAATGGAGTCTGGGAAATCAGAATGCCATCAGGCCTAAGGTTTTGAGTCTAACAAGGGGGCCAAAACCAAATGTGAAATGGGCAGGCCAGGAAAGAAAGAACAGGCACACACTTGGTCTTATTATAAGGGTAGCCTTTTCCTTTCCCAGTCTCTCATCAATCTGCAGCTCATCATCTGAATCCAAGTCAAATTCGTCCTCCAACATCTGTTCTGCCACCAGCCTTGCTTTGTCTGCCTTCTTTGCAATTTTGGCTCTCCGAGACTTGGAAAAACTCTTTAGCCTCTTGGTACTGGAGAGAAAGAAAAAGAGAACATAAACCAAGAATGTGTGATGGCTGGAGGAGTAGCTCAATAGCAGATTACAAGGTAGTGGCAATTATTCCTCAACTGATCTATATATTTGATGCAATTCCAACTAAAATTCAACCAACTTTTTTGTAACAATTGATGATAATATAATAAAATGTACATGAACATGCAAAAGACCTAAAATAACTAATACTATTTGAAAATAACAAGATCAGAGGAGGTAAATTAAATAAATTCAAACATCTTATAAAGTTACAGTAATCAAGGTAGTGTGATACTGGTGTAAGGACAAACCGATGAGTGGAACAAAATTATGAGTCCAGAAAAAAACTTTTTAATTTAGGATCTTTTTTTATCGGGATTGGGAATAGAACCCAGGGGCATCCTACCTCCAAGCTACACCTCCAGCCCTATTTTGATTCTTTATTTTGAAAAAGGGTCTCACTGAGTTGCAAAGGGCCTAAGTAACTGAGGCTGTCTGCGAACCGAGATGCTCCTGTCTCAGCCTCCCAAATGCTGTTATTACAAGCGTGTGCCACCACACCCGGCTTTAGGGTCAATTTATTTATTTATTATTTATTTTGTGGTACTGGGGATGGAACCCAGGGGCGTTCTATCTCCTAGCTGCACCCCCAGTGCTATTTTTTATTCTATTTTGAAACAGGGTCTCACTGAGATGCAAAGGGCCTCTTTAAGTAGCTGAGACTGTCCACAAACCACAATGCTCCTGGTCTCAGCCTCCCAAATGTTGAGATTATCAAACATGTGCCACCACACCCAACTTAAGGTCTTTCTATTTTTATTTTTTTAGCAGTAAAGAGAATGAAACCCAGGGGCATTATGCCTTCAAGCTACACCCCAATCTCTAATTTTTAGTCTTTTTATTTCTTGAAACAGGGTCTCATTGAATTGCGAAGGGCCTAAGTAGCTGAGCTGTCAGCAAACCACGATCCTCCTGTCTAAGGCTCCCAAAAGCTAGGATTACAAATGTGCACCCTCATGCCTGACAGGGTCATTTATTTTTTAAAAAGACTATTAAGACAATTCAGTGTGAGATGATCCTTGCAACAGAGGATGCGGAAACAACTAGATAGCTACATGAAAATAAATGAATGTGGATTTTTATCTCATATCATATAGAAAAGCTAACTCATAGACCTATATATAAAAGCCAAACCTATAAAACTTCTAAAAGGCAATGCAAGAAAATATCTTTGTGACTTGGGATTACGTAAAATTAAAAATTTTTGTGCTTCAAAAGTAACCATTAAGAAGCTGCGCGTGGTGGCACACGCTTGTAATCCTAGCATTTGGGAAGCTGAGACAGGATGACTACGGTTCGAGGACAGCCTCAGCTGAGTGAGGCCCTTTGCAACTCAGTGAGACCCTGTTTCAAAATAAAGAATCAAAAATAGGACTAGGGGTGTAGCTCAGAGGTAGAATGCCCATGGGTTCCATCCACAGTACCATAAAAAAAGTAAACATTATGAAAATGAAGTTGGGCCTGCCTGTAATCCCAGTACTTGGGAGGCTGAGACAGAAGGATCACAGGTTTAAGGCCAGCCTCAGTAACTTAGCAAGATTCTGTTTCAAAGTAAAAATGAAAAAGGGCTGAGGGTGCGACTCGGAAATAGAATGTCCTGGGGTTCAATCTCCAGTAC
The DNA here is from genome assembly GCF_963383645.1 of Muscardinus avellanarius. Classification (NCBI taxonomy): domain Eukaryota; kingdom Metazoa; phylum Chordata; class Mammalia; order Rodentia; family Gliridae; genus Muscardinus; species Muscardinus avellanarius. The sequence continues at coordinate 45,875,421 of NC_137792.1, forward strand.
AAAAGGAGGGAGAGAGAAGTCAGCAAGACACAGTGTGTATGCATTCGTAGTCCCAACTACTTGGGAGGCTGAGGCAGGAGGATCACTTGAGTCAGGAATTCGAGACCAGCCTGGGAAGCATGGCAAGACCCTCTTTCAAAAGAAAACAAAATCAATAGCCAGACTTGGTGGTGCACAATCATAATCCCAGTACTTGAGAGGACCACAGGTTCACAGCCAGCCTCAGCAACTTAGTGAAGTTTTCTGCAACCTAGTGAGACTCCATTTGAAAACAAAAGAAAAAATAGCACTGGAGATGTAGCAGAGTTAGAATGTTCCTAAGTTTGCCGGGCATGGTGGTGCACGCTTGTAATCCCCGTGCTTGGGAGGCAGAGACAGGAGGATTGCGCAGGTTCGAAGCCAGCCGCGCGCGCTGGCTTAGGAGACCCTGTTTCCAAATTTTAAAAAATGTAAAAATAGGTCTGGGAGTGTAGCCCGGAGGTAGAAGGGCTTCCAGGAACCCCAGTACCACCACCAAAAAAAAGAATGTTCCTAAGTTTCATAAGAAAGAAAAAAGAAAGTCAGAAAGAGAGGGGGAAGAAAGAAAAAAAAGAAAGAACAAAAAATAAAAATAAAAAAATTAAGCCACAAACTGAGAAGAAATATTTACAAATCACTTATCTGGTAAGGAATTTTTATCCAGAATATTAAAGAACTCTTAGAATTCACTAATAAGATGAGTTAATGTAACAGTAAGCAAAAGATCTAAATATACAGGTCTCTAAGGGTAACATATACAAATGGCTTCAATCACATAAAAAGATGCTCAATATCAGCAGTCATTAGGGAAATGCAAATTAAAACCATCCTGACATTTGTGACAACAGGATAAACCCAGAGGACAACATGTTAATTGAAACTAGCAGACATAGAGAAATACTGCATCTCACATGTCAAATCTAAAAAAGTCAGATTTATAGAAGCAAACAGAATAGTAGTTATTAGAGGTAAGGTGGGATAGGACAGATATTAGTCAAACTGTAGAAAGCTTCAGCTATGTAAGTAATTATTCAAGTTCTAGAGACCTAATGTACAACAAGGTGACTGCTGTAGATAATACTATACTGGATACTTGCAATTTCCTAAGAGAGTAGATATAAATGTTCTTACCACCCCTTGTTTCATCCACACCTCATTCTCCGTGAAACACTGAATTTGGAGCAAAGCCCAGACATTATATCATATCATCTGTAAATATTTCTATACCTTGCCTCTCTCAATTCACTTAACAGCAGCTTCTGGCAGCAGCAGCAGGTAACAGAGAAGCAACACAAGAAAGACTGTGGGGGGGGGCATCCCACTCTATCCTCAACAGCTATTATAAACTAGACTCTCAGGACTCTCAATTTTCTCCTCTCCAAGAGACCTACCTGGAGTTTTGAACAAAGGCAATGTTCAACATTCTCTCAATCGTACTCTTCAGTAAAGAGATTCTTAAAACTCTCTATCCCTGGTCCCTTTTTTCAGCCATAAAGACCCTTGGGATCTTAAGAGAGCATTTTTTACAAAGAGGCTATTAAAGTACCCTTGTTGGTTGTGGTCCTACATTGGTCATACTCGGTACTTGGCTGCTGATTGTTATTTAGTGTTGTGAATTATCTAGATAGCAAACCTTATACCTTTCCCTACCTTTGCTTGTCTGCATATTTTCAAGGTTTATTGATGACCTATTTACTTAGCTTCTGTCCATACCCACATCATCATCATCATCATCATCATCATCATCATCTTTTAAGTGCATCTTTTAAGTACACTGTTAGTTTATTGTGTGGTAGGCACTCTGATTAAAAAAAAACTTTACATATCTCATTTAATCCTTCAACAATCCTAAATTTCATTTGTAGAATAGGTAACTGGGTGAACAAGTGTCAGAGTTAGGATTTAAACTCAGGACTGGCTGATTATCAAGCCTGTGACTGTCTTATGAACAGCTTTTATTTTATCCTTTTAGAAAATGATTTTTAATTATTTTAAGTAGTACATGCTTATTGTACAGAATCCAAATGCTACTGAAAGAAAAATAATTCTTTCTCACCCCTCCTATCCCTTCCAGAGATAATCACTGTTAAAAATCTGGTGTAGCAGGGCATAGTGGTGCATGCTTATAATTCCAGCTATTCAGGAAGCTGAACCAGGAGGATTGAAAGTTCAAGGCTAGGCTAAGCAATTTAGTGAAACCCTTTCTCAAAATAAAACATAAGAAAAGGGGTGGAGATGTAGGTCAGTGGTAAAGTGCTTGCCTAGCATAAATGAAGCCCTGCATTCAATACTCAGCATTGGGGGCAAAAAAGAAGTCAAGCGTAGTGGCAAGTGCTGGTAATACTAGTACTTGGGAGGCTGAGACAGGAGGATTGCAGGTTAGAGTACAGTTTCAGCAACTTAGTGAGATCCTCAACAACTTAGCTGTTGATGTTTCAAAATTAAAAATACAGCTGGGCATGGTGGCACACGCTTGTAATCCCAGTACTTGGGAGGCTAAGACAGGAGGATCACAAGTTCGTGGCCAGCCTCTGCTACTTAGGCCCTCCGCAACTTAGTGAAACCCTGTTTCAAAATAAAGAATGAAAAATAGGGCTGGGGGTATAGCTTAGAGGTAGAATGCCCCTCGGTTCAATCACCAGTACCAAAAAGGGGGGGAGAGAGAGAGGGAGAGAGAGACACAGAGAGAGAGGGGGGGGGGAGAGGAGGAGAGGAAGGGGAGGGAGAGAAGAATAGGAAAAAATAATGTAGGCATAAAATATGTATCAAATATACTTATTTGTGTGAATTTATATAAATATCTCTGGAGGGAAAACACTGACTCTGGTTGTCCATGGGGAGAAGAACAAGGCAAGAGAGATGGGAACAGGAGTTTGCACTGTGTGCTCTTTCACACGTTCTGAATTTTATACCTTGTAAGCTGATTTTGAATCTAAAAAACTTAATAAAAGTTTATATATATCGCTTCCTACATATGCATACATAAACATGTATACACATATGCCTTTTGTTGGTGGTACTGGGGTTCCTGGAATCCCATCTACCTCCAGGCTATACTCCCAGACCTATTTTTTTTCTATATTTTTACTTGGAAATAGGGTCTCTTAAGCCAGTACAGCTGGCTTCAAACCTGTGTGATCCTCCTGTCTCCACCTCCCAAGCGCGGGGATTACAAGCATGAGCCACCACGCCCGGCGACATATGCCTTTTTAAAATAAAAATGAGCCAGGTGTGGTGGCACACGCTTGTAATCCTAGCATTAGGGAGGCTGAGACCTGGAGGATCACGGTTCAAGGACAGCCTCTGCTACTTAGTGAGGCCCTCTGCAACTCAGTGAGACCCGGTTTCAAAATAAAGAATAAAAAATAGGGCAGGGGGTGTAGCTCGGAGGTCAAATGCCCCGGGGTTCCATCCCCAGACCCGTAAAAATAAAATAAAATAAAATAATAAAAAATAAAATAAAAATGAAACTATCCCTATACATTATTATTATTATTATTATTATTATTATTATTATTAGTGGTGGTACTGGGTGGGGATGGAACCCAGGGGCCTTCTACTTCCAGGCTACACTCCCAGACCTATTTTATATTTTATTTGGAAATAGGGTCTCTTAAGACAACTGAGGCTGGCTTTGAACCTGCGTGATCCTCCTGTCTCAGCCTCCCAAGCGCGGGGATTACAAGCATGCACCACCACGCCCAGCTAATATACATTATATTTTAACCTGATATTTTTCATTTAAATTACTGGGGTTGGAACCCAGGGGCATTCTACCTTATTCTTTATTTTGAAACAGGGTCTTACTGAGTTGCAAAGGGCCTCACTAAGTAGCTGAAGCTGTCCGTGAACCCGGATCCTCCTGTATCAGTCTCCCAAGTACTGGGACTACAAATGTGCGCCATCATGCCCAGCTTTTTCATTTAAATTATATCCTGAAGTGGGACACAGTGAAGCATGCCTGTGGTCCCAAATACTTGAAAGATTCAGGTAGAAGAATGGCTTTAATATGGAAGTTCAAGGCCAGGCTGCTCCGTTTCAGAAAAAGAAAAAAAAAAGGAATATATTTTTGACATCTTTCTGTGTCAACAGATATTAAAACCATCCCATTGTTTTTAGTAGTTACATGTATTCCATTCTACAGATATACAGATCTATTTATCTGATTTTTATTGATGAATATTTAGATGTTTCTAATTACTCTTACACATAATGATGCAGTAAGCACTGGAAATTTCTCTCCATAAACTTGTGCCAAGATTTCTATAAACCAAATTGCTAAAAATTAAATTGAAATTCAAAAGGTACAGCCAAGCCTGGTAGCACACACTTGTAATTCCAGTACTTGGGAGGCTTGAGACAGGAGGATCACAGCTTCGCCGACAGCCTCAGCTACTTAGGCCCTCTGCAACTTAGTGAGATCCTGTTTCAAAATAAAGAGTAAAGCAGGGTTTGGTGGCGCACACTTGTAATCCTCGCGCTTGGGAGGCGGAGATAGGAGGATCGTGCAGGTTCGAAGCCAGCCTCGCTGGCTTAAGAGATCCTGTTTCCAAATAAAAGTATAAAGAAAAATGGGTCTGAGAGTGTAGCCCGGAGGTAGAAGGGTTTCTGGGAACCCCAGTACCACCAATAAATAAATAAATAAATAATAAAAATAGGGTTGGGAGTGTAGCTCCAAGATAGAATGCTCTTGGGTTCCATCCCTAGTACCACAAAAATAACATTAAAAAGTTAATGCTTACAACCAGTATACTATACTACTAATTTATGCCTATGGCTCTGTTCCATTGACTGATGAAATTCTAGAATTTATACAAGGGCTTTCTTAGGATTGCCAATTCAATTTAGACCTCTGTCCCCACCCACCATGATTCTCAGATATAAACAATACTATCTGATATCTTGGTATTGCCCTAAATACATTCCTTCCCCATCCATGTTCCATAGTCCCCGATAACTCTGATATCCTTTTTCCCATCTCACCTGCCATTAGTCATTAACAGGGCTAGTGGACTCTCATTCCCATCAAGGTCCATGTCTGGCGAATCATCTTCTGAGTCATCCAAGCAGGTACCAGTGATGTTGAACTGCAGGAGGAGGAGGCTCAGTTGTCACCAGTCTGAGACTCCCAGGTGATTCAAGATGGCCAGTTCCCTCTGGTTTCACTGGTTGAGTTCACTGTCAAAACTCTCTGAACCAAGGCTTTCTACTTTACCTCCCCCACAACCCCCACGCCCATAGTCATAGGGGCAGGAGGTTGAAAATGTATGGCTGACTCAAGGGAAACCTACCAGTCATGTGAAACATATTCCCTGAGAAAAGGAGAGGGACATCTTCAGATGCCCACACAGGGTAGCATAATCTTGAGACAAGGTAGAGCCCCAGGGGAGGGCTTTTCTCATGGACCTGTTCAAGACTCCAATCTGTTGCACACACAATATTCTTAAATCTCATTCCTGTCCCAACATTTCAAGATTCATCTAAAGTGCCATGTTTTTGAAAAGAGCTCCTAACCATCATTCCTACTCAGAATCAATCCCCTCTCTGTGTTTCAGGGCCCCATGTGTGCCCATTGTGGCATCCACAATACTTCATTACACTCATTTGCTCTTATGCCTATATTTCTCACTAGCCTGTCAGTCTCTTGAGAGTTATGTCCACAGCACCTATCACAGTGCCCAGCATAGAAAAGGTCTCAATAAATGTCTGTTAAATGAGTGGGACTGGCAGCCAAACACCAGGGGTCCTAAGGCAAGTGGAAGCCGGACAGGATAGCCTGTTCCTTTAAAACCCTGCTCTTCCAAGGGACCAAAAAGGGTTGGGCTGAACCCATGGGCCAGCACCCACCTTTGCTTTGTGGGAAGAGCCTGTTTTCAGTACCTGATGATTGTATGGGTCCATGAGATTATAGCTCAACTGGCCAGCAGGCCCCAAGGCTGAACTCTCCTTGCCCTTTCCTTCTGCCTTCTTGAAGAATTCCTTGGGCTTCAGGCCTTTCTTCTTTGAAACACTTTTGGAAGGCAGTGACAGCCTGGGCATGGATACTGAAGTGGAATGGGCTGGCCTGGTTAAGGGAATGGAGCCGGCTGGGAAGATCCTCTGCAGCCCAAAGATATTGCTCGTCTTCCCAACGTTCTGTTGGAAGATGTCCTACAAGAGTGTTAGTACACGAGGGAGTTAGAGCTTACTCAATGGTTCTATGATAAGAGCAGAGGTCTGTTCCCGGCACTCGCAGTACTGCCATGGAAGTGGCTTACTGATGCTCCACATATGCACACCCTAGTTTTTGCATATGTCATCAAGAATTTATTGGGTGGCATTTCTTTTCCCAGCCATTGACAAGTAAGAAGACGAGCAAAAGAAAAGCCCGGCACTATTGTCAAAATTGGAGAGCCAAGACTCCAAGAGCAGCTGACACAAAACAGAAAATATTCAAGTACTAAACTATATAATTCATACTCTAAGGACTACAGGATTTGAGAGAAGGAGATTGGTGGTTCTAATCCTAACTTTGCTACTAGCTAGCTATGTGATCTGAGAAAGGTTATTTGATCACTCTGGAGCTTGGTTTGCTCAGCTGCAAAATTAAGGAACAAGATTGGAAAGGTTTTTTAAAGATGTTCTCTTGTTCCTTGGGACCAAAAGTAGGTGGAAGGCAGATGAGGGGAACAAGTGGAGCCCTAGGCCTCCCACCTTCATCCTAATCAAAGCAGCTACACTCTTAATTTGTTGTGTGTACTGGGCTGACACATAAGATCTCATTTGAAAAGGTATTTCATTGCTTTAAAATATCTGAAGGGTAATGGACCAGATATGCAGAATCTTTGAGTTCTCTTCCAAACATCCCAAAGTATTGTGTGTATAAGATGGGCTTAAGTGGGAAGATCTAGAGAAAGGGTAGCCCTTTACTAAATTCTGAAGGCTTTTAATAGTTGAAGTGGAGGGAAATGAGGGGGGAGGTAGATATTGTAAGCTATGGTGTAGGCACTGACACATGCTGAAAGCAGTAAGGCCAGAAACCTAATTTTTAATAGCTCATTTGATCACCCTTCAGCATGGATGCAGATCCTGGACACTAAATGAAACTTCATAATTCTTTCACCTAAAGACAGTTTAAACATTCTCAAGTCTAATTCTCCTCTGGTGCCTCTGCTACTTCACCAGCCCACACTGAGTTCTTACTTTTCTAACAAAGTCTATTAATAACAACAGCTTGCATTTATTGAGTACTTACTCTGCCAGGCACTGTATAAGGGGCTCTACGTACATTAGCTTTTAATCATACCAAAGTTCTGAAAGGTTGGTAAAGTTGGTTCCCACTTTATAGAGAGAAAACTAGGCTCTGAAAGGCTTTCAAGTGACAGAGTAGGAACCAGAATCCAGGTTTCTAAGTCTCTTACTGCCTCGTGGCATATGCCACCTGTTGAAACATGGCTTTGTAGTCATCTTCAACCTGAGAGAACTATCATTTTGTAGAATGCAGAGACTGAGTTAAAATATTAATAGTAACAACAACTATAACTGCCCACCACCACCACCTACCACCACTACCACCATGACCCATGTCAGAATTTACTGAATACCTACTGTGTGCTGAGGACAACACTAATGCTCAACCCATATCATTCTATTTTTTTATTTAATCTTTTTAATAATATTGGAGTAGGTCCAATTATCATTTTAGAAACTCTGATAGATTAATATTGTTCAGAGTCCTCAACTAGACTGCTAGTTCTTTGTGAGGAGGCACTGTATTCTTTATATATCCTAAGGGACTAGCTTACATGTGGTACACATTCAAAGCACAAAATAATTATTTGAATGTGACTGAATAAATGAACAGGGTCCTTGTTGGGGCCTTCCTATCCCTTCCCCTGGGCTCTGTGCTAACTATAAAGGCCTGACCTGAGACTTGAGTCTTGAGCCCTTCCCAAATGCCTTCCCTCCTTGCCACGCTTCTTACTTCAACCAGACGGATCTCCCTAGCCAGATCTTTAATGAGTTGTACGGTCCGCACTGTTTCTGGTATCTCATCCTCATGGTCTGGTAGAGCCTGTCAAACAAGAGGCATGAGAAACAGATCCACACATAAATGGCATGCTGTTGTGACTTTCCACAAGGAAGCCAAAGCAAATCAATGGAGAAGAGGTGGTCTTTCAACAATTGATACTGGACCAATTAGATATCCATATGGAAACAAAAAAAGAACCTCAATCCATTTCTTACTCCATACACACACATATACAAAATGGACCAAAGACCTAAATGCAAAACCTAATATTATAAACACTTAAATACATGGGAGAAAAGTCTTTGTGAAACCTTTAGTTGGGCAAAAATTTAAGACACAAATAGCATGAACAAGAAAAGAAAATCATGATAAATTGCACTTATTCACAAATAAGATTTTGTCTTGAAAAACCTCTGCTATTCTAAGACAAGCCACATACTGGGATAAAACATTTGCAAATATATATCTGATGAAGGATGATATCAGGAGGTATAAGGAATTCAGATGTGGGCTTAGGCCACAGCACTTATTGAAGTCAAGGATCTCAGAGAGCTAGATCAAGGAGGACAAACTAGCCCCTCCACTTGCAAGAACTCAGTGCTAAGTGAGTAGCTATAGGCCCACAGTTCAGTAACTCAGGGAGACACCTGCTAGTCATGTTTCTTGTTTCCCATCTTTTAGATTTAAATTTAGTTTATTTGTGCAGTTCTGAGAATTGAATGTACTGAGAGGCATTCAATCACTTAGCTACATCCCCAACCCTTTTAATTTTTGTAAATTGCTCAGGCTTAGCTGGGCGTGGTGGCGCACGCTTGTAATCCCCGCACTTGGGAGGCCGAGACAGGAGGATGGCTCAGTTTTGAAGCCAGCCTCAACTACTTAGTGAGGCTCTCCGCAACTTAGTGAGACCCTGTTTCCAAATAAAATATAAAATAGGTCTGGGAGTATATCCCGGAGGTAGGAAGCCTCTGGGTTCTACCCCCATTACCACCAAAAAAAATATTGCTCAGGCTAGCCTTGAATTATGATCCTCTCAGCTTTCTGAGTAGTTGAGATTACAAGAGTGCACCACAGTGCCTTGCTGTTTGCCATCTTTTGTGTGTGTGGTACTAGAGATTGAACCCAGAGGCATTCTACCTCTGAGCTACATACCCATCCCTATTTTTATTTGGAAACAGAGTCTCACGGAGTTGCCAAGGGCCTTGCTAAAATGCTGAGGATGGCCTCGAATTTGCTATCATCCTGATTCAGCCACTGAATTACTGGGACTAGAGACAAGTGCCACCATGCCTCACTTTAATTTTTTTATTTTCAAAGGGGTCTGGCTAAGTTACCATGCACTGGACTCAAACCTGTAATTCTTCTGTCTCAGCCTCCCACGTACTGTCTGTATCTTTTTGATATTTGAGAATGTATTCTTTGTGAAAATTTCCACCACTTTTCACTTTATCTTCTATATCCAAATGACTGATAAAAAATTTCTCATCATTTCCTTCTCATGGTTTAACACCCCCCCCCATTTTAAATTTAGCTATAATTTACTTTGGGTGTGGGGTGGGAAACAGAGAACTCATGTGATACAGCTGAATAACCTTTTTTTTTCTAGTTTTTTTGTTTATTTTATTGGGGATAGAACCCAGAGGCACACTACCTCTGAGCTACACACCAGCCCTTTTTATTTTTTATTCTGAAACTGGGCCTTACTAAATTGTTGAGGCTGGCTGCAAACCTGCGATCTTCCTATCTCAGCCTTCCAAGTAGTGGGATTAAAGGTGTGCATCACCACACCTGGCTTTTTTTTTAATTTTTAATGAAGTTTTGCTTACATAAATTGCACTAATTTTAAGCATTATGGCTTGATAAATTTTCACACAGATATAGACCTATGTAAACACCATTCAGAGTAAGATATAATTTCCTCCACTCCAGAAAGTTTCTTCATACCCCTTCCCAGTTGATACCCATATTCCTTTCCTGAGAAGTAATCAGTACTTTGACCTTTATCAACCTGTTGCTCTAATTTTGCTAGTTCTTGAATTTCACATAAAAAGAAACATATGTATTATTTTGTGTTTGGCTATTTTTGCTCAACACAATGTATCAGATTCTTCTGTGTGTTTGTCTATAGCAGTATGGATTTATTTTAGGGGAGCAGAGAACCCAGGTGATCCAGCTGTATGACCTTAATGGCTCTCTCCCTCCAGATCAGGGGATCTGGAGAGATAAAGGGATAAGTGCCTCCCATGCAAATTATTTGTACTTCACAAAAGATTTCTTCCACAAGCATGAGCTGATTAGGTCTATGTCACATATATCCTCCAGCTCCCTTTGGTCATGCTGCTTGGGGCCATTCCTTGGCCCCTTAAGCCATACTGACTCAGAGCATGAATGCTTAAGATTCACCCAACCACTGCACTTTTGGTGTCCCCGGGAGACAGTCACTTTGAAGTTCACTTCATAGGAAGGATCACAGAAGAAATTAAAGGCAGCCATATCTCAGGGGTATGGAGAAGCAGAATCACTTCTAAGGCTCAACTGTACATGAGTCCAAGAAACAAAGGATAGCCTAAAACATGAAGTCTAAAAATATCTTAGGGAAGCTGGGCATGGTGGCATACACTTGTAATCCCAGTACTTGGGAGGCTGAGGCAGGAGGATTATAGTTTCAAGGATAGCCTCAGTAACTTAATGAGATGCTGTTTCAAAATAAAAATAAAACAGAGCTAGGGGTGTAGCTAAGATAGAGAATTCCCTTGAGTTCATACCCAGTATTGCAAAAAATAAAAATAATTAAATAAAAAATATCTGAGGGGAAAGCTGGCAATAGGAAATGAAGAGATTTTGCAGGTTAAGTTGGCAGTGGCTGAAAGGTCCCCTTAGGTGACTATATACGAGCTACAGAGAATCTGAAGCTTGAGTACATACTATTTCTTCTATTTTTACATTTCTTAAACTTATTTGTTTTTCAAAAACTCAACATTTTGAATTGGTAATACACTCACGTGGTTGAAAAAATTCAAATAACATAAAAAAGATATATATAGAGAGATAAATCTCACTCCTACCCTGTCCCTGACATTGGTTCCATAATTCCACCCCACAGGCAACACTTTTGTTAGGTTTGCATACCTCCAAATTGCATCTTCAAACAAAACTGACCATATATAAATAAATTTTTTATTTCCTCCCTTTTTATATCTAAGGTAACATACTATACACATGGTTCTACACTCTACTTGAAAAATCCTGGAGATCTTTCCAAATCAGTACATAGAAAGGTTTCTATTCTCTTTCATAGCTTTTAGTATTCAGTCGAGATAAATGGATACTGGTACATTTCTAAAAAGCTCTTTTGGCAGTATGTATCAAGAACCTTACATTTTTATGTACTTTGATCCAATAATTGATCTTCCAGGAATCTATCCTTAAGGAAAAATCAAGAGATTGGGGACAAAAACTGATGCATACAAATATTTACTATATGATTCTCTTTAGCTACAGCCTTCCAAATAAATGTATAAATAAAAAGGAAGTAGCAAGAAGCAAGTGGTTAGGTAAAGAGGCAAAAGAAAATCATGTAACTCTTAAATAATTATAGTAACTATTAAATATCTACTACATTTATAATCAGAAACAAAGGCTTAAAAATGTAATCCAAGGCCTAGTGCAGTGGCACAGGCCTATAATCCCAGCTACTGGAGAGGTTGAGGGGGGAATGATCACAAGTTCAAGGCCAGCCTGGGTAATTCAGCAAGACCATGTCTCAAAATAAAATAAAAAGGGCTAGGGAAGACAGCTCAGTAGTAAAGTGCCCTTACATTCAATCACCAGTACCACAAAACTGAATAAAGCAAAACAAAACAAAAAAATAATCTGAGCCATCCTAGCCTAGAATTCCACTCTACAACCAGAAGCCTTCAAGTCTCTTTGGTCTTTTCCATCTGGCCAAATCATCTACCCAAAGTCAGTCTCTACAGAGAGCAGAACTCCTGAGGAGGTAAAGAAATAAGAACATTTACTTCTTTCTTTGTCCATGCTCTAAAGGCCAAGTTCAGAGCTTTGCCTCCATGGACCAGGTAGGAGGCAGGGTGTCTCCTGTTCTCTCGCAAACCTAAAGGGGGAAGAAAAAAGCAGTGTCAATGAAGCTGTTCAGAGAAGTGAAAGACATATTACTGTTATCAGGTAACAAGAAAAAATATTCAGGAATCTAAGTGGAACTCCAGATCTCAGTTATTCTAGTCATGTTCACTTACTGAAAATCTATGACATGCCAGGCACATAACACCTATTATTTTATTTAATCTCCATACTCACCCTGAAAAACAGGAATTATTACCTTCATTTTAGAGTTCAAGAAACTGAGGCTCATTGAGCAAAGAGATGTGACCAAGGACACACACAGTAATTAACAAAGCCAAGATTGAAACCATGTCTATTTGAATCTATGGGCTATGCTCCCTCTATTATATTACTCTGACTCTTGGGTCTCAAAATGAGAACATACAGGAAGATCATGATTGCTATCTATACCAATTTGAAGGGACATTAATATAGAAGCTGGACTGGCTGTTTGCTGCAACTTTAGAAAAGGCTATTATGAACTGCCAGATTTAGGTTCCGTAAAGAATTGTCTACTGTACTAAGCTGTTCAGAACAGGTAATGAGCAGTTAGTTATCCAGCATCTGATTGAATACTTAAGTGAGTATCTAGATGGGAGTATTGAGTAGGAGACTGTACTTAGGCTCTTGGGTCCTTTGTAACTCTAAAATACTGATTTCTCCTGGTCAAATCACCTTTAAGAATCAATCTCAGGCCTAATGAAGGGACTCACTTTATTTCAGAGGTGATTAAGAAACAAGAAACCCCATAAGTTAGCTTCCATCTGTGCTGAAACCCAGGATTCAACATGATGATGCCAAGATGGTCAGGACTGGGTCTTATCCCCAAAGGAAGCACATCCAGAAAACCAAAGGAAGCACATCCAGGAAACTCTTAGACTAATCCAGACTGTGTTTCTAACTTAACTTGCAGGAAAGAAGGATAATTTCACTGTGATCCAATTTTTTCAGCCACCCTTGCTAAACAAAAAGGTTTAAATCCATGCTCTGCCATACATTATGCTGGATGAAAAAGCAAATCTCAAAAGATCACATACTGTAAGATTCCATTTACATAATACTCTTGAAATAACAAAATTATAGAGATGGAAACCAGATTAGTGGTTTCCAGAAGTTATGGAGAGTGCAGGGGGGGAAAGTGGGTGAAAGTGTAAAGGACTAGCACTAGGGACATTTTAAAAACTAGTAATTAGCACTTTTTCTTATTATATACATTTAAGGTGTACAACATGATGCTTTGATATATATAGTAAGGAGATCGTTGTGTGGGTGTGGAACTAGGGATTGAACCCAGCAGTGTTCTACCTCTGAGCTACACTCTCAGCTCTATTTTTTATTATTTTATTTTGAAACAGGGTCTAAGTTACCACATGCTGACCTTGAAACTGCAATCTTCCTGCTCAGTCTCCCACGTGCTGTGATTACAGGTGTGCACTACCATGCTCGACAGAATAATACTGTTTCTGAACTGAGGTGATAGTTATATTCTGTCTCTTATCTCTGTCTTTGTCTCTCTCTTCCCTTCTCCCTCCTTCTCTCTCCTTTAGGAAGAAAAGGGCAAAAGGGACATCTGGCAAAGTGCTCCATACCTCGAAAGATGTCCAAGATATGCTTTCCCACATACCAACAGATGGTCTCAAAGTTGGGGAACTTGAAAAGATCTGCTGTGCTCAGACGCTTTTCAATCGCATAGGCTCTGGAAGAAGGAGACGTAACAACAGTGAAATGGAGTACCTACTATGTACCAGGTATGATCCAGTAAAGCTGAGGCAGAAGGATTGCAGGTTTGAGGCCAGCCTCAGCAACTTCGTGAGGCCCTCAGCAACCTAGTGAGACCCCATTTTATTTTTATTTTTATTTTATTTTGGTGGTACTAGGGGTGGAACCCAGAGGCTTTCTACCTCCGGGCTATACTCCCAGACCTATTTTATATTTTATTTGGAAACAGGGTCTCACTAAGTTGCTAAGAGCCTCACTAAGTAGCTGAGGCTAGCTTGGAACCAGCGCGATCCTCCTGTCTCAGCCTCCCAAGTATGGGGGTTACAAGTGTGCGCCACCACGCCCGGCTAGTGAGACCCCATTTTAAAAATAAAAAATAAAATAGGACTGAGGGTGTAGCTCAGAGCTAGATAGGATGTTCCTGGGTTCAATCCCTAGTACCAAAAAAGAGATTATATGACTTACTCAAAGTCACATAACTACTAAGGGAAAGGTGTTAATCCTCAAACTGAACATCATCAGGAATCTGGATCCATTACTTTCTGATTATCTCACCACCTACTATGCCCCACTCTTCACTCTAAGGGAGAGCCCCAAAATTCTAGCAGACAGGAATGGCTAACTTCAGGACTCACTTGAGCTGCATTTCGATGTTAAGGCTATGTAAGAAGTTCCCTCCAAAGGCAAGGCAGTCCACAGGGGTCAGCACAGCATGGATCCATCCTGCAGTGTTGACAAGGCAAAAATCAGAGCTGGCAAAGGGCCTTTTTCCCTCTAGCTATCCTCGCTGTTTACTCAGCACAACCTCAACTCCTTCAGAATAGTAAGGCTGGCGGTGACTCAGAACATTCTTAGTTATTCCACTATCTCAAGACCTAACCTGGCCTAGTCTGCCATCATTAATACCTATATAGTTAATAAATCTCTTCCCATTCCCTCCTATCCACTTCAAACTCTGTTGCCAAGCATGGTGGTGCATGCCTGTAATCCTAGTATTTAAGAGACCAAGACAGGAGGGTTACAGGTATGACATTAGCCTCAGCAACTTAACAAAATAATTTCAAAATTAAAAAAAAACAAAAAGGGCTAGGGGTGTAGCTCAGAGGCAGAAGGCCCCTGGGTTCAATTCCCAGTGCCAAAACAACAATTTTCTGTTGTCTTATCTACCCTCTCTCTTGTCTCTAAGGACATTACCTCCTTGCCATAACTATTCCTCCTAACTACTTGGAGCAAAACAAAAAGCTTTTGTGCTCTACAGACCTCGATTCAAACTTTGCCGTTTCCTGGCTAAATATCTACTTTACAGGTTGACTGTGAAACATGTACCCATTTAGAATGTAACATTCCCCCTTGGCCTTTACCTTCTACCACAACCTTATGATTTTATTAAACCTTTCCCATATTTATCTCCCCTTCTCCATCCATTTATCCTACTAATGCCTAGGTTCATATCCCACAGGATCTCTCATCTTGCTGATGCAATAGCCTACAAACTGGCTATTCTCTAGGGTTAGTCCAGGGAATGCCTAGGCTCCTAGATACTCTTTCAGAAAATATGAGTGAATAAAACCCTTCCATCAAACTGACAAAATCTAAATATCAGTAGACTGTGATATGCTATATATGTGTAATGTTAATAACTAAAGCAACCACTAAAAGTAAGTATAACATATAAAATCCAAGGGGCCCAGAATAGCCAAAATAATCTTGAAAAAGAAAAGACTGCCAGGTTGACATTTTCCATTTCAAAACTTTCTACAAATGTATAACTTATACAGTGTTATACAGATCAACAGAATAGAATTCCATGTTCAGTAATAAACCAATACATTTTTGGCCAATTAATTTTTGATACATGTGTCAAGACAATTATTGTGGAAAAACAGTCTTTTCAAATGGTCTAGGACAACAGGATATCTACATGCAAAACAATGATTGAACCCTTGCCTCATGCCATATACAAAAAATTAACTCAAGATGAATGAAAGATCTAAATATAAGAACTAAATGTGAAACGTTTAGTAGAAAACTTAAGTAAAAGCCAGGCATGGTGATGCATGCTTGTAATTCCAATACTTAGGAGGCTGAGACAAGAAGAAATGAGTTTGCATGCAGACTGCCTCAGGTACTTAGTGAAGCCATCTGCAACTCAGTGAGACCTTGTTTCAAAATAAAGAATAAAAAAATAGGGCTGGGGTGTAGCTCAGAGATAGAATTCCTCTGGGTTCCATCCCCAGTACTACAAAATAAAAAGAAAATATAAGTATAAATATCTCAAGACCTTAAACTAGGCAATTGTTCCTTAAATAGACATTAAAAGCACAAGCAAAGGAAAATAGATATATTGAACTCCAAAGTTCATAATTTATGTGCTTTATAGGATGATACTATGGTTTAGATATGGAAGGTCCCCCGAAAAGCTCATATATTGGCAATGCAGAAATGTTCAAAGGAGAAATAATTTAATTAGGGCTCTAACGTTATCATTTACATGGATTACTAGGAGGTAATTATAGGCAGGTAGGGGTGTGGCTAAAGGAGGCAGGTCACAGAGGGTGTGGCCTTGGGGACTCTATCAGTCACTGGTACCTTCCTCCTTTCCCTCTGCTTCCCAGGTTTCATGAGCAGAGTAGCTACCATGACCAACCACCAAGATGTTTTGCCTTGAATCTGGCTAACCACAGACTGAACCTCTGAAACCGTGAACCAATATAAATCTTTCCTAGCTGGGAATCCCAGCATTCGGGAGGCTGAGACAGGAGGATCACACACAGTTCCGCGGACAGCCTCAGCTACTTAGTGAGGCCCTTTGCAATTCAGTGAGACTCTGTTTCAAAATAAAGAATAAAAAATAGGGCTGGGGGTGTAGCTCATAGGAACCTTTGGGTTCCATCGAAAGAAAGAAAAGAGAAAGAAAGAAAGAAAGAAAGAAAGAAAGAAAGAAAGAAAGAAAGAGGAAAGAAAGAAAGAAAGAAAGAAAGAAAGAAAGAAAGAAAGAAAGAAAGAAAAGAGAAATAGGACTGTGGTACACTAGCTAAAAGGTAGAACACCCCCCCATCGGGTTCAATCCCCAGTTCTACAAAAAAAAAAAAGAAGGAAAGCCTGAAATCAATCATCTAAGTTCACATCTCAAGACTAGAAAAAGGAGAGGAAAATAAACCCAAAGCAAAAAGGAATGAAAATAAAAATAAAAGCAGAAATCAATAAAAAATAGAAAGACAACAGAGAAAATCACTGAAACAAAATATAATGGTTCTTAATAAAAGTTGGGCATGGTGGCACATGCTTGTAATCCCAGTACTTTAGAGGCTGAGACAGAAGAACTGCAGGTTCACAGCCAGTCTCAGCAATTTAGTGATGAGACTTTGTTTCAAAATAAAAAAAAAAATAAGCCTGGGGGGATATAGTTCAGAGGTAGAATTCCCTGACATCAATCCCCACACAGCATCAAATTTAAAAAAGTAAAATAATTAAAAATAACAGTTCAATAATAATAAGTAACCTCTACAATGACTGACACAAGTAAAAGGCACCATAATTAATATCAGGAATAAAAAAGGGTATCACTAGAAACATGGGAGACATCAAAAGGGTAATAAAGAAATAATGAACAACTATAAACACATAATTTTTTTTTTGGTGGTACTAGGGGTGGAACCAGAGGCTTTCTGCCTCCGGGCTATACTCCCAGACCTTTTTTATATTTTATTTGGAAACAGGGTCTCACTAAATTGCTGAGAGCCTCACTAAGTAGCTGAGGCTGGCTTCGAACCCATGCGATCCTCCTGTCTCAGGCTCCCAAGCACGGGGATTACAAGCATGCGCCATCACGCCCGGCTTTAAAAACATAAATTTTAAGAAATTTTTTTGATATGGGGTCTACTCTATTACCCAAACTGATCTCAAATTCATAAGGTCAAGTAATCTTCCTGCCTTAGCCTCCCAAATAGTTGGCAAACACCACCATGCCTTGCTTACATACATAAATTTGACAATTTATTTCTTTATTTGTGGTACTGGGCATTGAACCCAGGGGAATTCTATCTCTAAGCTAT
Source organism: Muscardinus avellanarius (assembly GCF_963383645.1). Lineage (NCBI taxonomy): Eukaryota > Metazoa > Chordata > Mammalia > Rodentia > Gliridae > Muscardinus > Muscardinus avellanarius. Next base: position 45,893,343 of record NC_137792.1, read on the forward strand.
ACCTCCAGCTCTATTTTATTTTTATTTGAAAACAGGGTCTCACTAGGTTGACAAGAATCTTACTAGTTGCTGAGGGTGTCCTTGAACCTGCAATTCTCCTGTCCCAGCCTCCCAAGTATGGTGATTACAGGCATGTGTCACCATGTCTCGCTTAAATTCGTCAATTTTGATAAAAATAGGGCTGGAGAGTATAGCTCAGTGTTCCTGGCAACCTCAGAGCCCCCCCCACACACACACAAACAAAAAAAATTAGAAGAAGCAGATCAAGTCCTTGAAAAGCACAGACTACAGACTGCCACAACTCATCCAATGTAAAACAGATGATTTAATAGCCTTATAAAGATTAAGGAAAACTGGATGATGTGTGTAATCCCAATTCTTGAGAGGCCAAGACAGGAAGATCACAGGTTCAAGACAGCCTCAGCAAGTAGTAAACCCCTCATCAACCTAATGAGACCCTGTTTCAAAATTAACAAAAAATAGGGCTGGGAGTGCAGCTCAGAGGTTGAATCCCCCTGGGTTCAATCTGCAGTACCACAAAAGAAAAAAAAAGATTAAGGAAATTGAATGTTAATTTAAAACTTCCACAAAAAAAAAATCTTCAGGACAATGTGATTTTACTAGAAAATTATACCAAACATTCCAAGAAAATTTAGCACTAATTCTGACTATATATATCAAGGAAAATCTAAATAAGTGGATAAATATACCATGTTCATGGAAGACTCAAGAAAAGATGCCAACTCTCCCCTAATTAAGACAACTGAGAGATTTTGTCAAGACACACAAACTCAGACCTCATCCCAAGACCTTAAGCATTCTATGAAAAAAGCCAGGCATATATTATTTAGTGGAAAACTGCCCAACATTCACCCCAGATCATTCTAATTTACAGACTAGAATGTCACTCTGACAGTCATTATCCCTAAAGTCAAGGGGCTGGGAATCCTGCTATCTACCTGTCCACCAAATTTTCAACCACCTAGTACAAAGTACGTCTGCATCCTCCTTTAACATCCCAGCCCCATTTGCAGCCTCCCTGACAACCATGCAGCTCACTGAGCACCACATGAATTTTCTTTAGGTCTAGTCCTCAGACTTGAGCTAATATGAGAAAGCCCACATAATCAGAATCTAATACTTGTGGTGACACAAGCATTAGCTGCCTTCTTGCTACCCTTCCCAAACCCACCCCCTCTTCAGGGCCCAGGGAAGACCTGTAGGAATGAAAAGTGTCTGTCCTTGCTTCACGGAACACTTGTAGCACTTGTCCACCTGGTCCCCAAAGAACATCTCATTCTGATTAGAGGAGCTGCTCCAGCATTCAAAGAGTGTCAGATTAGCATTTGTTGGGCGGATCAGGTAGAAAATCTTCTCACCCTGAAATGAAAAAAAGGTTGAAGTACCAAAAAGTACAAAGGATTTCCAGAAAAGTCCTTCAGAAATACTTCAATGGTCTATTATTCTCTCGTCCATATTCTATGACTTTAGCAATGTGCCAAAGTTCTTTCCCAAACACTTCAGGGATCATTTCTATGTAATTTGAAAAACTTCAAAAGGCCCTTCTGCACTTTGCACTTTCAAGTTTCTATAAATTTGACAAAATCAATTTGAAAAGGGCATTTCAAACAAATTTGTTCAAGTTAGGACAAGCGTACACCAAGTGGTCCTACTTTAGATACAATGCCAAATGAAAACGGCCACTATAGATGAGTAGATCAATACTACTAGCCCTAGGAGAATTTAAGGCCACAATACTGATGAGAAGAAAATTGAATTTTCCTTTAAATGCCATTTACAGAGTGTTCCTTTTCACACCTGCAATCAAAGCTAATAAAAGTTTAAAAGTTCAGTAATCGCCCGAAGACTTCTACAACATTGTATGTTAGGTGATTATCTGTTGAAAGAACATTTTATTTCCTAATTATGTTTTGCCAGGATAATCACCAAATAGATAATTTGGTAAAAAAGAAACAAAAACCCACTTGCACAAAGATATCCCCAGAGCTTGAGAGTTTAACCAATATTCTATAACAATCAATTTCAATATAGGAAAGCAACAGTAGAAATATCAACTGTACAACTAAAGAAATTTAATAGCACTCTATTTAATAGCACTATATCAATGTTAACTTCCTCATTTTGATAACTACAGTATGATTATCTAAAAATAATACTTTTGTTTTAAAAACTGTACACTGAATTGTTAAGAGATAAAGGGACACTGTCTACAACTACTCTCATGTCTCAGAAAAAAGTACAGATATATAGGTAAATAGATCCATTTTATTATGCTTGGTTTAGAGAAAAATATTAACTGTTAACAGTCATTGACATACCATTTACAAACCTATAATAACCACTAAAAAGAAAAATATATGAATTGTAACTTTAAAAGACTTCTTAGCAGAGCATGGTGATACATGCCTATAATCTCAGTTCTTGGGATAATAGGTTCGGGGTCAGCCTCAGAAACTTACTGAGATTCTCAACAACTCTGTGAGACCCTGTTTCAAAATAAAAAATAAAAAGGGCTGGGGGTGTAGCTTGGAGGTAGAATGCCTCTGGGTTCAATTCCCAGTACCCAAAACCAAAAAAGACTTCTCATATATGTACTACTATGATATTGCTGGCAGTTAAATGACTATGTACACCAGATGTGGTGGCACACTCTTGTAATCCCAGTACTTGGGAGGCTGAGACAGGAGGATGGCACAGGTTTGAAGCCAGCCTCAGCTACTTAGTGAGGTTCTCAGCAACTTAGTGAGACCCTGTTTCCATATAAAATATAAAATAGGTCTGACAGTATAGCCCAGAGGTAGAAAGCCTCTGGGTTCTATCCCCAGTACCACAATAAATAAATAAATAAATAAATAAATAAATAAATAAATACAATTGTGAAAACTAAATCTGTGGCTAAATGGGTGACGTATGTATGTATGCCTCTAACATCTTATACCCCATTAAGATGTATGACTACGATGCGCCAATAAAAAAATAAAATTGTGCACTTAAAAACAGATGAAGTAGCCAGGCATGGTGGTGCACACTTGTAATCCCAATACTTGGGAGACTGAGACAGTAGGATCATAGTTCGCGGCCAGACTCGGCTTCTGAGTGAGGTCTTTTGTAACTCAGTGAGACCCTGTTTCAAAATAAAATATAAAAAATAGGGCTTGGGTTGTAGCTTGGAAGTAGAATGACCCTGGGTTCTATCTTCTGTACCTCAAAAAAATAGGTGAATTACATGTTACATAAATTATATCTCAATAAATCTGGGGGGGGGGAAGCTGGGCGTGGTGGCACACACTTGTAATCCCCTGCTTGGGAGGCTGAGTCAGGAGGATCACAATGGTTCGAAGCCAGCCTCAGCTACTTAGTGAGGCTCTTAGCAACTTAGTGAGACCCTGTTTCCAAATAAAATATAAAATAGGTCTGAGAGTATAGCCCGGAGGTAGAAAGCCTCTGGGTTCCATCCCCAGTACCACCAAAAAAAAAAAAAAATCTGGGGGGAGGGGAAGTTTCCAGAAATTCCTTCCTAACATAAATATGAACATTTCCATACATGTTGATAGGAGTGGAAACTGGTTTATCTAAGGAGGTAGCAGCTGTGAAAACCCTAGGCATCTACTGTTGTTCAAAGTACTGCTACCCAGCCCAGGTAGGGCTACTCATGGCCTGGCTGCCTCCACACGTCAAACCATTCCTACCTTGAGCACATGGTACCAGACTGAGGTGCCACCAAAGTCAATGTGAAAGTCTGTATAGCTATCCCGCACGCTCATGAGGCAGTACTTCTGCACATTAGGTCTCTCAAAGACAGACTCCTCTGGCCACAAGTTCTCGACCCAAGACAGCTTGCGAACAATCTTAGGTGTCTCCACAAGGTTAGAAAGCCTAGCAAAGAAGGGATGGAAAGCAAATGTCAATTGTTGGGGAACTGAAGGCTCAAGCCTGAATAAAATCCCTGTATCTGAGAAAGGGTCAGATAAGACAGAAACGGTTCTCACCATAGAATCCTCAACGACACACTTATTAATAAGGATCCTTATTTTGATAAGTCTGGTCAGCTTCCTCATTCCACTCAGTTCCCAAAGCCCCAGGTACAGCTCCACAGCCTGCACCAGTGGAGGTGGGCATGTCCTCCACTAAATGCTCATACTCCCCCCACGCTACTCTACTCACTTGGCACTTAGTTTATAACACCTACTGTATCATTCCCATCTCATAGTATCTTCATTATGATAAACCACTAGAGAAACCTTTCAGGGCTCAGTTCCAGGTAAAGAATTAATTCTCTGAAATATCTGGTTGATTTTACACTATGTAAAACCACAAATCTTATAACAATGTACTCTCCTCTTTGTTGGAACCTTCAGGAAACTCAGTCAAACTCTGCAGTCAACCTCCACCAGTTATCCAAATGCTCATATACACATTTCAGGTACAGAGCACCTACCAGGTGCTTCCTATTTCCCCACCTTTATTTTCCTTCTGTTCCAATATTCTCTTGTTTCCCCTCCCTGCATCTCTCTAAGCTACCTCAAATAGTCTTTTGGGATGAAATGAGGTATTAAGAAATGCAATTTCTTAAACACCTTCAGGTTATTTCACCTTGCATCTTAAAACAATAGCAAGGGTTTTTAAATGTACTATAATTATCCATTGAGGGAAATTGGCTGAATAGAGTACAAAGGACCTTCCCAAACACTTTTTGATAACTTCCTATGAATATGCAACTATTTAAAAATTAAAAATATAGCTAATAAGACAGCTTCATAAAGAGCAAAAAGATGTGAGTTTTTTGTATTTCCCACAATTCTGATCACAGAAAGGACTACATTTCTCTATTGAAACCATGAATCTAGATACAATAATTTAAAGGTTATAATGTAGCATTTTCTTGTTCTTTCCAAATCTAAGAAACCTTATTATCCTTAGAAAAACTACGTAGGAGTAGTTTTAGTGCATTTATATTATAGAGACAGAGGAATTGTACCCACAGTTAGACTAGTGACCATGACACAATCTAAATACCTTAAAAAGGTTTGGAAAGCTGTCCTAGGTCTTGAAGGAGACAAAAATTAATTAAAACAGATACTGTGTAATCTATCCAATGTTAGGCACTCTGGAGGAAAAATACAACTCAGTTGAAATAAATATAATCAGCTACCTTTCAAAGTATAACCCAGCTCCTCATCCCAGAAGAGACCACCAGAAAGAAAGGAAAGGAACACAAATATATATTCAGTATTCACAAGTTCCACTTTGTCAGGCTATTTTGTTAACCCTGCCCTCCTACCTGGTATCAGAAAATTCCAGACTAATGACATTGAGGACTTTCTCCCTCTTCCCACTGTAATAATACTTCACAAAATCACCAAGCTTCATCTTGTAGTCAGCCTGGCGAGCCACATCAATCACATCGATCTCTTTGTCAGAACCTAGAGTAAAGAGATGGGAAAAGGGAGGACTGAGGAAGGAAACAGTTCAAATAATGTTCTGTCCAAAAGGTATCATTACCCATCTCACTGACATGTATAGGGATGGGGGGAGTGGGGTGGGATGCAGAAGGAATTACACAAAGTGAGGTCTTACATGTATGAATGTATCACTTTGAATCTCACTATTTTTATAACTACAATGCACCAATAAATGGATAAAAAGACTGGTTCTAGATCAAATGATCTCAAAGACTGGGAAAGACTCTCTTGTTCCCTCATCAAACCCTACAATGGCCTTATACTAAAAATATCCATCCTCAGATACTGTACATGTATGTGGGTATGGTATGTTTGGAAGGCAGTGGAGAAATCCATTACACTTTCCTTAAATTTGTGGGTCCAGGTTTGCTAGGACTGTGGATCTACTTGACACAAAGCTTCACACATAGTACAGTCCACCTGCCCAAGCCCTGCTTTCTCAGTTCTTTTCTTCCTCTCTCCCCAAAAACTTACACCCAGAAGACAATTAGCATGTAAGTGTAAGAGTCAAAGACTTTCTTTTCTCAACAGGACAGAGAGCCATCATTCCTAAAATTCCACAGGGAAAAGAAAGGGACTCGAAATTTTGTGTGGTCTATTAAGAGGAGAAGGGAGAAGAGACTTAAGATTTTGACTTCAGCTTTGCCAAAAAATGACTCTGGACAAGGCACTTTGCCTAATTCCTAAGATGGCTAGAAAAGACGTACAAAGCGAGTTAAGGTGGCACACACCTGTAATCCCAGTACTTGAGAGGCTGAGACAGGAAGATTGAAAGTTCAAGGCCAGCTCCACAAACTTAGTGAGATCTTTCAGACTGGGGATGTAGCTCAAAGGTAGAACCTGCTGGGTTCAATCAATCCCCAGTACCACACACAGAAAAAAAGAAAGGAAATACAAAAGGTATATCAGAGGGTACAGGGTATGGGTCTTAATGAGAGTAGACAATGTCACAGTTAAGAGGGTCTGTGGTGACTTACCAACATAGTGTTCCACATCCCTCACAGTGAATGATGGAGAAGGCAGAGTCATTCCCAACCCATCCTTCTTCAAGACCAGGATGGGCACACTGAAGCTATTCTCTTCTAGGAATTCCACAGTAAGCTGACTTCCAGTAGGCTTCAGAATCACTTCATCTGAGCTGTGGGCCACAGGAAAGAAATCCTAAGTCTAAGGCTCTCTTCACCAAAGGCCGCATTAGAGGCTGTCACTCATACAAGGGGTGGGGTCTTCCCCAGGGGGTCTTGCATGGGCTGACAACCAATAGCATGAAACTCACGTGGTAGTGAGAAAAGGACATGCCTTAAGGCAAAAGGAAGAAAATTAGTAGAGGTCAGGAATATCCAGTCAATAAGGTGACAAAAGAAGAAATGGATGGCAAAAGAAGAAATCCGTCAACAGCATGCCTAGAAAGAAAAGTCATAGCTGGGCCTGGTGGCGCATGCTTGTAATCCCAGTACTTGGGAGGCTGAGACAGGAGATCACAGGTTTGCAGCCAGCCTCAGCTACTTAGTGAGGCCCTCTGCAACTTAGGGAGACCCTTTTGCAAAATGAAGAATAAAATAGGGGTGTCGCTTGAAGGTAGAATGTCCTAAATTCAATCCCTCATACTGAAAAAAGAAATAAAGGAAGAAAAGTCATTGAGGAACCAAGTGTGGTAATACACACCTGTAAATTCAGCACTTGGGAGGTTGAGACAGGAGGACAGCAGGTTTGAGGCCAGCCTTTCAGCAACTTAGCAAGACCCTGTCTCAAAAATTAAATTTAAAATAAAAGGATCTGGGCGTGGTGGTGCACGCTTGAAATCCCAGTACTTGGGAGGCTGAGATAAGAGGAATCGGGTTTGCGGCCAACCTCAGCTACTTAGTGAGGCTCCCCGCAACTCAGTGAGACTAGGTTTCAAAATAAATTTAAAAATTGTGTGGGGGTGTAGCTTGGAGGTTCAATCCCCAGTATTGCAAAAATAAAATAAAATAAATAAAAGGCATATATGACAAGTTTGGCTAATTTATTTAACCCAGAAGAGCAGAGTCTAATTAAAAATACAAACAAAAAGTTAGATATGGTGGCACACATTTGTAATCCCAGTACTTGGGAGGTTGAGACAGGAGGATTGCAGGTTCGTGGCCAGCTTCAGCAACTTGTGAGGCCCTCCGTAACTCAGTGAGACCCTGTTTCAAAATAAAATAGGTCTGGGAGTATAGCTCAGAGGTAGAAGGCCCCTGGGTTTCGGTTTCATCCACATTAATACACACACACACACACACACACACACACACACACACACACACAGAGAGAGAGAGAGAGAGAGAGAGAGAGAGAGAGAGAGAGAGAGAAACAATTTCACCAGCACCATGAAAATTAAAAAGGAAAGGAAAAATAGCCTATAGAACAAGTTGTGTTGTGACAAACATATTAAGTTCAATGTTTACCTCACTCCACAAAATTCTAGATGGTCAAAAGATTAATTTGCAAAAAGTAAAGACATAAAAGTACTAGAGAAAACATGGGAGAGCCCAGATCCAGTAGTGATTAGACTAATAGTAAATAAATTTTTTTTTGTGGTACTGGGGGTGGAACCCAAAGGCTTTCTACCTCCGGGCTATACTCCCAGCCCTATTTTATATTTTATTTTGAAACAGGGTCTCACTAAGTTGCTGAAAGCCTCACTAAGTAGCTGAGGCTGGCTTCGAACCTGTGCGATCCTCCTGTCTCAGCCTCCCAAGTGCGGGGATTACAAGTGTGCGCCACCATTCCTGGCATAGTAAATAAATTTAACTACATAAAAATTAGAATTTTCTGCAAGAAAAGATGCTATAAATTCAGTAAGTAATAATCACACAATTGGTAAATTGTCAACACAAGCATGCAAATAACAGAAAGAAATAAAGATGGCTTATAAATATACAAAAAACTATTTACAACCCTCACAATTAAGTAATACAAATAAAAAACAATAAGATTTCAACTTTATCTTATCAGAAGGGCAAAAAAATATAAGTGATGATGGTCAGGATTTAAGGGAATCAACAACCTCACTCATTGTCTGTGGGAATGTGAAATGGTGTAACTATTATGAGAGTAATTGGCAAGAGTTTTAATTTTTTGTGGTACTGAGGGTTGAACTCAGGGGCATTCTACCTCTGAGCTATACCCCCAGCCCTATTTTTTTTTTTGAAACATGATCTTACTAAGTTCGAAAGGGCCTCACTAATTTGCTGAGGCTGGCTAAGAACCTGTGATCCTCCTGTCTCAGCCTCCAAAGTACTGCAATTACAGGTGCACACCACCATGCCTAGCTGAGTTATAAGTATTTTTAAAACACATTCTCTCTGACCTAACAATTTCGCTTTTAGGCAGCAAATCTACAGATATATTCACCATATATGCAAAAACTTAAGTGCAAAGATATTCACTGCAGCATTTTTCCCTAATAGCAATAGTCACTAGAAACAAATGTTCACCAATAGAGGACTGATTAAATAAGGTGTATATCCAAATGATAAAATACTAAATAGCCTTGAAAAAGAATGAAAAATATCTGTATGTGCTATTATGGTTTGAACTACAAGATATGTAGTTTAGGATTTATAAAAAAGCAAGAGTTAGCCAGGCGTAGTGGCACACACTTGTAATCTCAGTAGTTGGGAGGCTGAGACAGGGGAATTACAGGTTTGTGGTGGCCAGCATCAGCAACTTAGTGAGGCCCTCTACAACTTAGTGATACCATGTTTCAAAACAAAAATATAAAAATAGGGCTGAGTATATAGCTCAGAGGTAGAATGCTCCTTGGGTTCAATCCACAGTACACCCCCCCCTAAAAAAAAGATAAAGAATCTAGTGTTTCCATTTGTGTCAAAAATAGAAAAAGAAGGATATACAAACATATAAATGTTTGGCAAAGGCTATTTTTGAAAAAAAAGTATGAGAAATTGATTGACTTATAAGGGACCTGAGGAGCTTGGTGTAGAGGAGAGATTCATAGCCTTTATATAAACAATTAAAACAAAAATATTAAGAAATACTTAATCTAAATAATACTTGGGGCCAGGCGTGGTGGCGCACACTTGTAATCCCCGCGCTTGGGAGGCAGAGACAGGAGGATCGCACAGGTTCGAAGCCAGCCGTGCGCACTGGCTTAGGAGACCCTGTTTCCAAATTTTAAAAAAATGTAAAAGTAGGTCTGGGAGTGTAGCCCGGAGGTAGAAGGGCTTCCAGGAACACCAGTACCACCACAAAAAAAATTTTTAATAAATAATACTTGGGATAAAAAAATCTGAAAAATAGTCCAATAAATTAAAAACCAAGTAAAAAAAGAGTTCTTTGTTAATTCTCTTTATCTTTAATTTATATAGTACTGATTTTTAAGAAGGCCAGATTAATAAAAATAGGAAATATTTTTTATTGAAAAAGAAATACAAAACCATCAAATCATTATCATTATTATTATTATTACTATTATTATTATTATTATTATTTTATTATTGGTACTGGGGATTGAACCCAGGACATTCTACCTCCAAGCTATATCCCTAGCCTCATTTTACTTGTTATTTTGAAACAGGGTCTCACTGAGTTGCTCAGGTTGGTCTAAAACCTGCAATCCTCCTGTCGCAGCCTCCCAAGTACTAGGATTATAAGTGTGTACCACCACACCCAGCTATTTTATTTTTTGCAGCACTGGGGATTTGAATCCAGTAGTGCTCTACCACTAAACTGTGCCCGCAGCCCTTTTTATTTTTTATGGCAAGGTCTAAGTTGCCCAAGGTAGCCTTGAACTTTGGATCCTCCTGCCTCAGCCTCCTGAGTAGCTGGGATTTTAGGCATTTATCATTTCACCCAGGAATTTGTTTTTCTTTTATGGTAGTGACCCTAAGGGAATTGTACCTTTGAGCTATACTCCCAGGCCTTTTAATATTTTTGTTTTGAAACAGGGTCTCACTAGGTTGCCTGTAATTCCAGTATTTGGGAGGCTGTGTCAGGAGGATCGCAGGTTCAAGACTAGCCTAAGGAACCCAACAAGACTCTCTGACAACCTAGAGAGAATCTATTTCAAAACAAAAAGTAAATAAGGGGGATGGAGACATAGCTTGGAGATAGACTGCCTTTGGGTTCAATTCCCAGTACCACACAAAAAAGTTTATTTTTCTTTACAGTAAGAGAGACTTGCTGATCTTTAAGACTTCTTCCTGTTCTGAGAAGAAAGAGACGGGTCTCAGCCTCCAAGAGCCCTGCTGCTCACCAGCTCTTGGGGCAGAAGTCCTTACCTATCAAAAGTCCGACTGCGGAGCTCTCGAACGAACATAGGGCTCCCAGTCTTCACTGGTTTTCCCTTGTGTGTTTCATGCCCTTTTGAAGATACACGGCGTTTTTTCACTAAGCCAGAAAAAGACACGAAATAATGAGTCAGAATGCCCATGAAGAAAGGCCCCAGCAGATTCTTCCTCTCTTCCAATTTACTGACCCTCTCCCAGAGAACTTGAAGTCAATGAGGCCTCCACAGACTCAGGAAAGTTCCTGGTGATACTGGTTGCTTTCTCCAGGCAACTACTAGAAGGGAAGGCAGATAAAGCTATGTACTTCTGCCGTCTTAGTTGGAGGAGCTGCTGGCCTGTAGGGCCTCATAGATTTCTGTTTTTTCATAAAGAAGATAAATCTGAAGCACTCAGATAAGGCAATCACTCTCCCAAGCTTCCTTTGCCCTGTCTCTCCTCTGGATCATCTTTTGATGAAAATCCAAAGATGTACTTACTAATAGAGGGCCCGTGTAAGACCTCGCAGTTGGGGCAGTGATAAAGGTCAATATCAGCAGCCTTTTCCTCTTCAACACCAACGCAACTACAAAGGATAAAACCAGTCAACATTTATAAAAATTTTATTTTTAAAATCTTGAACAGTGCTGCCCCAGTACAGTAGCAATTAGTACACGTGACTATTTACATTTAAATTAATAAAAATAAAGTATAAAATGCAATCACACTACCTTCATTTCAAGAGTTCAGTAGCCATATGTAGTTAGTGACTACCATATTGGGCAGATTATAAAACATTTTCATCAATGCAAAAATTCTACTGATCTAAAACAATTAGGACTGGCTACACACATTAAAAAGCTTCATTAAGACTCAGAGGGGTGAGAGTTTGAAAAGACTATAGAGTAACACTATCCAACAAAAATATAATATAATCCAAATATGTAATTTTAAATGTGTTAAATAGTAACATTAAAAGGTAAAAAGGGATAAAATAAAATTTGATAACATTTTATTTTAACCCAATATATCCAAAATATTATTTCATATAACCCAGGTTTTAGAGTTTGTTGAGACAGATGAATGGATTGCAAAATTATGGGAAATACACACAATGGAATTCTATTCAGTTATAAACAAAAATAAAATAATAGTATTTGCAAGAAGATGGAAGGAACTAGAGAACATTATGTTAAGTGAGATTAGTCAAGCACAGAAAGAAAAGGGACATATGTTTTCTCTAATATGTTCAAGCTAGGGAGAAGTGGTAATTACAGAGGGATTCCAGATGATGGAGGGGAAATCTCAGCAAAGCTTGAACGGAAGGATAGCAGAGGAAGAAAGCTGAGGTTGTTCAATGGAGGAGTTACATACAGATATGTGTAATAGCATAAATACAACATGATTAACCTGGACACTCTCTATTAGGGGGGAGGGAAGGGGAGGGAAAAGGGCATTCTGAAGCACAATGTAAATGTACAGCACTCTCGGACTTCCGGGAAGATGGCGACCGAGAAAAGCGGGGCTTAAGAGCCCCGCTAACAACAAACCTCCATTACCACAAAATCAGCGCCTTTCATAGCCAGAAAACACCATCACCAGTGAAACAAAAAATCACCAGGCTCCAGAGAGAAAGCGGACTGAGAACAGAGCCACAGAGGAGATACACCGGCCTCGCGCCCGAGGACGCGGCAGACGCGGCAGCAGCGCCATACTGCTGGAGGAACCGGCGAATTCACAGGACGGCTACAGCAAGCCGAGGTGAGCCACTGCGGAACAGCTAGGCGGGATTTCTCCGCGCAGAGAGCATCTAAAGCTCCCAGTGGCCGAGCTCAGCACACGCTGCAGGGATTCAGAGTAGAAATCAAAATCAAGAAGAAAAACGCCAGCCCCATAGCCGAGGGCGTAGCAGCGGCGCCATATTGCTACCGGCGGCAGCAGCAGCGAATTCAGCGAGGCCAGTACAGCTACATCTGCGTACTCAAGAACAGTGAGTCAAATTGCGGGCCACAGACGAGAAGTCCCAGTACTGTACTCCCTGGGACTTGACCCAGTGGGGGAGGGGCGGTGGCAGAGATATCACACCATAGGAGAACGTGCAACCTGGCACCCCCCACAGTCTAAAGCAGCCTCTATCGACTCTCTGGGTCGAAGACTCTGTGATAAAACCCAGTAAAGGAGTAGTGGGGTCCGAGATACTACTGACTCGAGATCCAGAACACCTTAAGGGAAGTCATAGTGACCCAAGGGAAGAACCCAGAGAAGGCACAAACTTCCGAAATCATGGGAAAGAGGAATAATACTGGAGCAATGAATGCCCACAACCCCACAACATCAGAACCCGATAAAACAGAAAATCAGAGATTTCTAGAAGATCAAATCAGGAAAATAACTGTAGAAATAATAGAGGTGCTTCGAAAAGAACTCAGAGAGAGCCAAAAAGAGATAAAGGATGCAATTAATGAAGTAAAGGCCTCAATTCAAAGCACAAACAACCGATTAGAACACATGGAGAACAGAATCTCACTCTTAGAAGATGAGCAATCCAAAAATGAACTCATAGTTTCTAATCTAGAAAAAAATATCCAACAGCAGGAATCTGATATTGAAGAAATATGGGCCCATTTTAAGAGAGCTAACCTAAGAATAATTGGAATAGAGGAGGGAAAAGAAAGTGAAACCAAAGGGATCAACAATCTCTTCAAAGAAGTAATAGCAGAAAATTTTCCAGACATAGAGCAAGAGGTTGATACAAAGGTCCAGGAAACTTATAGAACTCCCTTTAGACAGGATCGGAGAAGAGGATCTCCACGCCACATAATTGTCAAAATGACCAATGTGGAAGCCAAGCAGAGAATCTTAAAGGCAACAAAAACAAAGGGCCAAGTGACATTCAGAGGCAAACCAATTAGAATCAGTCCAGACTTCCCAAACCAAGTCATGAGAGCCAGAAGGGCTTGGAGTAACATATTCCCAATTTTGAAAGAAAACAACTTCCAGCCAAAAATTTCCTACCCAGCTAAACTTTCTATCAAATTAGATGGAAAAATAAGAAGCTTCCATGACAAACAGAAACTGAAGGAATTTATGTCTTCAAAACCAGCGCTACAGAAAATACTCAAAGAGATTAACTACAAAGAAGAAATAGGTAACACACACCAGAACCAGAGAAACAAGAGTTTCCATCCAACAGACAATTAAGATTGGTTATCTGTGGAGATTCATTATTTATGTTAGTCTGTTACCTATCTCTAAATGGTATTGTTTGCCTTTATTGTTGTTAATTTTTAGGATTTCTAGTTGGAATATTAATATACCTTCAGATATAGCAATTGGAAATATTTTATCCCATTCTATTAGTAACTGTTAACTTTGTTTACATTGTCTTTGGATATACAATTTTTTTTTATTTTTTTATTTTTTAGGGAGTCTGTATACTCCTCTGTTGCCTGTGTCATTGAAATCATAACCAAGAAATCACTGTCAATTTCAATGTCGTGAGGTTTTATGACCCAGATTTTCTCCTAAAAGTTTATAGTCTTAAGATTTGTATTTAGGTCTATTATCTATTTTGAGTTAATATTTGTATATGGGATTAGGTAAGGGTCCAATTTTATTCTTTTCCATGTAATTATTATTTTAACAATATTTAGTTAAAAGATTATCATTTCCACCACCAAATGTTCGTGGAAACCTTGTCAAAAATAACTTGACAATATAGGGAAGAATTTAGCTCTAGGCTTTTATTTAACTCCAAGGGTTTATATATCTGCCTTTAGAATAGTACTACACTGTTTCAATTATTGTAGCTTTATATGGTTTGAAATCAGAAAATATATATCTTCTAGCTTTGTTCTTTTTCAAGATCATTTTGGGTACCTAGAGTCTATATTCCATATTAGGATAGATTTTTTTCTGAAAAATAAATATATAAATATATGATATTTTCACCTAAAAAATAGAAAAAAATATTCTCTGGTAAGAAAGAAAGCAAAAAGAAATATTGAAATGTTACATTGTCTTTGGATATACAATATTTTTTATTTTTTTAGGGAGTTTGTATACTCTTCTGTTGCCTGTGCCATTGAAATCATATCCAAGAAATCACTGCCAATTTCAATGTTGTGAGGTTTTATGACCCAGATTTTCTTCTAAAAGTGTATAGTCTTAACATTTATATTTAGGTCTTTTATCTATTTTGAGTTAATATTTGTATATGGGATTAGGTAAGGGTCCAATTTTATTCTTTTCCATGTAATTATTATTTTTCAACAATATTTAGTTAAAAGATTATTATTTCCACCACCAAATGTTCATGGAAACCTTGTCAAAAATAACTTGACAATATAGGGAAGAATTTAGCTCTAGGCTTTTATTTAACTCCAATGGTTTATATATCTGCCTTTAGAACAGTACTACACTGTTTCAATTATTGTAGCTTTATATGGTTTGAAATCAGAAAATATATATCTTCTAGCTTTGTTCTTTTTCAAGATCGTTTTGGTTATCTAGAGTCCATATTCCATATTAGGATAGATTTTTTTCTGAAAATTAAATATATAAATATAGGATAGTTTCACCTAAAAAAAATAGAAAAGAAATATTCTCTGGTAAGAAAGAAAGCAAAAAGAAATATTGAAATGTTATCTTTAAGTCATCAAAAGCTTGGTATCAGACAAATGAAACTGTTATGTGAAATTATCATTTTTAATTTTGGATAAATTGCTATAATACTAGATGTCAACCACTAAGCCAAGCATGGGAAGGAGGGATGGGGAGGGAACGGGGTGGGGATCAGGTGGGGGCTGACTGGGCGATGTGTGCATGTATGTCTACAAAAGTTTGTATCCCACTGTGATATATGAATACAGTGCACCAATAAAAATAAATAAATAAATTTAAAAAAAAATGTACAGCACTCTCAATATGTTCCACTTATAAAAAAAATTAAATTTAAAAAAATAATACGGGCCAGGCGTGGTGGCGCACGGTTGTAATCCCCGCGCTTGGGAGGCGGAGACAGGAGGATCGCGCTGGTTAGGAGCCAGCCTTGCTGGCTTAAAAGACCCTGTTTCCAAATAAAAATATAAAAATAGGTCTGGGAGTGTAGCTCGGACGTAGAAGGGCTTCCAGGAACCCCAGTACCACCAAAAATAAAATAAAATAATAATAATTAATAATAATAATAATAATACGTTGTTGGTGGGATTGTAAATTAGTACAACCACTTTGGAATACAGTATGGAAGAATGGAAACGAACTTACCATATGATCCAGCAATATCACTTCTGGGTATCTACTAAAAAGAATGGAAACCAAACTACCAAACTAATGCATGCATATCTGTTTTCATAGCTGCACAATTCACAATTGCCAAACTATGGCACTAGCCAATTAGGTCCATCAACAGATGAATAGATTACAAAACTATGGGATATGTACATAATGGAATTTTATTCAGCTACAAAGAAAAACACAGTTATGTCATTTACAGGGAAATGGATGGAACTGGAGGATATTATGCTAAGTGAGATTAGTCAGTCACAAAAAATAAGAAATTGATGCTCTAATATGCAGAAGCTAGGGAGAAAATGGAACATAGGAACTCTACATGAAGAAGGATACACTATAGATGAGCAAATAAGGGGACCTAACTGAGAAGATGGGAGGGAGAGTGAAATTCTCTAATGCACATGTACTTTAACAAACATCATTGTCAATCACTAAGCAAAGCATGGGAAGAAGTGATGGGGAGGGAATGGGGTGGGAATTGGGTAAAGGCTAATTGGGTGGTATGTGCATGTATGTCTAAAAAAATAAATAAATAAAGTTTGTTGAGATACTTTATTCAAAGAAAGCACCAAATATAAGATTACAGGCAATAATTTTTGCTTCCATATCTGTATTTTCTCTCTACAATGAACATGGGTTACTTATTTCATATTTTAATATTTAATTTTGAAATTTTGAATTTGCATGTATATGAAGTGGCAATCTCACAAAATTAAATCCTTCCCTCACCAGGGAAGGCAGCAGTCCTTCAAAGAACTTCCAGGTAAGGTTAAACTCCTAAAATCTTTGCTCAGCCACATACAGCAGGGAGCATAAAAATATGGCAGAGCCAAACTGTTCCAAGACCAGGCTCATAAACTTCCTGTGATCACAACCCCACTACCTCACTATCTTCTCCGCTAATAATCCTATAATGCCTGTAGAACTCTAGCCTATTGGTAAATCGGGGTTATCACCATCAAATTTAAATGTTTTTTCTTTAAGGACTCAATCAGATGACATATATGAAGACGACACAGCATAGTACAGGGAGCACAGGTTGTGCTAATAAGTAATAATAATAATCAGTAAGTGACAGCTGACATAATTTTTTGCTCAGTCTAGTCCTCAACCTTCACCTGCTTAAACCTTCTTTAAATATACTTCCTAGACTTCGTGGCATGAACTTACTTCCCTGGACTGCTTTGTCTCATATACCTGCTACCCTCAGACACTGTTAAAAAACGAAGCCCCTCCTGCATGTCTCCTGAACTTTCATCCCATATGGCTATGTGATTTTTCTACCCCAAACACCCACTGCTCATCTCCTCTCCCAACTTTTCTGTTATGCCCTCAGCAATGTCAAACCTTCCTGGCTTAAGTGAAATGTAGTTTTTTTCTACAAGAAAACCATTTCTTTTTTTTTTTTTTTTTTTTTTTTTGGTGGTACTGGGGCTCCTGGAAGCCCTTCCACCTCCGGGCTACACTCCCAGACCTATTTTTACATTTTTATTTGGAAACAGGGTCTCCTAAGCCAGCGCGCGCGGCTGACTTCGAACCTGCGCGATCCTCCTGTCTCTGCCTCCCAAGCGCGGGGATTACAAGCGTGCGCCACCACGCCCGGCTGAAAACCATTTCTCTATACCACTGACATTCAAAACTGTGATCTATTGACTAATGCTGGTCCATGAACTGTTTCATACAGGTCTGTGATAAGTACAGAGAGTAAGCATCACTTTCACTTAAAAGCTTTTATATCTATTGAATCTAATAATAAAAAATTGGAGCTTGTATTTGGCATGGTTTTTGTTCATACAATTTTTCTATAATTCTTCTTTTTAATTTTGTAAAAGGTTGGTCCATTATAGACTGGAAATAAAGAAAAAAAAGGCCCTGATCCTTTGCTGCAGAAAATCTAAGAAGTACGATGCTACAGTCCTATCAGGCAAAAGCTGTACATTATCCCCAACCCCCATAAATTTAGGGCTGGGTTGTAAGTAGACTTACTCCTCACTGTCCAGTGAGACTTAGGAGATCATCTCTCCTCTACCCTTGTGTAAAATCTCCCACTCCTCTCAGTTTTATACCATGTGCCCTACTCCTGTTCATTACTGCCATCACCTCATCTCCCCAACATACAACTTCACTCACCAAAAATCCTACTCACAGAATCTTCTCCACCCCATGTCCTGCCAGTATCCCACAGGATACTAATATCAACATGGAGGCAAACATCTTGGGCTCTCAGTCCTTCCTTTGACCTTTTCATTTTCAGACAATGTTACCTCCACTCCCATTTCAGCTACCAACTCTCATGGCCATCCAATAGATCTTATTGATAGCAGTAACTGCTTTACCTCTAGAACATGACCACAAGTGTATATACCTCACTCTCACTCACTTCCCTGTTCTTTGCCCTCAAAATACCTTGATCTGCCTACTTTTCAACTATTTACCCATTCTTGACTTCTCCCTATATTTCTTTCTACCTTAGATTCCACTGCTGAGTGTGGTAGTTTTCACCTGCAATCCCAGATTCTCAGGAGGCTTAGGCAGGAGAATCAGAAGTTCAAAGGCAGCCCAGGCACCTTAGCAAGACCCTGTCTCAAAATAAAATACCTAAAGGGGTAGGGATGTAGATCAGTGCTTGCCTAGCATGTGTGAGGCACTAGGCTCAATCTCTAGTACTGCAGGGAAAGAAAAGACTGCAACCTTCCACACTTTAACCATTCTCTTACAGATACCTTCACTTGCCCCACTGCCCTTCATCCCATAGTTAGTGGAAAACCCAACCCTGGCTTAAATCAACTACATAACACTAGATCACTGAACATGTCCGTAAAAAAAAAAAAAATTACTCATTGCACTGGTAGCACAATAAATTCACACTGTCCAACACATCTGATAACCCTCCTATAATTGTCTACTCAGCACTCTTTCCCATAATTCACTGTGGATTTCAAATCTTTAGCCCACTACCTCCCTCTTCACTCTTAGAAAATGACATTGTTTCCTACTTCTTAGAGAAAAATGAAGTAAACAGGTGCAAACTTCAACTAGAAATCTACCACCAAATATACCACCTGTACCCATCCTTTCCTTCTCCTACAAGGAAAGCACTACCTTTCTTTCCTTCTTGTTCTTTTTTTGTACAAGAGATTGAACCCAGGGAATTTTTAAATTTTGGAACATATGCAAATGTTGAGCATCTCTAAGTTCAAAAACTGGATTTCAGAGTATTTCATATTAAGGATGACATATATATATATATATATATATATATATATATATATATATATATATATATATATATATATTCATTCATTCCCAGGAAGAATGTCAATGGTGGTGAAATATCAGGTAGGGAAGTCAACATGACTTCTGAATTAAGACCTAAAGAGGTAATAAAGGAGCAAACCATACAGATGTGAGGGAAGAATACTCCAATTAAAGAAAACAAGTACAAAAGCCCTGCAGCAGGAACACGCCTAAACTATTCAAATAATAGAGAAATGTGCTCTGGAATAGACAGTGAGGGGAACAGTAAAAGGTTAGGAAGGTATTGGGCTCACATAGTAGGGATTTTGTGGGCTACTGGGTTTTTTTGGTGGGGAGGGGTACTGGAGATTGAACCCAGGGCATTCAACTTCTGAGATACACTCTCAGCCCTTTTTATATTTTCTTTTGAAAAAAGGTCTTGCTAGATTGCTAAGAATGGCCTCAAACTTGTGATCCTTCTGCTCAGCTTCCAGAGTGCCAGGATTACAGGTGTGCACCACCATGCCTGGCTGTAGGTTATTGTTAAGCTTTGGCTTTTCCTAAGTAAAGAACTGGGGAGCTGCAGGGTGTGAGTATAAATGCGATATGATCTTATTTATGTGTCTGGCTGCTCCTTCTGTTTCCCAATTAACTTTTTCTTCTTCTCAGTCTTTAAATGTTGCCTGGACAATTGTTCCTCACTTTTCGTTACTGATCTCACACCCAAGGCTCTGTGTGTCCTGCACATACTTGTAACTCCAAACCAGATATCTCTAAGTTTCCGACCCTTCCTCCAAATTTCTAACCAGTCTTTTAACATGCCAGCTGGGCATGGTGGCACATGCCTATAATCCCAGTACTTGGGAAGTTGAAACAGGAGCATTGTAGGTTCAAGATCAGGCTCAGAAACTTAGGAAGAGAGCCTCAGCACTAAATTCTTTTTTGGAAAAGTGGACCCAAGCAGGAGCTGAGGATTGAAGTCTGAGGTGACATGATTTGCTCAAGATCTTGTTTGGTTTCTCATCTATGCATTCTCTGTTCTCTGAAGGTGCCCAAGAAGCCAGATACTATCACTACCTGTGCCCCAAAAAGCCACTATCTTCATTCAAGAATTAAGAAGAGAAAAAGTATTTTACTTTCCTTTGTTCAAAAAAGTCCATTTATGATTTTCTGCAACAACTTTGACCAGACAGAACACTATCTATTAAGCCAGATGTAAAGGCAGCCACCATTCCCCTCAGCGGCTTCTCCTGGTGCTCAGGACCTGGAGTACAAAGGGAACTGAGCAAGTTCCAGTGCACCTGGCAAATTTCTCCTTTGTCTACCCAGTCTCTGATGCTGGTATCTACCATATAACAGGCTTCACTAAATTCTGAATGCACCAAAAGAATAACTCCATACGAATTGACAGGCATACAAAGAAAACTTTTTACTATCTCTCAAGAAAACCAACCATGCATAAAAGTCTTAAGATTCCCTTGGTCACTGCTCACTGCTCTATTCCCCTTTATATCCCCCTTTTTATCCACACTCATCAAAATGTAATTATCCTTGACTTTTTTCTTTCACAATCTCAATCAGTCAGAATATAATGTATCATGTCGGTCAGAATATAATGTATCAAGTCAAGTGTAGTGGTGCATGCTTGTAAGTACTTGGGAGCCTAAGACAGGAAGATTGCTGGTTGGTGGCCAGCCTCAGCTACTTAGTGAGGCGCCCCACAACTTAGTGAGACCCTGTTTCAAAATAAAGAATAAAAAAAATAAGGCTCGGGGTATAGCTCAAAGGCAGAATGCCTCTGGGTTCAATCTCCAGTACTGTGAAAAAATTCTGTATCAAAATATATTCAAACTCTAACCACTTCTCATTACCACTGACTCTGGTCCACACCATCATTGTCTAACTAAACCAATATTTCTCAGATTTTAGGGAGCATCAGAAACTGGAGGGCTTGTTAAAACACAAGATTCCTTAGCCTCATCCCCAAAGATCCTGATTCAGTAGATCAGGGGTATGGCATGTAAATGTGCATTCTTTATTTAATCTTTTTAGAACAATTAGGTTTTTTATTTTTTATTGGTACACTATAGTCTCACATCATAATGTGGATCATGTTGACAATGCCATATGTTCACACAGTATTTGGTGCCCTCCCCACCCCGTTTCCCCTTTTCCCTCCCTCTCAATACTGTGTGTCCATGTTAACAATGTTATATTCACATGTATAAACATATTTAAATGTAGGTTTTCCATTAATTAACCTCAGCCTTCTTCTTCCCCTACCTTCTTCCTTTCTGGCTTTGTATTTCTAATGAGTTGCCAAGTGATGCTGATGCTGTTGGTCCAAAGATGACACTTTGAGGAATAATGATTGTCAGGAGCCCCCAAATCTCCCTTCTCCTACCCTTGCTCCTTGAGTCTGACCTCAACAGCCAAAACTTACATCAGATCACAACTCTCCTTCACTCAAAACCCTTCTGTGGCTCCTACCCCATTCACAATTTAAAAAAGTCTTTAACTACATAGAACTACATAGAACTAAACCTGCTCTTATTTTAAGTATGAATCAGAATGGTTTTTTTTGTTTTATTTTTTTTGCGGGTCTGGGGATGGAACCCAGGGGCATTCGACCTCCGAGCTACACCCCCAGCCCTATTTTTTTATTCTTTATTTTGAAACTGGGTCTCACTGAGTTGCAGAGGGCCTCACTAAGTAGCTGAGGCTGTCTGTGAACCGCGATCCTCCAGGTCTCAGCCTCCCAAATGCTGGGATTACAAGCGTGCGCCACCACGCCCGGCTATGAATCAGAATCTTTATAAAGAGCTCTTAAACCATCAATTCCCGAGCCACACTTCCAAAGTTTCTGATTCCATAAGCATGAGGAAAGATAAGGATCAGCCTAACCAGTTCTCAGGTAGTTCTCAGGTAGTTCTCAAGTAGTGGGGCCCACATCTGAAGAATCACTGCCCTACAGGATCCGCATGCCCCCCCCTTAACCTCAACTTCTGCTATTTTCCCTCAATCATTCTGTTCCAGTAATTATTGGCCTCCTTAGCCAGGCATAGTGGCACATACCTGTAATCTCAGTTACTTAGGAGGCTGAGATAGGAGGATCTCGAGTTTATGGCCAGCCTGGGTGACTTAGCGAGACCATCTCAAAATAAGATTTTTTTTTTTTGGTGGTACTGGGGTTCCTGGAAGCCCTTCTACCTCCGGGCTACACTCCCAGACCTATTTTTACATTTTTTATACTTGGAAACAGGGTCTCCTAAGCCAGCACGGCAGCTGGCTTCGAACCTGTGCGATCCTCCTGTCTCTGCCTCCCAAGCGCGGGGATTATAAGCTTTCGCCACCACGCCGGGCTCAAAATAAGATTTTAAAAAGTAGTTGAGCCGGGTGTGGTGGCGCACACTTGTAATCCCAGCATTCGGGAGGCTGAGACCGGAAGATCGTGGTTCACGGACAGCCTCAGGTACTTAGTGAAGCCCTCCACAACTTAGTGAGACCCAGTTTCAAATTAAAGAATAAAAAAAAAACTAGGGCAGAGGGTGTAGCTGGGAAGTGGAATGCCCCTGGGTTCCATCCCCAGACCCGCAAAAAAAAAAATGTAGTTGAGAGGGCTGGGGTTGTAGCTCAGCAGTAGAATACTTGTTTAGCATATGTGAGGCCTTTGGTTCAAACCTAACTATCGTAAAAAAAAAAAAAAAGTGTTTTGGGATATAGCTTAGTGGTAGAGCACCTCTAAATTCAGTCTCTAGTACCAGGGCAGAGGTTGGGAGGTGGGAACGATCTCCTTTCTGCGACTGAAATGCTAACATGCCAAGCCTGTTCCCCACTCAGGTGCTTTATTTCCTATAACCAGAATACTTTTCCCCCACTTACCAGCATGGGTCCTTCTCTTACTTTGCTTCAGGCCTCTGTTTATATGTAACCTCCATAATCAATTCTCTGTAAAATAACCAGGCCTCTAGCCCAGGGGACCCTCCCTTTCCTTCTCACCTGCTATTCTTTTTCTTTTTTGTGGCACTGGAGATGGAACCCAGGGACATTGTATCTCTGAGCTACACCTTAGACCTATTTTTATTCTTTATTTTGAAACAGGGTCTAAGTTGCAAGTGTCCTCACTAAGTACCTCACTAAGGGTGGCTGCTAACCTACAATCCTATCTCGGCCTACCAGGTACGGGGATTAAAAGCATGCCCCACCACACCCGACTTACTTTTCTCTATATCATTTATCATTTGACACAATATATATTTATCTGTTAGTTCATTGTTCCATGTTCACTGCTGTATCCATCCACCCAGTATCTAGAATAATGACTAGTACATGGCACATATCTGCTAAGTGAGTGCATAAGTGAGTTTGTAAATCCCCCTTATTTCTAGCCTGAAATTAACTAGAATTTACAGCCTGTGTCTTATTCATAACTCTTTCCCACAGTTCTTATCTTACTCCTTGGCAAATAGCAACTATTAAATAAATACTTATTGCATGAATGATCTTGGTGATAGCCAGAACTGGGTATCTTCTGTGCCAGGGACTACTCTAGATATTTTCCAGACTTTTGTTAAGCCTCACAAGAGCCATATAAAATAAAGATTATCTGTGTTTTAAAGCTGAGAAAACAGAAGTGTGGTGATATGAAGTGATAGGTCCAAAGACACCAAGCGAGAAAATAGATGAGCTGGGATTCAAAGACAGGTTCCTTGCCTCCCAAACCATGCTTTCGCCACTATGTATCACTGCGTCTGTTTACAAAATGGACTTTTATTTAGCTGTTATAACTTAGTCCTGGGTGTTATGTCAATCAGACTTTCCACTACATCCTGAATTTCCATGGCATCTCTTTTCAGGAATGTTGGTCACCTATGTCGTTGGTAAGTGTTCATTAACCCAAACTCTTTCCAGATGAGCTGGGGCAAAAATTACACTCCAGTGATAAAGGAACATTTCTGCATCCTAATTGCAGTGGCTATGTGAATCTGAGAATTGATAAAACTGCAAAGAATTAGTCGAGCCTAGTGGCACATGCCTATAATCTTAGTACTTGGGAGGATGAGACAAGAGGATTGCAGATTCAGGCACAGCCTCAGAAAGTCGTGAGATTCTCAGCAACCTAGCAAGACTGTTTCAAAATAAAAATTTAAAAATGGTTGGGAAATTTAAAAAGCTTGGAGAGAGAATGCCCCTGGGTTCAATTACTATTACAACACACACAAAAGAAAATGCATAAAATTAAATAAACATATACACAGATGAGTGCATGCAGAACTGGTAAAATTGGAATAAGATTAGTGGATTGTGCCAATGTCAGTTTCTAGCTTTTGATACTGTATATAGTTACACAAGATATTGTAATGGGGGAAATTGGGTGAAGGGTAGACAGGAAATCCCCCCATATATTTTAGTAGCTTCTGGAGAATTTATACTTTAAAATAGAGTTATTTAAAATATTATGCTAGCCGGGTGTGGTGGCGCACGCTTGTAATCCCTGTGCTTGGGAGGAGGAGACAGGAGGATCGTACAGGTTCGAAGCCAGCCTCGCTGGCTTAAGAGACCCTGTTTCCAAATAAAAAAAAAAAAAAAAATATATATATATATATATATATATATATATATATATATATATATATATATATATATATAATAGGTCTGGGAGTGTAGCCCGGAGGCAGAAGGACTTCCAAGAACCCCAGTACCACAAAAAAAGACTCCAAAATAAAAAATATTTAAATAAATAAATAAAATATTATGCTACTCCATGACACATCCCTATAAACTCTGATCAAACAGGCTGTCCTTCTGAACCTTCTAAGTCCACGCTCTATAAAACCTTCTCCAGGGAAGGGATTCTGCAGGCCATATATTATATCTAATAAGCCATAAATATGGATGCTGAGACTACTCTTCCCTTTGTCACACACTCCCAGAGCATCAGGTTACACTTCTACTGCTTCAAAAACAGTGGTATGCACTTTAACCTGATTTTACTTGGAACATAAATGTGGACTGTGCTTATAAACCCTGATTTTCCCTATCTTTCACAATTTTTTCCAGGGTGAGAGGTATACTGGGAATTGAACACATGAGCATTCTACCCCCAACTATACCCTCAATACTTTTAATTTTTTTAAACAGAGTCTCTCTAAATTGCTGTCTGGCTTCAAATCTGCAATCCTCCTGTCTCGACCTCCCAAGTACTAGAATTACAGGAATGTACCACCACACCTGGTTCTATCTTCCACAACTTTCAACAACTTAACCTGAACAATAGTTTATACTGTTTATGGTACTGTATTCTACAACAAGAGTACACAAGACCCAGAATTTTGACTTGTGGTATGGTAGCTAACTGGATATGTAGTTTAGGGAAAGTTATTTAACCTCAATGGAGGGAAACTGATAGCCCAATAGAGCTACTGTAAAGATTAGTTGGATCTGTCTGGTTCTGGAACAACATGGACTAGATACTCTTCTCCCTTTTTGCCCACTAAGTATAGCTAAAATCTTTGGATATCATTTAGACTGCAAAGATAATAAAACTCTGAAAGGCAGATAAAAGAAGACAGATCTAGGGATGATAGGATTCAACCATCTACCAGATGGATGCCAACAGAAACCAAGTAGGAAATCTAGATTTCCATTCCTACATGGCAGTAATAAAGTAGTACCTTCTACCTACCACTGACAATCTGTGCAGTGTCAAAAGGGCTTACAAAAACAGAAATTTTTTATTGCATTAAGTATTGAACCCAGGGGCATTCTACCTCTGAGCTACATTCTGAGCTCTATTTTTTATTGTTTATTTTGAAACAGGGTCTCACTAAGTTGTAGAGGACCTCACTAAGTTGCTGAGGCTAGCCATAATCCTGTGATCCTCCTGCGTCAGCCTCCCAAGTACTGGCGTTACAAGCATGTACCACCACATCAAGCCAGAAATTTTAAGTAAGATCCATAGTCTCATAATACAAGAACTGAAATATCCAGGCTATTACAATAATCATTCATCATATCAAGAACTAGAGAAATCACAACTGGAATGAGAAGAGAAAATCAACAGATGTCAACATTCAAGATGACACAAATGTCAGAATTACTTGACAAGGATTTTAAAGGCATCATCAGAAAAATGCTTCAATGAGCAATTATAAACATGACAGAAATAAGTAGAAGAGCCAAAACATAAACAGAAAGTCTATGCAAAGAAATTGAAGATACAAAAACCAAAACTTTTAGATTTGAAAAATATAGAAACTTGAGAGAAAATTCATTGGATGAGCTCAACAGAATAGAGATGGCTGAGGAACTAATCTGTAAATTTGAAAATAGAATGTATGAATACAGTGCACCAATAAAAAAAATTTTTTTAATTAAAATTAAAAAAATAAAAAGAAAAAAAAGAAAAAAAAGAAATTACCCAATCTGAACACAAAACATAGATTTAAAAAATGCATTTAAAAATAGATTTAAAAAATAGATTTAAAAAGTTAGGGATATAACTCAGGGGTAGAGAACTTTTCTAACATATGTAAAGGCCTGGGGTCAATCCACAGCACTCCCCTCAAAAATGTACAGTGCCCCAGGAACTATAGAACTATAACAAAAGACGAAAACACTCCCCATTCCACAGAGAGACATGGATTAAAATCCTAAAATAAAAAGGAAAAGGAAAATAATGAAAGTAGTGAAAGAGGCCCAGGGTGGTGGCTCAAGTTTGTAATCCCAGTACTTGGGAGGCTGAGACAGGAGGATCGTAAGTTCTCAGCCAGCCTCAGCTACTTAGTAAGGCCCCTGCAACTTAGTGAAACCCTGCTTAAAATAAAGTATAAAAAATAGGGCTAGGGGTATAGATCAGAGGTAGAATGCCTCTGAGTTCAATTCCCAGTACTGAAAAAAAGGAAAATAGTGAGAGAGAAATGACATATTGCCTAAAGAATACCCATTCAAACAAATGACTTCTCACTTAGAAACCATGGAGGTCAGCCAGTCATAGTGGCCCATACTTGTAATTCCAGTACTTGGGAGGCTGAGACAGGAGGACCATTGATTCGCAGCCAGCATCAACTACTTAGTGAGGCCCTCCACAACTTAGTGAGACCCCATTTCAAAAATAAAGAATAAAGTCAGAGCCGGGCGTAGTAGCGCACGCTTGTAATCCTCGCTCTTGGGAAGCTGAGACAGGAGGATTGCACAGGTTCAAATCCTACCTCAGCTACTTAGTGAGGCTCTCAGCAACTCAATGAGACCCTATTTCCAAATAAAATATAAAATGGGGCTGGGGGTGTAGCCTGGAGGTACAAAGTCCCTGGGTCCGACCCCCTAGTACTATAAAAATTTTTAAAAAGAATAAAGCCAGGCATGGTGACGCACACTTGTAATCCCAGTACTTGAGAGGCTAAGATAGGAGGATCGCAGGTTTGTGGCCAGCCTCAGCTACTTAGTGTAGCTTGGAGGTAGAATGCTCCTGGGTTCCATTCAGAGTACTGCAAAATATATAAATAAATAAAAAATAATGAATAACAAAATAGGGCTGGGGGTATATCTCAAAAGTAGAATCCCCCTGGGTTTAATCCCTAGTCACACACACAAGAAAAAAAAGAAAGGAAAAAGGAACCATAGAGGCCAAAAGGAAGAAGTATCACAGTTTTCAGGTGCTGGAAGAAAAGAACTGGAAATTCAGAATTCGATATAAAATGAAAAGATCCTCTGGGAATTTTAAAAAAATCAAGATGTCCTCAGACAAAGGAAAACTAAAAATATTTGCTGCTTATAGATTTATCCTAAAATAATTTGAAAAGAAAAATCTCTACAGAAAGGAAATGATTAAAAGGATTCAGAACATCGGGAAGTAAAAGAGAAAAAGAAAAAAAGAAAATTGGTGTAAATACAATTTCCTTTCCTTCTTTTGAGTTTTCTAAATCATGTTTGATGGTTGAAGCAAAAACTGTGACACTATCTGATATGGTTCTCTATGTATGTAGAAAAATAATAAAATCTATAAAATAAAATCTATAAAATAAAATGCTATAAATAAAAGAATGTAAAGGATTTAAGAAGAAAGTTTCTACTCTTCAAAGTAAGAAAATGTAAACATTAGTTGACTGTGATTAAGTTGTATATGTATAAAGTAATATCTAGAGAAAATACTGAAAAATCTATATAAAAAGATACAATGGAAAACACTATGGATAAAGCCAAGTGAAATTGTAAAAAAAGATGTAAGTAACCCACAAGAAGGCAGAAAAAAGAGCAGAGGCAAAGGCCTGGCACTGTATTGCACACCTACACTCCCAGGGACCCAGGAAGCTGAGGCAGGAAGTTTACAAGTTCAAGTCCAGTCTGGGAAACTTGGCAAGACCCTGTCTCAAAATAAAAAATAAAGAGCCAGAGCCAGGCGTGGTGGCACACGCTTATAATCCCAGCACTTGGGAGATTGAGACAGGAGATTCACACAGGTTCGAAGCCAGCCTCAGCTACTTAGTGAGGCTCTCAGCAACTTAGTGAGCCCCTATTTCCGAATATAAAGTATAAAATAGGTCTGGGAGTATAGCCTCAGAGGTAGAAAGCCCCTGGGTTCCACCCCCAGTACCACAAAAAATAAAATAAAATAAAGAGCCAGGTGTGGTGGCGCATACTTGTAATTCCAGCATTCAGGATATTGAGACCTGAAGATCGCAGTTCACAGAAGGCCTCAGCTAATTAGCAAGATCTTTGCAACTCAGTGAGACTGTTTCAAAAATTAAAAAGACTAAAAAATAGGGCTGGGGGTGAAGTTTGGAGGTACAGTGTCCCTAGGTTCCATCCCCAGTACCGAAAAAATAAATTAATGAAAAATTAAAAATAAAAAATAAAAAGGGCTGGGGATGTACCTCAGTGATAATGTGCCCCTGGGTTTGACCCCCAGTACTACAAAAAAAAAGTAAAAAAATAAAACAGAGGGACAAGAAACAGAGAGGAGAAAAGGAAATTATTTTTGTGGTACTAGGGATGGAACCCAGGGGCATTCTATCTCCAAGCTACACCCCTAGCCCTATTTTTTATTCTTTATTTTGAAACAGGGTCTGAGTTGCAAAGGACCTCACTTAAGTAGCTGAGGCTGTCCGCGAACAGTGATCCTCCTGTCTCAGCCTCCCAAATGCTGGGATTACAAGCATGTACAACCATGCCTGGCTAGATTTTTTTTTTTTTTTTTTTTTTGCGGGTCTAGGGATGGAACCCAGGGGCATTCAACCTCTGAGCTACACCTATTTTTTAATTATTTTATTTTGAAACAGGGTCTCACTAAGTTGCAGAGGGTCTCACTAAGTAGTAGCTGTGGCTGTCCGCGAACCGCGATCCTCCAGTCTCAGCCTCCCGAATGCTGGGATTACAAGCTTGCGCCACCACACCCAGCCTGGAAAATTTTTTAATGACAGATTTAAGCCTTATCAATAACTGCATTAAGTATAAATTGTTTAAATATACCAATTAAAAGAGACCAGCAAAGTGGATAATATTAAACTATATGCTGTCTATAAGACACTCATTAGATATATAATATGTAAGTGGAATAGACATAAAAGCAAAAGAGCTGGTTGTATATACCACTGGTAAAGCGCTTGGCTAGCACACAAAAGACGCTTGGTTCAATCCCCTCCACTTCAAAAAAAGAAAGTAAAAGGATGAAAAATATAAACTACGCAACCCTTAATCAAAAGAAGGCAAGAGTGTCTATATTATCAGATAAAGTAGACTTCAATGCAAAAAAATATAAGAGACAGGGAAGGATATTAAATAATGATGAAAGGTTCAATCCACCAAGACATAGTAATCTTAAGACAAACAGACAAATCCACAATTACAGTTGGATATTTCAACTCCTACCTCTCAACAACTTATTGAATGACTAAATAGAAAATCAGGAAGAATAGAGAAGAATTCAACAATACCATCAACCAACAGTCATTAAAAAACATTTATAGAATACTCCACTTAACAATGGTAGAGTATAAATTGATCACGAAAGATGTACCAAGATACACTATATATTTCCTGGGCCATAAGACAAATCTCAATAAACAAGAAAAATGAAATCATACAGAGTATATTCTCTAACAACTATGGAACCAAACTAGAAATCAATAACAGAACAATAACAGGAAATTCTACAAATACTTGGAAACTAAACACATGTCTATATAATTCATGGGACAAAGGCCACCAGGCAAAATTTTAAAATGCATTGAACTACATAAAAAGGAAAATATATCAAAATTTTGGGGATAAAGCTAAATTAATATTGAAAGGGAAATTTCTAGTACTAAATGCTTATATTAGGAAAGAATAAACCCATCAAATCAATAATCTAACCTCCCACCCCAAGAAACTAAAGAGAAAAATGAATCTGAAGCAGGAGGAAAATAATAGTGTTTGAAATCAACAAGAAATAGAAAAACAATATGGAAAGCCAAAAAAACAAAAAAGTACTTTGAAAGATGTGTTAATTAAAATTAAAAGATAAATTAGAAAAAATAAAACAGACACACCCATAGTAATTCTGACAAAAACACACAAATTTTTAATATCAGAAACATGATATCAGAGCTGGATATGTTTATAGGTGGCACATACCTGTAAACCCAGTATTTGGAAGGCTGAGACGGGAAGATCGCAGGTTCAAGGACAGCCTCAGCAAGCAGTGAGACTCTCATCAACCTAGAGACCCTGGTTTTTTGTTTTGTTTTGTTTTGTTTTGGTGGTACTAGGGGTGAACCTAGAGGCTTTCTACCTCTGGGCTATACTCCCAGACCTATTTTATATTTTAATTGGAAACAGGGTTGCTGAGTGCCTCACTAAGTAGCTGAGACTGGCTTCAAACCTGTGTGATCCTCCTGTCTCAGCCTCCCAAGCACAGGGATTATAATTGTGCACCACCATGCCTGGTGACCCTGTTTCAAAATAAAAAAAATAAAATCGGGCTGGGGGTGTAGCTCAGAGGTAGAATGTCCATAAGTTAAATCCCTAGTACAACAAAAAAAAAGAAACATGATATCAGGACAGAGCATGCAGATATTAAAAGGACACTAAGGGTATACTATGAATAACTATATAATCATACATTTGACAACTATAAGAAATATATCAATCCACTGCAAATTCTGAACTACCACAACTTATCAAGTGTGTGTGTGTGTGTGTGTGTGTGTGTGTGTGTGTGTGTGTGTTTTACTAAGGCTTGAATCCAGAGGGTATCTTAACTCTGGGCTACACCCTTAGGCCTTTTTTTATTTTTAATACATTTATTGGTACATTGTTTATCTTTTGTTTTGAAACAGTCTCCCTAAATTGCTTAGAGCCTTGCTAAACTAATGCCAGCTAAAAAAGACAGTCTTAATTGTCCTAGTACTACATAGAATTTATAATTTTAAAACTACAAAAAAGCCAGGTATGGTGGCGTACGCTTTTAAGTATTTGGGAAACTGAGACAGGAGGATCGCAGGTAGGAGGACAGCCTCAGCAAGGAATGAGACAGTGTTTCAAAATAAATAATAAAATAGGGCTTAGGGTGTAGCTTGGGGATAAACTGCCTCTGGGTTCAATCCCTAGTGCCACAAATAAATAAAATTATAAAAAGAATTAAAATAACAGGCAAAGCACTTAGCGCAGCAAGTGGCACATTAGCTGGTACTCAATAAATGGTAGCTATAATCATTTCATTTTAAAGCACCATAACCTTTCTCAGGGAACCTGAGTCCTAACAGATAAAATACTTTTCTTGTAAGAAACAAAGTCAGAATTTGAACCCAACTGGGCATGGTGGTACATACTTGTAATCCCAGCATTTGGGAGGCTGAGACAAGAGGACTGTGGTTTGCAGACAGCCTCAGCTTCTCAGTGAGATCCTTTGCAAGTGAGTGAGACCCTCTTTCAAAATAAAGAATAAAAAATAAGGCTGGGTGTAGCTTGAGGTAGAATGCCCCTGGATTCCATCCCCAGTACCACACAAAAGAATTTGAACCCACATCTGAAATCAGTGGCCTTTTCTCTAGAATATTTTCTCCTTAAGGGAGAAATGTTTTTGTCAAAACGTCAGACATTGATAAATACTTGACAACTAGTTTTCTCTATCAATGTATAGCAATGATTCTCAGAAAGTCACTTAATCTCCATGAGTTCCAGATTCTCATCAGCAAAATGGGACAGTTGCTTCCCTTGCTAAAATCTTTCCAGGTAGTAACATGGCATTACACACCATAATCCCTAAAGAGACTTCAAGAAATCTATCAAACATGTGAACATATTTCTATCATTACCTCTAAGGCATTTGTGGATTTAAAATGTGTGGGGTTAATTATTGTGAGCAATCATGAAAAAGCCACAATATTTAGTAATTTTCAATTGTGTTGAAGTATAAATTTAAATGGAGTACTGTGATCCTGAGGTGTGTTTGTGTTTGTGTGTGTGTGTGTGTGTGTGTGTGTGTGTGTGTGTGTGTCAGAGAGGGAAGGAGAAAGAGAGAGAAGGGGAGGGAGGGAGAAGGAGAGAGGGAGTGAGCAATGCACTGAGTAAGCAAGAGCAGCCGCCCACCAAAGACCTGATTCTCAGCTAGCTTCCTTGTTCTCTGGAAACCCATAGAAGAAGCAAAAGAGATAAAAACAAATTGGTTTCTTTCATATAAAAAGTACAAATTATATAAATGTACAATCATGAAGGAAATGACCAAGTAACTAGTGACATATAATGAGATATTAGAAATCAGATTAAGATGAATATTTAACAACATGGCAAATACCTACACTATCATGTTAGGAAGGAATAATACAAGACAGGTTACAAAATGGTATAATACAATCCCATTCTAAGAGTTAATGTAACAAAAAATTTAACAGTGCATTGGGCCAGACAAACAGCCTCACTGTTGACTTTCATTTCCTTTACAATCTTTTTATTTATTTTCTACAATGAGCATGCCTTACCTATAAAATCAGGAAAGACTTCTTTTAGCGGTAGTAGAAATTGAACAGAGGGGCATTCTACCTACAAGCTACACCCCCAACCCCACTTTTTTTCCAGTACTGGGGATGAAATACAAGGCCATTCTTCCTCCGAGCTGCACTGACAGCCCTATTTCTTAGTCTTTTTTATTATTTATTTATTTATTTATGTATTTATTTTTGGTGGTACTGGGAATAGAACCCTGAGGCTTTCTACTTCCAGGCTATACTCCCAGACCTATTTTATATTTTATTTGGAAACAGGGTCTCACTAAGTTGCTGAGAGCCTCACTAAGTAGCTGAGGCTGGCTTCGAACCTCTGCGATCCTCCTAACTCAGCCTCCCAAGTGCGGTGATTACAAGTGTGCGCCACCACGCCCAACAGTCTTTTTTATTTTTTGAAACAGAGTCTCACTGAATTGCAAAGGGCCTTGCTAATTAGCTGAGGCTGTCCACAAACCGCGATCCTCCAGTCTCTGCGTCCCAAATGCTGGGATTACAAGAGTGTTCCACCAGGCCCAGCCTCAGCCCATTTTTTTATTCTTCATTTTGAAATAGGGTCTCACTAAGTTGCAGAGGGCCTTGCTAAGTTGCTAAGACTGGCTGCAAACCTGCAACCCTCCTGTCTCAGCCTCCCAAGGAAAAATTTCAAAACATTATTTTTTAATCTAATTTTCAGGGTTGGGTTTAGATAATTTATGCAAAATTCTTGTCAGGTAGTCTGGCACACAGCAAGCACCCAGGAAGATTCATGTTTTTAGAGTACAAAATTGGGATCTCCTGTTTTGCAGGTCTGAATCTATACACATTTTGTATTCATCTAATCTAAAGGCCACAGCCAATAGCTTTCTCATACTCATTGATTTCGTTCACTCAAAATATACTCATAGCTGGGCATGGTGGTATACATCTATAATCCTAGTACTTGGGAGGCTGCAATAGGATTTCAGGCTCAAAGACAGTCACAGCAACTCCCCTGTTTCAAAATAAAATAGAGCTGGAGGAGCCGGGTGTGATGGTACAAGTTTGTAATCCCAGTACTTGGGATACTGAGACAGGAGGACCACAGTTTTGCAGCCAGTCTCAACTACTTAGTGAGGCCCTCCACAATTCAGTGAAACCTTGCTCCAAAATAAAGAATAAAAGCATGGCGGCACAGGCTTGTAATCCCAGCGCTTGGGAGGCTGAGACAGGAGCATATAGGTTCAAAGCCAGCCTCAGACACTGAGTGAGGCTCTGGGAAACTTAGTGAGACCCTGTTTCCAAATAAAGTATAAAAGAGGTCTGGGAAGATAGCCCAGAGGTAGAAAAGCCCCTGAGTTCCACCCCCAGTACCACACACACACACACACACACACACACACACACACACACAAAGAATAAAAAAAGAAGGCTGGGGTTGTAGCTCAAAGATAGAATGCCCTGGAGTTCAAACCCCAGGACTGAAAAAAAAAAAAGAGAATGAAAGATAGAGCTGGGGGTGTAGCTCAGAGGTAGAATGCCCTGGGTTCAATTCCCAGTACTAAACATAAACACACACACACACACACACACACACACACACACACACACACACACACACCATCTATTGCATGTTTAGAATTGACCCAAGATCTGGGAATATCAAAAATGAAAAGATGACATCTCAGCTCTTAGAGAGCTTGGCTAAGAAGTGGCACAAACATTTATAAATATATGAAGTCATTTTTTTAATGCAGTAAGAACCCTGAGGAAGCAGGCCTTTTACCAAGAAGTTATTCTGTGAGTTGTAAAGGGGAGGACATTAGTGGGAATAACATATACAAAGAAAAGAGGCATAAGGATTATAACATTTTCCTAGAATTATAGGTAGTTCAGTTTTTTAGGTTGTTTTTGTTTGTTTGTTTTTGCGGGTCTGGGGATGGAACCCAGAGGCATTTGACCTCCAAGCTACACCCCCTGCTCAATTTTTTATTCTTTATTTTGAAACAGGGTTTCACTGAGTTGCGGAAGGCCTCACTAAATACCTGAGGCTGTCCACAAACTGCGATCCTCTGGTCTCAGCCTCCCAAATGCTGGGATTACAAGCGTGTGCCACCACGCCCAGCTCGATAGGTCAGTTTTGCTAGGAAAGAAAGAATAAGGGAAGAGGAGTGGTGGGAAATGAGATTGAACAAGTAGATCACAAAAAGTCTTGTCTGGCACACAAAGGAGACTAAATTTTATTCT
The DNA here is from genome assembly GCF_963383645.1 of Muscardinus avellanarius. Lineage (NCBI taxonomy): Eukaryota > Metazoa > Chordata > Mammalia > Rodentia > Gliridae > Muscardinus > Muscardinus avellanarius. The sequence goes on from NC_137792.1 coordinate 45,928,788, forward strand.
GCAAAGGAACACTGAAAGAAGAATTTGAAGCTTTGGAGCGACCTGAACAGCACTAGCCAAAATAATGAGGAATCCTGAAAAACATTTTAATTGTCACTTACTTCCAGAGAAAAAAAGTTCTGTCCTCTAGGTTTGCCCTCTCCTTTTCTTGCAGTACTGAGGATTGAACCCAGGGGCAGTCTATCACTGACTTACACCTCCAGCCCTATCTATCTATTATTACTTATTTATTATTGTACTGGGGATTGAACCAAGGAGCATGCTACCTCCAAGCTACACCCCCAGCCCTACTTTTTTTAAACTTTGAAACAGGTTCTTGCTGGGTTACCAAGTCTTACTACTTGTTGAGGGTATCCTCAAACCTGCAATCCTCCTGTCTCAGACTCCCAAGTACTAGGATTATAGGCATGAGCCACCATACCTGACTTTGTTTTTTATTTTGAAAGAGGGTCTAAATTACCACACACTTGCCTCTAACCTGCCATCCTTTGGTTAGCCTCCCAAGTACTACACTTATAGGTATGTGCCATCCCATCCTATGGTTTTGTTTGTTTGTTTGTTTGTTTGTTTTTTGTGGTACTCAGGGTGGAACCCAGGGGCTTTCTACCTCCAGGCTATACTCCCAGACTTATTTTATACTTTATTTGGAAACAGGGTCTCACTTAGTTGCTGAGAGCCTAAGTAGCTGAGGTTGGCTTCGAACCTGCATGATCCTCCTGTCTCAGCCTCCCAAGTGCTAGGATTACAAGCATGCACCACCACGTCCGGCTGTTTGTCTCCTTTTAAATAAATTTGAGGCCAGGCCTTGTGAAGCAAGCTTGTAATCCCAGCATTTAGGAAGCTGAGACAGGGGGTTCGCCATTCGTGGACAGCCTCAGCTACTTAGTGATGCCCTTTGCAATCCAGTGAGACCCTGATTCAAAATAAAGAATGAAAAATAGGGCCGGAGGTGTCACTCAGGTAGAATTCCCATGAGTTTCATCCCCAGTACCACAATAAATAAATAAATAAATAAATAAATAAATAAATAAATAAAACTGAGGCTGGGCATGGTGGCACACGTTTATGATCCCAACGTTTGGGAGGCTGAGATAGGAGGACAGCAATTCCCGAACAGCTGCAGCTACTCGGACCCTTTGCAACTCAGTGAGACCCTGTTTCAAAATAATGAATAAAAAATAGGGCTGGGGTAATAGCTCGGAGGTAGAACGCCCATGGGTTCCATCCCCAGTGCTGCTAAAAAATAAAATAAACCTGAGACAGTAAGCAAAGCTCTGCATCTAGCATACAGCACAGTAAATATTCAATAAGAATCAGTTAAATATGAATTTGCATGTGCTACATGAGGGTAGTCCCCACTCAGGGCAGGATATGGGCAGAACCAGTACCTTTGACTTTGAGCATGATAAGAGAAATAGCTCCTCAGGAAGGAACTAATGACAACTGAGGGTTCTAAAATCTAGCATACAGCAAGAGAGTGCCATATACTGTTTTATTGTACTCCAGTGTACAAATCCCCCTCATGGTTGTCTTTCCATGACTAAGATTCAAATCTCAATAACATGACAGTTTTATTCTACATACTGCAGAATATTTCTCTCCACACTCTGCAATTCTGCATGACAGGTGCCTAAGTGCACACATGGTTAACTGAAGGCAATTCATTAGTGGTTTCACTCCTACTGTTTTACCCAATATCCTTTCTGCTCAATTCAATTCAGTTGGATGGTCCTGTGGATAAATAGTGTAGAAGTAAATACTATTGCATTTCTGCCTCCATTGATCGAATGCATGCAAACTGCTTGACAGGACAGAAGGAAGGATATAGTTGATATATTTTACAAGTGAAGACAATGAGGCCCATAGAGGCAAAACAACTTGCCCAAGGCTACTTTGATAGCAAGATGCAACGAAATCCATGTTTATTGGACTCAGCTCAAAAGTTCAGTACTGTCTTCCCCCAAAGTCAGAGTCTGGGGCAAAACTCAAACGTCATAATACAAAAATGATATACTCTGTAGCTAGAAAGGAAGAGACTTGATACATAATGTATCTCATATATATATGGAGAGAGATATGTACACATCTATTCAAAAGGATACAAAGACATACAAAGAGCAGAACAGAAAAAGAAAAGGCTGAGGGCAATGTCAGAGGCCCTGGTCTGTCTACAAGGAGGGATGAAAAAAACCTAGGTCTGAGAAGGGGCTGGAATTCATTGGGGGAGGGGAGTTGTAAGCAGGAATCTAAAACTGAGCTGAAAAAGGAGAGTGACAATACTACCTGCCCACTGCACACCCTGTCCCGCCTGGCCCACCCTCCGTACCTGCCATGAAACCAGTCCTGGCACATGTCACACTCGATCATGAAGCGGGTCACATCGTAAGGCAGCCGACAGAGGCAATACACAGGCACCGAGGCCATCTTCGCCAGGCCTTCAAGCGTTCTGCGGCCGGTCAGGTTCGTGGCTTCTAGAGGGGCGAGAGGCGGCGGCGCACGTCCTCCCTGGACGATGGCTGGGCACAAACAACACTTTTTTTACAGAGTGTATCAGGTCCTACCGTCTCCTCCCCTGGGCGCCAACCCTCCTCCTTTCTCAAACAGGGAGTTACCGCCGCCCGCCGGGATGCAACACAGCTGGCGCGGCTGTAGGGGGCAACCGGAGAAAGTCCACCGGCCTTGAGGATTTCTTTCACGGGGGAAAAAAACGTTCCGCGCTCCGCCCCCCAGGCCCCCCGCCCCCGCCCCCGCCCCCGTCCCCGTCCCCGAACCCTGGCGGCCCCGGACTCAGACAACTTCTTTCCGGGTTTCATGGAAACCTCAGCAGCCTTTCAGGAAGCTTCTCTAATCCCTCACTGAACCCCGTCCTTGCTAGCCTCCCGTTTCCCAGGGCACCCGGCTCCCTTTTATTATGACGCAAACCCCGGCGTAAGAAAGGATGGGAGACCTCGGGCAAAGACCCCTCTCCCGCCCGCCCCCCAAAACTGGAGCGAGCAGAGGCGGGGTAGACCCTCTGAAAGTCCGCTCGGGTCACTCCCGAATCACCCCCCAGCGCCCGGGAACCCGGCAGACAGGGACTCGGCACCCAACTCAAATCACAGTTCTGGGGGTGCTTCCGGAGAGTTGAGGCGAGCCTTTCTGTCAGTCGCGACATCTCCCCGCCCGAGATCCCCCGTCTCCACACTCGCCCAGATGTCAGGGCTCCATCGCCCCGCGTAGGGGCTCCCCGCAGCCGGGTTGACCCGCGCCCTCACGCTGCTCGCCCCCTCCAGGGGTGCCCGGGGCTCCCCCGAAATCACCAGCGCCTCAAACTGACAGCAGCCTCCGCCTGCAGCCCCCGAAACTTACGAGCAGCTCTCTACGCCTCCCCGCCTGACAGGAACCTCTCCACGCCCCAAACCTGACACAAATGTCCTCGCTCCCGACCCCTACGGGACCGCCTCCTGCCCGAGCCGCAGGGACTGCCCGCCGAGCTCTGCCGGGCGACACGCCGGCGGCCGGCTTCGCTCCGGGCGGCGCGGCGCCTGGCTCGGCGGAGGCTCTCCCGGCAGTTCCGGCCCCGGCGGCGCGCGCCGCATTCTGGGATTGTCACCGTCAAGCTGCGAACCTGGCTCGCCGGCCACCCGCGGGCTGGCGCGCGCCCGCTGCCAGCCGAGCTCAGGGCAGCCTCCTCCGCGCCGCTCCCCGCCGCCCGGCCGCTCCGGCCTGTTCCGGAGGCGGACGGCCGACTGGCGTCGTCGCTGGGCTGGCCGGAGAGCGCCGCGAGCGCAGCGACGAGGAAAGAGATGAACCGACCGCCAGGGCCGAGACTGCCCCGCGAAGTGGCCGGGAGAAGCCCGGTGGCGGTGCTCTGGCAATTCGGGGTAGTCAATAAAGTTTATTCAAAACAACTAGGAAGTTGAGGCGGCGAGGGGAGGAGAAACCTGAGGTAAACAGCTGCCATATTGAGAGTGGCGCTGAGGAGACAAACGCGACGCCATCTTACTAGGGCCGGGCGTGCGAGGTGACCGCGGTGGGGGCGGGAAGCGCGAGCGCCAGCTCCCGTGTGACGTCATCGGGGCGGGACGCCGCCTTGAGAAAGGGGCGGGGCCCGGCCGCCTGGGGACTAGCGGGGCTCCGTGCTGCCCAATCGTCGCCGCGCACTGCGAGCCCAGAGGCGGGGAAGCCGCCATCTTAGCCGAGGCAGGGGCTTGGCTCCATTTTGAGTGGGGCCGGAAACTTCTGAGCCTTCCCCCCCCACCCAACCCCGGGGCAAACGGGGAGCTGAGTGCCACACACACACATACACACACATACACACACACACCCCATACACACACAGACACACTCACACCCCTCCTCCCCATCTTGTCCTATAAGGAGGTGAGCTCCGGCGGGGCGGGCTTCGGGCGGAGGCGGGGTACTCGCGGCTGCTCCCATCCATTGAGCGCCACAGCACGCTAGGCGCGTTCCCACGGTCTTCCAGTCCTTTATTCTCCACCCTGGGAGGGGAGCTCTGTGATTAAACCCACGGGAGGGTACGGCCTTAGCGAGGCCGAGGGATCGAGTTCTAGAGACAGGAAGCTGGACCTCGCACCCTCCCCACCCCGCGGCGTTCCCCCTGCAGCATCTGCCCACTAACCTGCGCCCTCAGGACCAGATCCGAGCCCACCCTGCGGTGCGGTGCAGTGCAGGGCAGAGCAAACACGGTTTGAGGATTTGCACGCATCCGTTCCAGAATATTCTCACTACAGCGTCAGCGTGGGGTGAAAATGAAGCACGTGCTTCAAAGATGGCTCTGGTGTTCTTGAGACATTCTCGAAAATTCCCCACTTCTCTTACTATATCGCTTTCTTAAAGGTTACCAACACTTTACAAGTGAAAGGAGAGTTAGGTCCTGGGGGTGCAGTGATGAAAAGACCAGGAATACAGTGAGGAAAAAGGCCTCTGCAGTAGGAAATCTGCGGCCAGTGCAGGAGACACACTTGCAAGTACACAATTGGAATACAAGACCCAATAAACACGTTAGTACGTCATATAAGGTGTGAAATAAAAGCTGGGCATGGTGTCTCACACCTATATTCCCATTACTTGGGAGGCTGACACAGGAGGATTGCAGGTTGGAAACTAGCCTTAGCAACTCATTGAGGCCCACATCAACTTAATAGGCTGCTACTTCCAAATAAAAAATAAAACAGGGCTGGGAGTGTAGCTCGGAGGTCGAGTGCTCCTGGGCTCAATCCTCAGTACCACACCAGGAAAAAATTGTAAAATAAGCCCAATGAGGTGGCCCAAGATTGTAACCAGCCTTAGTTGGAGCTACTGGGGAGGCTTAAGCAGGGGCTTCACAAGAGCCCAGGAATCAATTGGAGACCAGCCTGGGCAACAAAGGGAGACCCTATTTTTTCCAACATGTGTGTGTGTGTCTATGAATAAATCCAGGCGTGTTTTAACTCTGAGATACAACTTCAGTCCTATTTTATTTTTAATTTTTTTTTTTGATGGCACTAGCTTGCACCACCACACGCAACTTATTTTTTTATTTGAAACATATTTGAAACAGTCTCACTAAGTTGCAGAAGGCCTCGCTAAATTGTTGGTGCTGGCCTTGGACTTTTGATCTTCCTTTCTCATTCTTCCCTAGTACTGGGATTTGGTGTGTACCCCCACACTCTGTTGAGGCCCTATTAACAGAAAAAAATATATTCATCTTGGTGGTTCACACCTGTGATCCCAACACTTTGGAGGCTGAAACCAGAGGAATGTAGGTTCAAAGACAACCTCAACAATTTATGGAGAGCATCTCAAAAGATAAAATAAGCCTGGAAGTATTGCCTTTTGCAGAGGTAGAATGCCCCTGGGTTCGATCCCTGGTACCAAAAAGAAAGAAAGGAAGGAACGAAAAGAAAACTCATGTAAGTGAAGTTAAGAAAGAGTCTCAGGCATTGATTTGTGGGTTTTTGTGTGTGGTACTGGGGTTGGAGCTCAGGGGCTTTCTACCTCAGGACTATACTCCCAGACTTATTTTATACTTCATTTAGAAACAGGGTCTCACTCAGTTGCTGAGAGCCTCACTAGGTATCTGAGACTAGATTCAAATCTGTGTAATCCTCCTGTCTCAGCCTCCTAAACACTGCAATTACAAGCCTGTACCACCATGCCTGGCCTTGCTTTGTGTTTTAAGAAAGACTTCAGCTGGGCGTGGTGGCGCACACTTGTAATCCCAGTGCTTGGGAGGCTGAGACAGGAGGATCTCACAGGTTCGAAGCCAACCTCAGCTCCTGAGTGAGGCTCTCAGCAACTTAGTGAGACCCTGTTTCCAAATAACGTATAAAATAAGTCTGGGAGTATAGCCTGGAGGTAGAAAAGCCCCTGGGTTCCACCCCCAGTACCACAAAAATAAAAATAGACTTCAAAACCAGGCAGGGTGGTGTACATTTGTAATCCCAGTATTTGGGAGGCTGAGACAGGAGGATCACAGTTTGTGGACAGCCTCAGCTACTTAGTAAGGCCCTTTGCAACTCAATGAGACCCTGTTTCAAAATAAAGAATAAAAAGGAGCCGGGCATGGTGGCACATGCTTGTAATCCCAGCATTAAGGAGGCTGAGACCAGAGGAGTGTGGTTTGCAGATAGCCTCAGCTACTTAGGGAGGCCCTCTGCAACTCAGTGAGACCTGGTTTCAAAAATAAAAAGAATAAAAAATAGGGCAGGCGGTGTAGCTCGAAGGTCGAATGCCCCTGGGTTCCATTCTCAGACCCGCAAATAATAAATAAATAAATAAATGATCAAATTCGGGAACAGCCTCAGCTACTTAGTGAGGCCCTTCACAGCTCAGTGAGACCCTGTTTCAAAAATAAAAAGACCAAAAATTAGGGCTGGGGGTATGGCTCGAAGGTATAATGCCCCTGGTTTCAATCCTTAGTTCTGCAAAAGTAATAAATAAATAAAAACAGTAAAACTAGCGGAGCATGGTGGCACATGCTTTTAATCCCAGAACCTGGGAGGCTGAGACAGGAGAATCACACAGGTTTGAAGCCAGCCTCAGCAACTTAGTGAGACCCTGTTTCCAAATAAAGTAGAAAATAGGTTTGGGAGTATAGCCCAGAGAAGACAAGCCCCTGGGTTCCACCCTTAGCAACACACACACACACACACACACACACACACACACACAAAACTAAAACTAAGGCTGGGGGTATAGCCTAGAGGTGCAATGACCCTGGTCCTTTCACCAGTGCCGCCAAAAAAAAAAAAAAATAGTTCTGGGGGTGTAGCTTGAAGGTAGAATGCCCTGGGTTTCATCCCTGTTGCCAAAAAAGAAACAAAGAAACAAAGAGAAAGACGTCAGGGAGATTTAGAAGATACATAAAAATTCACTAAGTAAATAAGCTAAAAAAAGCCAGGTGTGGTGATGAACATCTATAATCTCAGTACTTGGGAGGCTGAAACAGGAGGATAACATATTTGTGGACAGCTTCGGCAATATAGCAAGACCCTCATCAACCTAGAGAGACCCTGTTTCAAATTTAAAAAGTAATGGAAAGCTGAGGCAGGAGGATTGCGGGTTTGCTTCAGCTACTTGGTGAAGCCCTCCACAACTTAATGAGACCCTTTCTCCAAAAAAAGAATAAAAAATATTGCTGAGGGTTTAGCTTGAAAGTAGAATGTCCATGGGTTTAATCCCCAAGTACCAAAAAAATAAATATAAGAAAAAGAGCTGCAGAGCATGGTGGTGCATGCTTGTAATCCAAGCATTTGGAAGGCTGAGACAGGAGTAGTGCAGTTTGAGGATAGCCTCAGCTACTACTTAGTGTGGCCCTTTTTGTACCAGTATTAGGAAATGGCTTAAAATATTCAAAAGAAGCTTTGGTACTAATATATATCAAAATATGGTTTATCAAAAGTGAGGTTCAAAAGGTAAAAAGAAAAAGAGTAAGGCCCTGGTTACTGCCAGGCACTCAGGTAGCTGTTATAATGCAAAATACCCTCACTAAAAGTAATTAGCAAGTGGATAGACGGTTGGGACCTAGGACCTTCACATTCTAAAAGCACTCAGGTAGTTGTATAATGTAAAATACCCTCACTATAAGTAATTAGAAAGTGTAGGACCTTCACATTTTAAAAACAGATTTATATAATAAATGGCATGTACCAAAAGCTAAGAGTTCCCCAAGAGTATGGGTGAAGGGTACTGACCTTTGTAAAAGGGGAGCAGATACCACTGACCCCTGACCTTGTGAATAATTCTGGTCCTAACAAAGAAATCTAAAACAAAAGACTTGCCCCCAGAGCTAGGGCAGATTTAGTTGGGTCAGAAGACTGATTATAAAATTACTCTGTGTCCAGTAATCTTTGGTGACTTCGTTTTGGGTCATCCCACTGTGTTACTTTGTGGCGGCATAGTGCTTTACTCTAAGCTCTATCTTTCCCTCTTTCTAATGGTGCCATAACAGTTACGACCTGTATTTCCATCTTTGTAATAATAAAATCATTTAAGTCTTCAGCAAGAGTTCAGACTAGTGTATATCTATCCTAAGTCTGAAAAAGAACCTGTGTTTACAGGAACAGTTTCTGGGAGCCTAACAGAGGTCCCCAGGAACAATTCCCCCAAACCATAATAGTTACACACTGTAACAGTTTGTCATCCAACATGGGTATCTCTATTTTTGGAGCCAACGATGGTTCTAGTGGACGGTAGTCTTAGTACCACTGTACCCAAAAGGTATTTGTTACGGTTTTGGGGAGAGTATGGATTGAGGAAACTGTTCCCCGGGAACCCCTGTGAGGGTCCCGGACACACTTTCCCCCAACCCATAACAAAAGCCAAAACGACAAAAAACAGAAAATGACTGTGGGTTCTTGTCCTAAGCTAAGAATAAATATGCATAGCTTGGACAGTTGCTGAAGATTTAAAGAAGTTTATTAGAAAGATAGAAATACAGAAAATAGAAATACAGCCCCATGCCAACATGGCATGGGGGGAAGGTGACCGAAATGAATACACCAAAGGGCTTACACGTGGACAGGAATTTTTATACCCATGACCTCCATCTTGTTTACATGACTCTGACATAGTGAACGTCCCTGTAAGGTACCTCCCCTTAGCCCTGTAAGGTACCTCTCCCAGTAAGGTGTGGCAGGGTGTCTCCTTTCATGAAGGTCAGCCCCTCCTACCATCTTAGCTAGCTTATCCAATCATGTAGATCTGTCTTTAGATAAAGGCCTAGTTCTCCTCAACTAAGATCTGTCTTTAGATAGAGAAAGGCATAGTTCTCCTCCCCTATTGACTGGTTAATTGCTTTTAGCTAGGTTAATTTACATTGGAATAGTTGCCTGCTTTTAGGCAGAAACCAAGTCCTTGCACAGATTTGCCCTTCACCCAATTTTGAAATATATTAATAATCATAGCTTTCTCAAATTTTCCTAGGCCATTCCCAATACTGGTACAGTATGTACCTTCCTGGAGCGATAAGGAGTTCTCCAGAATGACCATTGATCAGCCGGCATCTGGGAGGCAATTCTGGTTGTGGGGAACCCCCACCAAGGAACTAGCCAGTGGTTGAATCCCCCCCCTCCAAGAAGTAAACCCTTTAAATAGCATAGGGTAGATGAGAGGGGACTCTGAACCACCTCCTGGCTTACTTTGGTCTCAGGGGTGGCCAGCACACGATCTGGGATCCGCACCCATTGGGGGTAAGATCCTCACTGCCTATTGCCTACATATGGGGAGTAGGGCCAATTCTTGGTGTTAGGTTGAAAATAGAGTTAGGGGGTTTAGGAGGGAGGTAAAAACACCAACCAGGTTATCAGAGACCACTGTTTTATTTGGACCCAGCCCCACTGGAGAGTCAGCCAGCCGTGGGAGAAGGGAACAATGGGCCACGCATCTGGACAGTTGCGCATAGTCTGATCAGCTGGCTGAGTCACGTGGCGAATCGGAGGGACCAATGTTTTATAGGCATGCCAATTCTCTTGCGACATCTGTAATCTCGCGATGTTTGAAGTCTCACAATATCTCCATTTCTGGCTTCCAGGGTTCCACCTCCTGTTCCTGCTGCTGAGATCACGTGGGGGACAGACCCAACTTATCACTTGGTCCTTATTGAGGTTTCAAGGAAGCCCACTCTTGTCTTGGAAGGCTCAAATGAGTGCCCGTCCATTAAGCTTCTCTGAGAGCTCTGGGCAACTAAGAAAGCCCACTCTCCCGGGTGCAGCTCTAGCGGCTTGGGTTTCTCAGGGGTCCTAGTGCCACCATATTAGCCTCCAATCGGCTATGCTCATATACTGTTACTGGCCCCTTGTAAAAAAATTTTTGTTTGTGGCTATCTCTGATTTATTGCCAGTTTTAGGCTTCTATCCATACCTAGCTAATATAACTGTTTGAGGCAGAATATTAAAAACAGGGACCACCCATTCTGGGTCACTGATAAAAATATTCTGAAGATACAGTGTTTTATTAGCTGGTAGCACTAAGTTTTACCTCATCCAGAGGGAGAGAGGAGAGGGTGGGATGAAACAAGAGACAGGGTGTAGGGTGGCTCAGACTCACACTCTTAACAGGCTCACACTGGTGAGCCATGAGGAGCTACCATTGCAAAAGTTCACACACAAGATGCTTGGCCGGACTCACCCCCGACCAAGCTTTAGCTTTAGGAGAAGTAGGAAACCTCATCCGGACAGAGAAAGGTCACAAAGCTTGCTGGAAAGAGGAACACGGAGCAGGGGAAAGGGTGGCAAAGCCCCAATCCATTTAAGACTCTCCTGGTGGGCAGCAAGCTGGTGAGAAGTGAGGTCACCCTCATGAAGCCCACACACACAGGCTGCAGGGCAGAAGGGCAACCTTCTGGGCACCACATACCTCTCTCTGTCTTAGATGGGATTTCAGGAATATCCTCAATGCTAAGGTAATTGGTTTTAGACTGGGATGTGCTGGGAAGGGGGTGGGGTGACCTTGCCCAGACAGACCAGTAAAAACCCATCCTTTCTTTCTCAGATAGGATCTCAGCAACCCAAAGTAGAAGCCGAATCTTCACTAAGTTAGTGACATCAGTGGAGGCAAATCCAAAGACCAAGTAGCCTTAGCAAAGCAGCCGAGATGGCAAAAAGGAATGTTTCCCCTGACAGCAGTGTGGGGAGGGGGAGTTTAAAGTTCGATCTGTCCATAAGCCATTTTTACCGGCTGAGCTTAAAGCTATATCACTAATTCAAACAATAGGTGCTGGCATTCAGGTTGCTCAATTCTTTTTTTTTTAATTTTTTAAAATTTTTAAAATTTATTTTTATTGGTGCATTGTAATCATACATCACATTGGAATATAAGACTTGAGAGGATATACAAGCACACATCATCCAATTAGCCCTCATCCAGTCCCCATCCCATTCCCTCCCCCTCCCTCGATCCCATGCTTGTTTGGTGATTAACTTTGATACATATGTTTATGTACCTCCTGCTTTTTATGTACCTCCCCTATTCCATACCCTCTGATTGGTCACCTTAATTACTTCACTGTAGGGCCCTTTCTATAGTTCGACCACTTCCTATTGCCCCTTTCCTCCTAGTTATTGCTGATTAGGGGAAGCATCTGATTTTAATGTTCTGCAATAGTTCTCTGTGCATGCCCTGTTGCAAATACCGATCCCACTCTTGGTGGCCCCAGTTGTGGCCTGGCTACCCAGTGGACTGATCCAGACCTCGCTGGCTCAAGCAGCGGCCTTGCCTCATGGGAGGCCCCGGTTCTGGCCTTGCTGGCCCCGACACTGGCCTAACCCCTCAGCTGGCTCCAATCCTGACCTCAGAGGCCCCAGCACCAGCCTTCCTCACGGCAGGCTCCAATGTTAGCCGATGGCCCCGGCATCGGCCTAACCCCTCGGCAGGCTCCAATCCAGGCCTCGGAGGCCCCAGCACCAGCCTTGCCTCACGACAGGCTCCGATCCCGGCCAGTAGCCCCGGCACCGGTCTGACCCCTCGGCAGGCTCCAATCCCGGCCTCGGAGGCCCCAGCACCAGCCTTGCCTCACGGCAGGCTCCGATCCCGGCCTCACTGGCTCCAGCACCGGCCTAACCCCTCGGGAGGCTCCGATCCCGGCCTCAGAGGCCTCAATAGTGGCCTTGCCTCACGGAAGGCTCTGATGCTGGCCAGTGGCCCTGGCACCAGCTGAACCCCTCAGCAGGCTCTGATCCCGGCCTCGGAGGCCCCAGCACCGACCTAACCCCTCGGCAGGCTCCGATCCCAGCCTTGGAGGCCTCAATAACAGCCTTGCCTCACGGAAGGCTCTGATGCTGGCCGTTGGCCCCAGCACCGGCCTAACCTCTCATCAGGCTCTGATCCCAGCCTCAGAGGCCCCAGCACTGGCCTTGCCTCATGGCAGGCTCCAATCCTGGCCTTGCTGGCCCCAGTACCGGCCTAACCCTTTGGCAGGCTCCGATCCCAGCCTCAGAGGCCTCAATAGTGGCCTTGCCTCACGGAAGGCTCCGATGCTGGTCAGTGGCCCCGGCACCGGCCTAACCCCTCATCAGACTCTGATCCTGGCCTCGGAGGCCCCAGTTCCAGCCTTGCCTCGCGGCAGGCTTTGATCCCGGCCTCACTGGCCCCAGCACCGGCCTAACCCCTCGGCAGGCTCCAATCCCGGCCTCGGAGGCCCCAGCACCGGCCGTGCCTCACAGAAGGCTCCGATCCCAACTTTTCTGTGTCCGTCACTGGCCTTACCCCTCGGCAGGCTCTAATCTGAGCACCCTCTTCGCCCAACTATTTGTCCCACGTTCTCGAGGGTGCATGGTGGTGGTAGCATTCTGCCTCTGGGGTCATTACTTCAAAGGTTCCAGGTGTAAAGCATCAGATCTCTGCCTCCCCTGAGTACTGGCCACTGCCATTGCCAATGCCTCCACCATTTCAAATCTTTCCCAAGTTCTTTTTCCACTCTGAATGTTGTCCAGTCTTCCTAAGCATGCACGATGGTAGCATTCAACCTTTGGTGTAATTTCTCCAAAAAAATAAAAATTAAAAAAAAATAAGGTTGGTAGGCTCCTATTTTTGCTTCTCCTGAATACAAGTCTCCACCGTCAACGCGGAGACCGCTTTCAGCACCACCTTTCTCCTTGGTCTCTGCTAAAGTCTCTCTCCTTACAGGTGATGTCCAAGATTCTTAACAATGTAGAGAAGAAGCAGTCCTCCTTAGCGGGGAATTTTTCCAATAATTCCAGTTCATCTGGATAAGTTTTGTCTGCATCTCCAGTATCCTGGCATCCGCCACCTCCTTGACCCCTCTCCATTTTCCTTTTTTCTTTTTCTTTTCCTTTTTTACAGGGTCCTTCAGGATGGAGAAGGGTTCGCCTAGGGGTGCCCCGCCAGCGCCTGCCCACCCGCCCAGGGTCGGGGCCAGGGGCTCGGACCATGTGGTCCTTCCGGGTGGAGAGGGGGGTCGCCTAGGGGTGCACCGCCAGCGCCTGCCCACCCACCCAGGGTCGGGGCCAGGGGGCCCGGACCACGGGGTCCTTCCGGGTAGAGAGGGGGGTCGCCTAGGGGTGCCCCGCCAGTGCCAGCCCACCTGCCCAGGGTCGGGGCCAGGGGGCTTGGTCCACGGGGTCTTTCCAGGTGGAGGGGGGGTCGCCTAGAGGCGCCCTGCCAGCGCCTGCCCACCCGCCTAGGGTCGGGGCCAGGGGGCCCGGACCACAGGGTCCTTCTGGGTGGAGAGGGGGGGTCGCCTAGGGGCGCCCCGCCAGCGCCTGCCCACCCGCCCAGGGTTGGGGCCAGGGGGCCTGGACCACGGGCCAGGTTGCTCAATTCTTTACCCGGTAGAAGGGGGGGCCATCCTCAGACAAATTCTTAACTCAGTCTACTACTGCAGGCTGCCAATTCAGTTTATAATAATAGGGACTTGAAAAGGGAGAGACAAAAAGACAAATGCCATAAAAGATTTCTGGCTGAGCACTAATCCCACAAAAGCCTAAGCTCAAGTCTATTTTAAATGTGGAAAGCAAGGTCATCTCTGGTGTAAATACCCTCAACCAGGAGGCCAAAGAGGCCCTTCAAGTCCCTGTTGTTGGTACACAAACAACATTATGAAATGGTATTGTTTTGGGGTTAGCTTGTATATACAAAAGCATTTGTGGTATGTTTGTTGACATATAATATAAAGATGATTTTATTAGTTAAAAGACAGTAGATTTCTAGTAGAAAGGGCAAATGGGATTTTAAAAGGACACCTTCTCAAATTAACCCAGGAGGTGCAAGCCCCCCAGTGACAGTTACTCCCAATGGCCCTGATAAGTATTCGCAACATGAATGGTCAATTAAATCTCACTCCCTTTGAAAAGTTGTATGGGAGATCTTTTTTGACTCAGGACATAGTTGAAGATACAGAATCTCAAGATTAACAGACTATGTTACCCAATTGGCAGCGTATCAACAAGTTTTTAAGTAAATTCCAAATAGTGAAGAGGGGAAGGGGGAACCTTTGTTTTGTCCAGGTGACCTGGTACTAACCAAATCCATAGAAAAGAAGGAAAACTCCTGGATAGACCCTTATCCTGTTATTCTTTCTACTCCTACTGCTATTAAGGTACCTGGAATCAACTCATGGTTACATCATACCAGGATTAAAAACTAGACAGCAAGCCAGGCATGGTGGCGCACACTTGTAATCCCTGTGCTTGGGAGGCCGAGACAGGAGGATTGCAAAGGTTCAAAGCCATCCTCAGCTACTTAGTGAGGCTCTCAACAACTTAGTGAGACGCTATTTCCAAATAAAATATAAAAATAGGTATGCCCAGAGATAGAAAGCCTCTGGGTTCTGCCCCAAGTACCATCAAAACAAACAAAACAAAACAAAAAGAAAAAAAAAACTAGATAGCAGAAGACCTGTCACCTGCTTTTGCTTTGACCTCTGAAGCTCCAGAGACCACCTCAAAATTTTCCTGTGAGTCACTAGAAGGACTCAGAGTTCTTTTCAAGAAGACACCTCCTGATAAGTAGTCACAATTAATTGGGGCAGTTTCCCCACAAGAATTCCGTAGGTTTCTCCTGGACTTTACCCCAGAGCTCACTTTGTTCATTCATGGCCCCCTAAATACTCCTGAACAACTCTTGCAGGTACTCCATGAGGAGTGGCTCCAGGGCACTTTCCAGAAGTATACAGGCACTCAAATTTGTGTCTTTTCACTCTTCTTGATTATACTCATTTTTCTTAATTAAATAATGAGGCTGTTCATTTTAGGCCTTTCCCCAGTTGTTATGCGTTCAGTCGCTGAAGGATGCTTACAGCCTCCAGCTACAGCGGTGACACAGTGGCGACAGGAGATTCTTTAATGTTACAGTGTTGGACAAATTGTAGTCTCCCCATAGGACCCATAATATGGGTAAAAGATTAAAAAACAATATTTTTCTTATACTGCTCACCAGTATAGATTTAAAATTTTAATGGGTCAGTCAAAGCCTTCTAATACCAATTTTTCTATTATGCTTCAAGCCATTCTACTAGATACTGGCACCTATAGGTGCATTAAAATTCAGAAACAGTACACTAGTGATATGACATATAAAGAATCATCTAAAATCTTTATTTAAATTACCCCAAAGTCTAATTCAGGTCTCCACAGTACTAATTTCTGGACTCACATGGTGCAAATATACTAAAAACATCCCACTTTTGTATGTTTAAGCCTAAATCAGCAAAATAGCTTTTAACTTCTCATTTAATTGGTTTAGGCCTAACAGAAAAGGATATCAAAAGAGAAACAAACCTTAATCTAATGTCCTTTTTAGGTTTCAATGGTTATAATTCTCATAGAAAAGTTCAAATGGTGGGAGACCCCATTCCAACCTCAATAATTATCCCGGGAGACTGTTTTGCATGTGGGTCCCATGCCGTGTAATCTGGAATGCAATCATACTACAGACAGTCCAGTCCCAGCATTTTACTTACATCTCCCCTTAGGATGGTCGGTTTTCAGTTTTAATTTTTCTTATTCCATCATCCCTAAAGGCTTCCAAGGCTGCTGTTATGTTGGCAAACTCGGGATGATTTTACCTACGCTACCATTATACCCCCATTTACGAGTCACTTGTTCCCTTCCTTCTTTGCCTCCTGATTGTAATGATAATTTACATCTTTTGTCCCCAGGCCTTGTTGCAGGGTTATCTCTCACTTTATTAGCCATCCCAGGATCAATGTTAGGTGCCTATATACAAATTAATCAACTTGCCTGTTTATTCACTAAGGCAGTTAATGACTCAGCCTTAGCGTTGGTAGCTATCAATACTGAACTTGGCGAAGTACATCAAGCCACTCTGGAAAACAGAGCAAAAATTATTTGCTCTTGCTCCATCATCTAGGGTGTCAAGAATTCCCTGGAATGTGTTGTCTTAACATTACTGATAATTCAAAAAAGTAACCAGTTTAATATCAGACATGCAGGAACAATTAAAACATATTCAACAATATGAAGGTGTTTTGGATATGATTCATCATGGATGGCACGGCTCCTGCCCTTTGTAACTCCCCTTCTTATTCTCTTTTCATTTTGCATTTTGGGCTATGTCTGCTAAACTGTGTTGCGAGTTTTGTTTCTCGTAGTCTTGAAGCTTTCAAACTTCAGATAGTGCTACAAATGGAACCAAAAATGAACATTTATTGAAGCCTCTTGGACGGCCATATAGAGTCAAGACACTCACCCATCTGACCCTCTGAAAGGCAAACTGCTTGCATGCACCCTAAAGCTGGGGCCCCCCACTTTGTCCCTGTTCAGCTCGAAGCTGTTAAGAACTGAGTTGGCGTCCTTATTCCTTTACTATGGGTGCATGCAAGTAGTAAAAATAGGAGGGATTGATGGGAATTGAGCTTATGTTATTTGTTAATAAAAGCTGTAAAAATAAAAATGTATTTCCTATGTTTACCTTTGGCCTGACAGGTGTCAGGAAGTTACTAGAAAGAGGGGGGAAATGTACAAGTATTAAGAAATGGCTTAAAAATATTCAAAAGAAGCTTTGGTACTAATATATGTCAAAATATGGTTTATCAAAAGTGGGGTTCAAAAGGTAAAAGGAAAAGCAGTAAGGGCCTGGTTACTGCCAGGCACTCAGGTAGCTGTTATAATGCAAAGTACCCTCACTAAAAGTAATTAGCAAGTGATGGAGAGTTGGGTCCTAGGACCTTCACATTCTAAAAACAGATTTACATAATAAATGGCATCTAGCAAAAGCTAAGAGTTCCCCAAGAGTATGGGTGAAGGGTACTGACCTTTGTAAAAGGGGAGCAGATACCACTGACCCCTGACCTTGTGAATAATTCTGGTCCTAACAAAGAAATCTAAAACAAAAAAACTTGCCCCCAGAGCTAGGGCAGATTTAGTTGGGTCAGAAGACTGATTATAAAATTACTCTGTGTCCAGTAATCTTTGGTGACTTCGTTTTGGGTCATCCCACTGTGTTACTTTGTGGCGGCATAGTGCTTTACTCTAAGCTCTATCTTTCCCTCTTTCTAATGGTGCCATAACAGTTACAACCTGTATTTCCATCTTTGTAATAATAAAATCATTTAAGTCTTCAGCAAGAGTTCAGACTAGTATATATCTATCCTAAGACTGGACAAGAACCTGCATTTACGGAGGTTCTTGTTCCCTAACAGAGGTCCCCAGGAACAATTCCCCCAAACCATAACAGTTATACACTGTAACACTTTGCAACTCAGTGAGAACCTGTTTCCAAATAAAGAATAAAAATAGGGCTGAGCCTGGCAAGGTGGTGCACACTTGTAATCCCAGCACTTGGGAGGCTGAGACAAGAGGATCGCACAGGTTCGAAGCCAGCCTCAGCTACTTAGTGAGGCTCTTAGCAACTTAGTGAGACCCTGTTTCCAAATAAAAGTATAAAATAAGTCTGTGAGTATAACCCGGAGATAGAAAAGCCCCTGGGTTCCACCCCCAATACCACCAAAAAAAAAAAAAAAAAACCATAGGGCTGGTGCTGTAGCACAGAGGTAGAATGCCCCTGGGTTCCATCCCCAGTACCACAATAGGAAAAAAAAGAAAGAAAAAGAGCTAGCTGGGCGTGGTGGTGCACGCTTGTAATCCCTGTGCTTGAGAGGCTGAGAGAGGAAAATCGCACAGGTTCAAAGCCAGCCTTGCTGCCTTAAGAGACCCTGTTTCCAAATAACAATATAAAATAGGTCTGGGAGTGTAGCCCGCAGAAGGGTTCCATCCCCAGTACCACCAAAAAAAAAAAAAAAAAAGAATAAAAGAAGAGCTAAACAGTATAACTCCAAATATAATTTGGAGGTAGAGGTAGAGTGCCCCTGGGTTCATTTTCCAGTACCAATAAATAAATAAATGAGAACACTGTACACAAAGTAATTAGTATGTACAAATGTATAGACACATATGCGGAAACACTGACTAAAAGTTGAATGTTCTTGGTACAAACAGAAAAGAAAATAATAGAGTTGGGTAGGAGGTCAAACTGTGTAAGAAGTCACATCAAGAAAGATTGTAAAGATGCAAAACAGTTTAAATTTTACCCTGTAATTAATTTTTTAAAAAACACAGAAGGGCCGGTGTGGTGGCGCACACTTGTAATCCCAGCATTCGGGAGGGTGAGACAGGAGGATCGCGGTTCGTGGACAGCCTCAGCTACTGAGTGAGGCCCTCTGCAACTCAATGAGACCCGGTTTCAAAATAAAGAATAAAAAATAGGGCAGGGGCTGTAGCTCGGAGGTCGAATGCTTCTGGGTTCCATCCCCAGACCCGCAAAAAAAAAAAAAAAAAAAAAAAAAAAACAGCCAGAAGGTTTGGGGGCAGTAGGAACTAAGTCACATTTGTATCTTAGTCGGAGGAAGGTCCAGGTTTAGTGGACGTGAAGCTTAAGCAGTTTGAGGCAGAGAGAGAGAGGAGGACTTCATTAAGAAGATTGTGTACACTTATGAATGCAGAATTAACTTCAAATGTGGACAGTAAGGAGCGTGGTGCCACAGGCCTATAATCCAAGCTGCAGTTGAAGCAGGAGGATCACAAGTTTGAGGCCAACCAAAGCAAGACCCTGTCTCAAAATAAAATGGAAAAAGAAGCTAAGAATATAGCTCAGTGCCCCATGCCCTGGGTTTGATCAACAGAAAGGGAGGAAAATAAGGGTATTTTTATATTTTATTATTCTGTGGTACTATAGATTAAACACAAAGGTATTCTACCACTGAGCTACACCCTTCCAGCAGTGTGTGTGTGTGTGTGTGTGTGTGTGTGTGTGTGTGTGTTACTGGGGTTTGAATCCAGGGGCATTCTACCTCTGAGCTATACTCCCAACTCTATTTTATTTTTATTTTGAAACAGTGTCTCACTAAGTTGCTGAGACTGGTTTTGAACCTGTGATCCTCCTTTCTCTGCCTCCCAAGTCCTGGGATTAGAGGTGCACACCACCATGTCCTGGGTAATAAGGATGTTTTTAGAAGCAATTCCTACACCTAGTTAATAATCGTGATTAGAAATGATCTAAGCCGCTGGGTGTGGTGGCGTATGCTTGTAATCCCAGCGCTTGGGAGGCTGAGACAGGAGGATCGCACGGATTCGAAGCCAGTCTCAGCTACTTAGTGAGGCTTTCAGCAGCTTAGTGAGACCCTGTTTCCAAATAAAATGTAAAAAAAAGGTCTGGGAGTATAGCCCGGAGGTAGAAAGCCTCTGGGTTCCACCCCTAGTACCACCAAAAAAAAAAAAAAAAAAATGATCTAAGGCACTTAAACGTCCCATTAAACCCAAATAAAATGCGTCCCCAAATAAACCTCCAGTAGATGTGAAAAATGGTTGAGGCAGCTTTAATACCACCTAATGTAAGAGAAATTGTGACCAGGCTCTCAGTGGAAGGGGATAGCAGATTGAACTGATTGTGGTTTGAATATATTTTGTAATCTATAAATTACAACAACTTTGTGACCACATGCCAAGTGACAAGTCCTGCAAGTTGAGTTTAGCTTCACAAAGAAGCAAAAGGAAGGACGCTGTTTCCCTAGTCTGGAAAAAGACATGGTGGACCAGGAGAGTTGCAGCAGGGCAAATAATCTGGCTCGTTGGGAAGCAGAATAGACAGAGCTCGGGGGGCAACTGAAAACAGTAGGGAAATGAATGGGTTCATTTCTGGGTAGGTTGTCAGTGTGGATGGTGGCGATGCTGACTGAGTCGGGAGACACAGACAAAAAAGCGTATTTTATGGGAAAGGAGAAATTATGTTCAATTTGGAGTATATTGGGTTAAGCCATGTGTAGAACATTAACTCACACAAAGGATGCTTTTGGCGTGTGCGGTACTAGGAATGATTCACCTCTGAGCTACACCTCTAGCCCCTTTTATTTTTATTTTTTTATGGTAAAGGAGATTTCTCCCAGGGGCATTCTACTTCTGACCTATACCTACACTCCCTTTAAAAATTTGTTTTTGTTTTCAAACAAGACATTACAAGGTTGCTGAGAGTCTCACTATGTTGTTGAGGCTGTCCTCGAGCCTGCGATCCTTCTGTCTCAGCCTCCCAAGTACTGGGATTACAGGCTTGCGCCACCACACCTGGCCTCCCCCATTTTTTTGTGTGTGGTGCTGGGGATTGAGCTCGGGGGCATTCTACCTCTGAGTGACACTCCCAGCCTGATTTTTATTCTTTATTTTGAAACAGGGTCTCACTAAGTTGCAGAGGGCCTCACTGAGTAGCTGAGGCTGGTGGTGAATCCACATCCTCCAGTTTCAGCCTCCCAAGTACTGGGGTTACAAGCATGTGCCACCACGCCCAGCTCCGGGCCCCCTTTTTTATTTTGAAATGGTGTCTCACAAATTGCAGTGTGCTGGCCTCTCACGTGCAATCCTCAGGTGTTAGCCTCCCAAGTACTGAGATTACAGCAGTTTGCCACACACATGATCCAGTGTGGGCTGAGAATTGTTCCCAGAAGCATTCCACCTCTGAGCTACACTCTTAACCCTATTTTAGTTTTTTATTTGGAAACAGGGTCTCGCTAAATAGCTAAGGATCTTGCTATCTTGCTGAGACTGGCCTCAAACCTGAGATCCTCCTGTCACAGCCTCCCAAGTACTGGGATTATAGCTGTGCACCACCACACCCAGCTCGATTCAGTTGTTTTTGATTAAGCATCTACTATGCACCAGGCACTGTGCTCGATGCTGAGGATGTCGGTGTATCCCAGATAAGGCTTCATGGGGCTGATGTCCTATTGAAGGACTCAGTCAATAATAAAAGAGAATTTCATTCATATATTTATTGAGCATCTAGTATTATGCTAACACAAAGGATTCAGGGGTGAATATAACATGCAAGACCCCTCTTCTCCTGTGACGCACAATCCAGGAGGGAAAGAGACAATGAGTGAAGACAATCTGCAATTGTAGTGAGCACCGTGAAGAAAATCAAAGGTTCACAGCCAGCTTCAGCAACTTGTGAGGCCCTCTGCAACTTCGCGAGACCCTGTTTCCAAATAAAAAATCAAAAGGGCTGGCAGTGTGGCCCAGAGTAGAACGCCCCTGAGTTCAATGCCCAGTATCACACACATAAAAAAAAAAAAACAGAGAAAAGAAAGAAATAAAGAGACCTCGTATGAGCCCTTCAGGAGAATACAATCTAATGAGGAATGTAAGATTAAAGTTAACAATAAGAAGGCTGAAAAAGTCAAAGTGTGATTAAAACCAAATTCCTCACTGATTTCTTCTCTCGTGGTCCCATCTGGGGTGCCAAAATGATGCAGGGGTGTCTCCTCTCTTTGTGTATTGTACTAGAAATTGAACCCAAGGGCCTTCTACCTCTGAGCTGCTCCCCTAGCTCGATTTCCATTTTTATTTGGAAACATGGTCTTGATAAGTTGGTGAGGCTGTCCTTGAATGTGCAATCCTCCTGTCTCAGCCTCCCAAGGACTGGGCTTACAGGTGTGCACCTAGGCCCTGTGCCCTGCCTCACTACCTAGAGATGTGTGTAACCTGCATGGGAACAGAGAGCCACGAATAGTTCAAACGTGTTCAGTGGGTGTGTCGGGAAAGGTTTTGCCAGAGTAGTATTTGACCTAGCTACCACGGTACTCACCTTTCCCCTAAAAGTTCCTCTCGGATGTTCTTGAGAGGTGGGGAAGAGGATTCGAAGGATACTGGGAAAGGCAGAGCGGCTTAGTCTGACCCAGCTGCCAGAGCCCAAGGCTGCCCTGGAAGCAATTAGAAACATTTGCTTTTCACTCTACAGATAATAGTAAATGATTCCTACTGTGTGCATTCAGTCAGCTCCTGGAGGTCTACCCCGATCACTACTAACATCCTGCTTATTCTCAGCAACCTAGTGAGACCCTGTTTCCAAATTAGAAATAAAATCATGCTTGGGGTGTAGCTTGGAGGTAGAATGTCTCTGGGTTCAATTCTTGGTACAAAAAAAAAAAAAACAGGGTCTTGCTAAGTTAATGAGAGTCTTACTACTTGCTGAGGCTGTCCTCCAGCCTGCAATCCTCCAGTGTCAGCCTCCCAAGTATTGGAATTGCAGGTGTGCACTACCATGCCCAGCTCATTTTTAAAAATTTTTGAAACAGGGTCTTCTTACTAGGTCACAAGTGGTAAGCTGGCCTGAAACTTGCAATCCTCCTGTCCTGGCCTCCCAGGTCATGGAACTCTAGGTGTGTACCACCAGGTCGAGCTTAAATTCTTTGTGTGTGTGTGTGTGTGTGTGTGTGTGTGTGTGTGTGTGTATGTGTGTGTTACTGGGGATGGAACCCAGGGACCTTCTACCCCTGAGCTATACCCCCAGCCCTATTTTGTTTTTTTATTTGGAAACAGGGCTTCACTAAATTACTGAGAGCCTCACTAAGTAGCTGAGGCTGGCTTCCAGCCTGTGATCCTCCTGTTTCAGCCTCCCGAGTACTGGGATTAGAGGTGTGCACCACCACGCCTGGCTTCTTTATTGTATCTTTCACCTTGTGTTTTGTAAGAGGAGTCCATGTGGACAACGGAGCATGTGCAGAAGAGATCCACCAAGCAGCAGCTCACACAGCCCTGAGCGCTTACAGCAGTGTGCAGGCTGAGCGACTAGCTGGATCACCCGGTGGGCACAAGCACATCTGGGGCAGTCCAGGGACCACAAGGCCCAGAAGGGGACACCAGATCAGTTACAACTGTGGTGGCAGCAGTGAGAGTGGCAGAGATGGCAGTGGTGCTGTCCTGGGAGAGAGGAGAGCTTGCAGGGGCAGTGGAGTTCTGTCACTGGAGACTCTCTCTGCAGAATCTGCAGAGATGAGCTCTTTGATTTGCACACTGGGACAAGAGCTGCTAGCCCTCAGGCAATAAACTTTGCCAAGAAATTATTACAAAGTTAATGTGTACTCATGAACACTGCAGTAAAGTATATGATGATGTTCTTAAAATTCTTCGAAGAGAGCCGGGCGTGGTGGTGCAAGCTTGTAATCCCAGCATTCGGGAGGCTGAGACTGGAGGATCACGGTTCGCGAACAGCCTCAACTACTTAGTGAGGCCCTCTGCAACTCAGTGAGACCCAGTTTCAAAATAAAGAATAAAAAATAGGGCAGGGGGTGTGTCTTGGAGGTCGAATGCCCCTGGGTCCCATCCCCAGACCTGCAGAAAAAAAAATATTCGAAGAGTGCCTGTAATCTCAGTACTTGGGAGGCTGAGACAGGAGGATCACAGAGGTTTTTCTTTTTTTTTCTTTCAGTACTGGGGATTGAACCCAGGGGCATTCTACCTCTGAGCTACACCCCATCCCTATTTTTTAATCTTCATTTTGAAACAGGGTCTCACTGAGTTGCAAAGGGCCTCACTAAGTAGCTGAGGCTGTCTATGAACCGTGATCCTCCTGTCTTAGCCTCCCAGATGCTGGAATTACAAGCGCGCACCACCACTCCCTGCTTGGGTCACAGGTTTGAGGCCAGCCTCAGCAATTTAGGAAGACATTCAGCAACTAAGAACCTATTTCAAAAAATATATACTGGGCTGGGGATGTAATTTGGAGGTAGAATGACCCTCCCTAGGTTCAATTCCCACTACTGCCAAAAAAAAGCAAGTAAAAGAAAAAAAGAATTATTCAAAGAGGATGTAATATATGATTTTGAAAACAGTTACATTACTGCAAAGTAAATAACCACAGGCTTGAAAATAGAAATTAATGTGGAGCTGGATGTGGTGGCACATGCTTATAATCCCAGTACTTGGAAGTCTGAGACAGAAGACCACAAATTTATTTTTTTTATTTTTTATTTTTTATTTTTTGTGGTACTAGGGGTGGAACCCAGAGGCTTTTTTTTACCTCTGGGTTTTTACTCCCAGACCTATTTTTTCATACTTTATTTGGAAACAGGGTCTCACTAAGTTGCTGAGAGCCTCACTAAGTAGCTGAGGCTGGCTTTGAACCTGCGGAATCCTCCTGTCTCAGCCTCCCAAGCGCTGGGATTACAAGCATGCGCCACCACGCCCGGCAGAAGATCACAAATTTAAAGTCAGCCTCAGCAATTTAGCAAAGCTCTTAGCAATTTAGTGAGACCCTGTTTCAAAATAAAAAATAAAGTAGGGCTGGAGGTATAGCTCAAACGAAGAATGCCCCCAGGTCAATTCCCCAGCACAAAAACTGGAATGTGGTGTCTTATGCCCGTAATCCCACTACTTGGGAGACTGAGAAAGGAGGATTGCAGGTTTGAGGGCAGCCTCAGCAATTTAGTGAGGCTCTCAGTAATTCAGTAAGGCCCTGTTTCCAAATAAAAAAATAAAGTAGGGCCTTGGTTACAACTCAGAGGTAAAATGCCTCTTGGCTTAGTCTCCAATACCACAAAGTAAAAAAATAATAAATAAGGCAGGGTTTGGAGTAGCACACCCCCGGGTTCAATTCCAAGTACTGGAAAAAAAAGAAGAAGAAAAAGAAAGTAAAAACAAAAGACTGTGAGCTGGGGCTGGGGCTGTGGCTGGGGCTGGGCCTGGGAGCATAGATG